>NW_028327195.1:622315-933473 GCF_987537825.1 Furipterus horrens | reverse complement strand
AAGAGCGGCCAGGATGCTGGTGGCTCGTCATGCTGGGGCCGGGTCTACAATTCCTGAAACCATGAGGAGTGTTTGCCCACAATAGTTTTATGGGAACTCCTTTGTAGGTAACTCTGTTATTTTCTATCGTTGCCTTTAAGATTCTCTCTTTATCTTCCACCTTTGGCATTTTAATTATGATGTGTCTTGGTGTGGTCTTCTTTGGGTCTAGCTTGTTTGGGAGTCTCTTTGCTTCCTGGACTTGTACGTCTATTTCCTGGGCCAAATTTGGGAAGTTAGTTTTCATTTTTTAAAATATGTTTTCAGTCTCTTGCTCTTTCTCTTCTTCTGGCACCGCTAGGATTCAGATGTTGGTATGTTTAAAGTTGTCCTAGATGTTCGATTCTTGGTTCTCCTTTCTGTTTTGGGCACATCTTACTTTCTTTCTTTTGTTCCACATTGCTGAATTGAATCCTGGCTTCTTCCTATCTCCGTTGGTTCCTTGTATATTTTTCTTCATTTCACTTTGTATAACCTTCACTTCTATTTATTTATTTTGTGGTTTTACTCAATAATTCCTTTGAGCATTCTGATTACCAGTGTTTTGAACTCTGCATCTCATGGGTTGGCTATCTACATTTCATATATTTCTTTATCTGGGTTTTGTTCTGTTTTTTCATGTGGGCCATATTTCTTTGCCTCTTCAATTTAGCAGGCTCCCTGTGTTTGTTTCTGTGTACTAGGTAGAACTGCCTTGACTCCGGTTCTTGGTAGCATGACCTACTGTAGTACGTGTCCTATAAGGTCCCATTCCACAGCCTCCCCTATCACCCAAGCTGGGTACTTGAGTTGTGCCAGCGGTGTGGGCTGAGTACACCTTCCCCTTGTAGTTGAGCCTTGGTTGGTGTTGGCAGGTTATGGCGGTGGTGCCACACACACACCCTCCCCCCCCGAGGCTCAGTTGGAAGTCGCTCTGTCCAGTAGAGCCCTCGTGGCCACAGCAGAACAAACTTACCCAGGACACTTTATTATATCTGGGGGAAGGAAGGTGACTGCCTCTCTAGCGGAGACCAGCAGCCAAACCTTCATCCCTCATGCCATTTCTTGAGGAGGATACATACGAGAGATGCAAGGCCAAAATTCATAAATTGTCTATTGTATTCAGTTGTTTGACAGTAACAGGTAACATACACTAATTCAGGAATCGCTCTTACCGATCAGAGTCAAGGTCTATAAAACGTTTGGACCAGTTGCAGGGTCCCATAGACTCCCTGCTAAAGATAGCTTACACCACATTGCTGATAAGAAAAGCAGAGCAAGTTCTAAAGCATAATGAGCATGAGGAACGCTCTTTGATCTAATTCCCGTGTCCACCCTCTGAGTGGTTGACAGTGACATTCCGCGTGCGGTCTTATGTTGAGACATAGAGACAAGAGCGGCCAGGATGCTGGTGGCTCGTCATGCTGGGGCCGGGTCTACAATTCCTGAAACCATGAGGAGTGTTTGCCCACAATAGTTTTATGGGAACTCCTTTGTAGGTAACTCTGTTATTTTCTATCGTTGCCTTTAAGATTCTCTCTTTATCTTCCACCTTTGGCATTTTAATTATGATGTGTCTTGGTGTGGTCTTCTTTGGGTCTAGCTTGTTTGGGAGTCTCTTTGCTTCCTGGACTTGTACGTCTATTTCCTGGGCCAAATTTGGGAAGTTAGTTTTCATTTTTTCAAATACGTTTTCAGTCTCTTGCTCTTTCTCTTCTTCTGGCACCGCTAGGATTCAGATGTTGGTATGTTTAAAGTTGTCCTAGATGTTCGATTCTTGGTTCTCCTTTCTGTTTTGGGCACATCTTACTTTCTTTCTTTTGTTCCACATTGCTGAATTGAATCCTGGCTTCTTCCTATCTCCGTTGGTTCCTTGTATATTTTTCTTCATTTCACTTTGTATAACCTTCACTTTTTTTTTATTTATTTTGTGGTTTTACTCAATAATTTCTTTGAGCATTCTGATTACCAGTGTTTTGAACTCTGCATCTGATGGGTTGGCTATCTACATTTCATATATTTCTTTATCTGGGTTTTGTTCTGTTTTTTCATGTGGGCTATATTTCTTTGCCTCTTCAATTTAGCAGGCTCCCTGTGTTTGTTTCTGTGTACTAGGTAGAACTGCCTTGACTCCGGTTCTTGGTAGCATGACCTACTGTAGTACGTGTCCTATAGGGTCCCATTCCACAGCCTCCCCTATCACCCAAGCTGGGTACTTGAGGTGTGCCAGCGGTGTGGGCTGAGTACACCTTCCCCTTGTAGTTGAGCCTTGGTTGGTGTTTGCAGGTTATGGCGGTGGTGCCACACACACACCCTCCCCCCCCGAGGCTCAGTTGGAAGTCGCTCTGTCCAGTAGAGGCCTCGTGGCCACAGCAGAAAAAACTTACCCAGGACACTTTATTATATCTGGGGGAAGGAAGGTGACTGCCTCTCTAGCGGAGACCAGCAGCCAAACCTTCATCCCTCATGCCATTTCTTGAGGAGGATACATACGAGAGATGCAAGGCCAAAATTCATAAATTGTCTATTGTATTCAGTTGTTTGACAGTAACAGGTAACATACACTAATTCAGGAATCGCTCTTACCGATCAGAGTCAAGGTCTATAAAACGTTTGGACCAGTTGCAGGGTCCCATAGACTCCCTGCTAAAGATAGCTTACACCGCATTGCTGATAAGAAAAGCAGAGCAAGTTCTAAAGCATAATGAGCATGAGGAACGCTCTTTGATCTAATTCCCGTGTCCACCCTCTGAGTGGTTGACAGTGACATTCCGCGTGCGGCCTTATGTTGAGACATAGAGACAAGAGCGGCCAGGATGCTGGCGGCTCGTCATGCTGGGGCCGGTCTACAATTCCTGAAACCATGAGGAGTGTTTGCCCACAATAGTTTTATGGGAACTTCTTTGTAGGTAACTCTGTTATTTTCTATCATTGCCTTTAAGATTCTCTCTTTATCTTCCACCTTTGGCATTTTAATTATGATGTGTCTTGGTGTGGTCTGCTTTCGGTCTAGCTTGTTTGGGACTCTCTTTGCTTCCTGGACTTGTACGTCTATTTCCTGGACCAAATTTGGGAAGTTAGTTTTCATTTTTTCAAATACGTTTTCAGTCTCTTGCTCTTTCTCTTCTCCTTCTGGCACCGCTAGGATTCAGATGTTGGTATGTTTAAAGTTGTCCTAGATGTTCGATTCTTGTTTTCCTTTCTGTTTTGGGCACATGTTTATTTCTTTCTTTTGTTCCACATTGCTGAATTGAATCCTGGCTTCTTCCTGTCTCCGTTGGTTCCTTGTATATTTTTCTTCATTTCACTTTGTATAACCTTCACTTTTTTTTATTTATTTTGTGGTTTTACTCAATAATTTCTTTGAGCATTCTGATTACCAGTGTTTTGAACTCTGCATCTGATGGGTTGGCTATCTACATTTCATATATTTCTTTATCTGAGTTTTGTTCTGTTTTTTCATGTGGGCCATATTTCTTTGCCTCTTCAATTTAGCAGACTCCCTGTGTTTGTTTCTGTGTACTAGGTAGAACTGCCTTGACTCCGGTTCTTGGTAGCATGACCTACTGTAGTACGTGTCCTATAGGGTCCCATTCCACAGCCTCCCCTATCACCCAAGCTGGGTACTTGAGGTGTGCCAGCGGTGTGGGCTGAGTACACCTTCCCCTTGTAGTTGAGCCTTGGTTGGTGTTGGCAGGTTATGGCGGTGGTGCCACACACACACCCTCCGCCCCCGAGGCTCAGTTGGAAGTCGCTCTGTCCAGTAGAGGCCTCGTGGCCACAGCAGAACAAACTTACCCAGGACACTTTATTATATCTGGGGGAAGGAAGGTGACTGCCTCTCTAGCGGAGACCAGCAGCCAAACCTTCATCCCTCATGCCATTTCTTGAGGAGGATACATACGAGAGATGCAAGGCCAAAATTCATAAATTGTCTATTGTATTCAGTTGTTTGACAGTAACAGGTAACATACACTAATTCAGGAATCGCTCTTACCGATCAGAGTCAAGGTCTATAAAACGTTTGGACCAGTTGCAGGGTCCCATAGACTCCCTGCTAAAGATAGCTTACACCACATTGCTGATAAGAAAAGCAGAGCAAGTTCTAAAGCATAATGAGCATGAGGAGCGCTCTTTGATCTAATTCCCGTGTCCACCCTCTGAGTGGTTGACAGTGACATTCCGCGTGCGGTCTTATGTTGAGACATAGAGACAAGAGCGGCCAGGATGCTGGTGGCTCGTCATGCTGGGGCCGGGTCTACAATTCCTGAAACCATGAGGAGTGTTTGCCCACAATAGTTTTATGGGAACTCCTTTGTAGGTAACTCTGTTATTTTCTATCGTTGCCTTTAAGATTCTCTCTTTATCTTCCACCTTTGGCATTTTAATTATGATGTGTCTTGGTGTGGTCTTCTTTGGGTCTAGCTTGTTTGGGAGTCTCTTTGCTTCCTGGACTTGTACGTCTATTTCCTGGGCCAAATTTGGGAAGTTAGTTTTCATTTTTTCAAATACGTTTTCAGTCTCTTGCTCTTTCTCTTCTTCTGGCACCGCTAGGATTCAGATGTTGGTATGTTTAAAGTTGTCCTAGATGTTCGATTCTTGGTTCTCCTTTCTGTTTTGGGCACATCTTACTTTCTCTCTTTTGTTCCACATTGCTGAATTGAATCCTGGCTTCTTCCTATCTCCGTTGGTTCCTTGTATATTTTTCTTCATTTCACTTTGTATAACCTTCACTTTATTTTATTTATTTTGTGGTTTTACTCAATAATTTCTTTGAGCATTCTGATTACCAGTGTTTTGAACTCTGCATCTGATGGGTTGGCTATCTACATTTCATATATTTCTTTATCTGGGTTTTGTTCTGTTTTTTCATGTGGGCTATATTTCTTTGCCTCTTCAATTTAGCAGGCTCCCTGTGTTTGTTTCTGTGTACTAGGTAGAACTGCCTTGACTCCGGTTCTTGGTAGCATGACCTACTGTAGTACGTGTCCTATAGGGTCCCATTCCACAGCCTCCCCTATCACCCAAGCTGGGTACTTGAGGTGTGCCAGCGGTGTGGGCTGAGTACACCTTCCCCTTGTAGTTGAGCCTTGTTTGGTGTTGGCAGGTTATGGCGGTGGTGCCACACACACACCCTCCCCCCCCGAGGCTCAGTTGGAAGTCGCTCTGTCCAGTAGAGGCCTCGTGGCCACAGCAGAAAAAACTTACCCAGGACACTTTATTATATCTGGGGGAAGGAAGGTGACTGCCTCTCTAGCGGAGACCAGCAGCCAAACCTTCATCCCTCATGCCATTTCTTGAGGAGGATACATACGAGAGATGCAAGGCCAAAATTCATAAATTGTCTATTGTATTCAGTTGTTTGACAGTAACAGGTAACATACACTAATTCAGGAATCGCTCTTACCGATCAGAGTCAAGGTCTATAAAACGTTTGGACCAGTTGCAGGGTCCCATAGACTCCCTGCTAAAGATAGCTTACACCACATTGCTGATAAGAAAAGCAGAGCAAGTTCTAAAGCATAATGAGCATGAGGAGCGCTCTTTGATCTAATTCCCGTGTCCACCCTCTGAGTGGTTGACAGTGACATTCCGCGTGCGGCCTTATGTTGAGACATAGAGACAAGAGCAGCCAGGATGCTGGTGGCTCGTCATGCTGGGGCCGGGTCTACAATTCCTGAAACCATGAGGAGTGTTTGCCCACAATAGTTTTATGGGAACTCCTTTGTAGGTAACTCTGTTATTTTCTATCATTGCCTTTAAGATTCTCTCTTTATCTTCCACCTTTGGCATTTTAATTATGGTGTGTCTTGGTGTGTTCTTCTTTGGGTCTAGCTTGTTTGGGAGTCTCTTTGCTTCCTGGACTTGTACGTCTATTTCCTGGGCCAAATTTGGGAAGTTAGTTTTCATTTTTTCAAATATGTTTTCAGTCTCTTGCTCTTTCTCTTCTTCTGGCACCGCTAGGATTCACATGTTGGTATGTTTAAAGTTGTCCTAGATGTTCGATTCTTGGTTCTCCTTTCTGTTTTGGGCCCATGTTTCTTTTTTCTTTTGTTCCACATTCCTGAATTGAATCCTGGCTTCTTCCTATCTCCGTTGGTTCCTTGTATATTTTTCTTCATTTCACTTTGTATAACCTTCACTTTTTTTTATTTATTTTGTGGTTTTACTCAATAATTTCTTTGAGCATTCTGATTACCAGTGTTTTGAACTCTGCATCTGATGGGTTGGCTATCTACATTTCATATATTTCTTTATCTGGGTTTTGTTCTGTTTTTTCATGTGGGCCATATTTCTTTGCCTCTTCAATTTAGCAGGCTCCCTGTGTTTGTTTCTGTGTACTAGGTAGAACTGCCTTGACTCCGGTTCTTGGTAGCATGACCTACTGTAGTACGTGTCCTATAGGGTCCCATTCCACAGCCTCCCCTATCACCCAAGCTGGGTACTTGAGGTGTGCCAGCGGTGTGGGCTGAGTACACCTTCCTCTTGTAGTTGAGCCTTGGTTGGTGTTGGCAGGTTATGGCGGTGGTGCCACACACACACCCTCCCCCCCCGAGGCTCAGTTGGAAGTCGCTCTGTCCAGTAGAGGCCTCGTGGCCACAGCAGAACAAACTTACCCAGGACACTTTATTATATCTGGGGGAAGGAAGGTGACTGCCTCTCTAGCGGAGACCAGCATCCAAACCTTCATCCGTCCTGCCATTTCTTGAGGAGGAAACATACGAGAGTTGCAAGGCCAAAATTCATAAATTGTCTATTGTATTCAGTTGTTTGACAGTAACAGGTAACATACACTAATTCAGGAATCGCTCTTACCGATCAGAGTCAAGGTCTATAAAACGTTTGGACCAGTTGCAGGGTCCCATAGACTCCCTGCTAAAGATAGCTTACACCACATTGCTGATAAGAAAAGCAGAGCAAGTTCTAAAGCATAATGAACATGAGGAGCGCTCTTTGATCTAATTCCCGTGTCCACCCTCTGAGTGGTTGACAGTGACATTCCGCGTGCGGTCTTATGTTGAGACATAGAGACAAGAGCGGCCAGGATGCTGGTGGCTCGTCATGCTGGGGCCGGGTCTACAATTCCTGAAACCATGAGGAGTGTTTGCCCACAATAGTTTTATGGGAACTCCTTTGTAGGTAACTCTGTTATTTTCTATCGTTGCCTTTAAGATTCTCTCTTTATCTTCCACCTTTGGCATTTTAATTATGATGTGTCTTGGTGTGGTCCTCTTTGGGTCTAGCTTGTTTGGGACTCTCTTTGCTTCCTGGACTTGTACGTCTATTTCCTGGACCAAATTTGGGAAGTTAGTTTTCATTTTTTCAAATACGTTTTCAGTCTCTTGCTCTTTCTCTTCTCCTTCTGGCACCGCTAGGATTCAGATGTTGGTATGTTTAAAGTTGTCCTAGATGTTCCATTCTTGGTTCTCCTTTCTGTTTTGGGCACATGTTTCTTTCTTTCTTTTGTTCAACTTTGCTGAATTGAATCCTGGCTTCTTCCTATCTCCGTTGGTTCCTTGTATATTTTTCTTCATTTCACTTTGTATAACCTTCACTTTTTTTAATTTATTTTGTGGTTTTACTCAATAATTTCTTTGAGCATTCTGATTACCAGTGTTTTGAACTCTGCATCTGATGGGTTGGCTATCTACATTTCATATATTTCTTTATCTGGGTTTTGTTCTGTTTTTTCATGTGGGCCATATTTCTTTGCCTCTTCAATTTAGCAGGCTCCCTGTGTTTGTTTCTGTGTACTAGGTAGAACTGCCTTGACTCCGGTTCTTGGTAGCATGACCTACTGTAGTACGTGTCCTATAAGGTCCCATTCCACAGCCTCCACTATCACTCAAGCTGGGTACTAGAGGTGTGCCAGCGGTGTGGGCTGAGTACACCTTCCTCTTGTAGTTGAGCCTTGGTTGGTGTTGGCAGGTTATGGCGGTGGTGCCACACACACCTCCCCCGACCGAGGCTCAGTTGGAAGTCGCTCTGTCCAGTAGAGGCCTCGTGGCCAAAGCAGAACAAACTTATCCAGGACACTTTATTATATCTGGGGGAAGGAAGGTGACTGCCTCTCTAGCGGTGACCAGCAGCCAAACCTTCATCCCTCATATATTTTCCTGAGGAGGATACATACGAGAGATGCAAGGCCAAAATTCATAAATTGTCTATTGTATTCAGTTGTTTGACAGTAACAGGTAACATACCCTAATTCAGGAATCGCTCTTACCGATCAGAGTCAAGGTCTATAAAACGTTTGGACCAGTTGCAGGGTCCCATAGACTCCCTGCTAAAGATAGCTTACACCGCATTGCTGATAAGAAAAGCAGAGCAAGTTCTAAAGCATAATGAGCATGAGGAACGCTCTTTGATCTAATTCCCATGTCCAACCTCTGAGTGGTTGACAGTGACATTCCGCGTGCGGCCTTATGTTGAGACATAGAGACAAGAGCGGCCAGGATGCTGGCGGCTCGTCATGCTGGGGCCGGGTCTACAATTCCTGAAACCATGAGGAGTGTTTGCCCACAATAGTTTTATGGGAACTTCTTTGTAGGTAACTCTGTTATTTTCTATCATTGCCTTTAAGATTCTCTCTTTATCTTCCACCTTTGGCATTTTAATTATGATGTGTCTTGGTGTGGTCTGCTTTCGGTCTAGCTTGTTTGGGACTCTCTTTGCTTCCTGGACTTGTACGTCTATTTCCTGGACCAAATTTGGGAAGTTAGTTTTCATTTTTTCAAATACGTTTTCAGTCTCTTGCTCTTTCTCTTCTCCTTCTGGCACCGCTAGGATTCAGATGTTGGTATGTTTAAAGTTGTCCTAGATGTTCCATTCTTGTTTTTCCTTTCTGTTTTGGGCACATGTTTCTTTCTTTCTTTTGTTCCACATTGCTGAATTGAATCCTGGCTTCTTCCTATCTCCGTTGGTTCCTTGTATATTTTTCTTCATTTCACTTTGTATAACCTTCACTTTTTTTAATTTATTTTGTGGTTTTACTCAATAATTTCTTTGAGCATTCTGATTACCAGTGTTTTGAACTCTGCATCTGATGGGTTGGCTATCTACATTTCATATATTTCTTTATCTGGGTTTTGTTCTGTTTTTTCATGTGGGCCATATTTCTTTGCCTCTTCAATTTAGCAGGCTCCCTGTGTTTGTTTCTGTGTACTAGGTAGAACTGCCTTGACTCCGGTTCTTGGTAGCATGACCTACTGTAGTACGTGTCCTATAGGGTCCCATTCCACAGCCTCCCCTATCACCCAAGCTGGGTACTTGAGGTGTGCCAGCGGTGTGGGCTGAGTACACCTTCCTCTTGTAGTTGAGCCTTGGTTGGTGTTGGCAGGTTATGGCGGTGGTGCCACACACACACCCTCCCCCCCCGAGGCTCAGTTGGAAGTCGCTCTGTCCAGTAGAGGCCTCGTGGCCACAGCAGAACAAACTTACCCAGGACACTTTATTATATCTGGGGGAAGGAAGGTGACTGCCTCTCTAGCGGAGACCAGCATCCAAACCTTCATCCGTCCTGCCATTTCTTGAGGAGGAAACATACGAGAGATGCAAGGCCAAAATTCATAAATTGTCTATTGTATTCAGTTGTTTGACAGTAACAGGTAACATACACTAATTCAGGAATCGCTCTTACCGATCAGAGTCAAGGTCTATAAAACGTTTGGACCAGTTGCAGGGTCCCATAGACTCCCTGCTAAAGATAGCTTACACCACATTGCTGATAAGAAAAGCAGAGCAAGTTCTAAAGCATAATGAACATGAGGAGCGCTCTTTGATCTAATTCCCGTGTCCACCCTCTGAGTGGTTGACAGTGACATTCCGCGTGCGGTCTTATGTTGAGACATAGAGACAAGAGCGGCCAGGATGCTGGTGGCTCGTCATGCTGGGGCCGGGTCTACAATTCCTGAAACCATGAGGAGTGTTTGCCCACAATAGTTTTATGGGAACTCCTTTGTAGGTAACTCTGTTATTTTCTATCGTTGCCTTTAAGATTCTCTCTTTATCTTCCACCTTTGGCATTTTAATTATGATGTGTCTTGGTGTGGTCCTCTTTGGGTCTAGCTTGTTTGGGACTCTCTTTGCTTCCTGGACTTGTACGTCTATTTCCTGGACCAAATTTGGGAAGTTAGTTTTCATTTTTTCAAATACGTTTTCAGTCTCTTGCTCTTTCTCTTCTCCTTCTGGCACCGCTAGGATTCAGATGTTGGTATGTTTAAAGTTGTCCTAGATGTTCCATTCTTGGTTCTCCTTTCTGTTTTGGGCACATGTTTCTTTCTTTCTTTTGTTCAACTTTGCTGAATTGAATCCTGGCTTCTTCCTATCTCCGTTGGTTCCTTGTATATTTTTCTTCATTTCACTTTGTATAACCTTCACTTTTTTTAATTTATTTTGTGGTTTTACTCAATAATTTCTTTGAGCATTCTGATTACCAGTGTTTTGAACTCTGCATCTGATGGGTTGGCTATCTACATTTCATATATTTCTTTATCTGGGTTTTGTTCTGTTTTTTCATGTGGGCCATATTTCTTTGCCTCTTCAATTTAGCAGGCTCCCTGTGTTTGTTTCTGTGTACTAGGTAGAACTGCCTTGACTCCGGTTCTTGGTAGCATGACCTACTGTAGTACGTGTCCTATAAGGTCCCATTCCACAGCCTCCACTATCACTCAAGCTGGGTACTAGAGGTGTGCCAGCGGTGTGGGCTGAGTACACCTTCCTCTTGTAGTTGAGCCTTGGTTGGTGTTGGCAGGTTATGGCGGTGGTGCCACACACACCTCCCCCGACCGAGGCTCAGTTGGAAGTCGCTCTGTCCAGTAGAGGCCTCGTGGCCAAAGCAGAACAAACTTATCCAGGACACTTTATTATATCTGGGGGAAGGAAGGTGACTGCCTCTCTAGCGGTGACCAGCAGCCAAACCTTCATCCCTCATATATTTTCCTGAGGAGGATACATACGAGAGATGCAAGGCCAAAATTCATAAATTGTCTATTGTATTCAGTTGTTTGACAGTAACAGGTAACATACCCTAATTCAGGAATCGCTCTTACCGATCAGAGTCAAGGTCTATAAAACGTTTGGACCAGTTGCAGGGTCCCATAGACTCCCTGCTAAAGATAGCTTACACCGCATTGCTGATAAGAAAAGCAGAGCAAGTTCTAAAGCATAATGAGCATGAGGAACGCTCTTTGATCTAATTCCCATGTCCAACCTCTGAGTGGTTGACAGTGACATTCCGCGTGCGGCCTTATGTTGAGACATAGAGACAAGAGCGGCCAGGATGCTGGCGGCTCGTCATGCTGGGGCCGGGTCTACAATTCCTGAAACCATGAGGAGTGTTTGCCCACAATAGTTTTATGGGAACTTCTTTGTAGGTAACTCTGTTATTTTCTATCATTGCCTTTAAGATTCTCTCTTTATCTTCCACCTTTGGCATTTTAATTATGATGTGTCTTGGTGTGGTCTGCTTTCGGTCTAGCTTGTTTGGGACTCTCTTTGCTTCCTGGACTTGTACGTCTATTTCCTGGACCAAATTTGGGAAGTTAGTTTTCATTTTTTCAAATACGTTTTCAGTCTCTTGCTCTTTCTCTTCTCCTTCTGGCACCGCTAGGATTCAGATGTTGGTATGTTTAAAGTTGTCCTAGATGTTCCATTCTTGTTTTTCCTTTCTGTTTTGGGCACATGTTTCTTTCTTTCTTTTGTTCCACATTGCTGAATTGAATCCTGGCTTCTTCCTATCTCCGTTGGTTCCTTGTATATTTTTCTTCATTTCACTTTGTATAACCTTCACTTTTTTTTATTTATTTTGTGGTTTTACTCAATAATTTCTTTGAGCATTCTGATTACCAGTGTTTTGAACTCTGCATCTGATGGGTTGGCTATCTACATTTCATATATTTCTTTATCTGGGTTTTGTTCTGTTTTTTCATGTGGGCCATATTTCTTTGCCTCTTCAATTTAGCAGGCTCCCTGTGTTTGTTTCTGTGTACTAGGTAGAACTGCCTTGACTCCGGTTCTTGGTAGCATGACCTACTGTAGTACGTGTCCTATAGGGTCCCATTCCACAGCCTCCCCTATCACCCAAGCTGGGTACTTGAGGTGTGCCAGCGGTGTGGGCTGAGTACACCTTCCCCTTGTATTTGAGCCTTGGTTGGTGTTGGCAGGTTATGGCGGTGGTGCCACACACACACCCTCCCCCCCCGAGGCTCAGTTGGAAGTCGCTCTGTCCAGTAGAGGCCTCGTGGCCACAGCAGAACAAACTTACCCAGGACACTTTATTATATCTGGGGGAAGGAAGGTGACTGCCTCTCTAGCGGAGACCAGCAGCCAAACCTTCATCCCTCATGCCATTTCTTGAGGAGGATACATACGAGAGATGCAAGGCCAAAATTCATAAATTGTCTATTGTATTCAGTTGTTTGACAGTAACAGGTAACATACACTAATTCAGGAATCGCTCTTACCGATCAGAGTCAAGGTCTATAAAACGTTTGGACCAGTTGCAGGGTCCCATAGACTCCCTGCTAAAGATAGCTTACACCACATTGCTGATAAGAAAAGCAGAGCAAGTTCTAAAGCATAATGAGCATGAGGAGCGCTCTTTGATCTAATTCCCGTGTCCACCCTCTGAGTGGTTGACAGTGACATTCCGCGTGCGGCCTTATGTTGAGACATAGAGACAAGAGCAGCCAGGATGCTGGTGGCTCGTCATGCTTGGGCCGGGTCTACAATTCCTGAAACCATGAGGAGTGTTTGCCCACAATAGTTTTATGGGAACTCCTTTGTAGGTAACTCTGTTATTTTCTATCATTGCCTTTAAGATTCTCTCTTTATCTTCCACCTTTGGCATTTTAATTATGATGTGTCTTGGTGTGGTCTGCTTTCGGTCTAGCTTGTTTGGGACTCTCTTTGCTTCCTGGACTTGTACGTCTATTTCCTGGACCAAATTTGGGAAGTTAGTTTTCATTTTTTCAAATACGTTTTCAGTCTCTTGCTCTTTCTCTTCTCCTTCTGGCACCGCTAGGATTCAGATGTTGGTATGTTTAAAGTTGTCCTAGATGTTCCATTCTTGTTTTTCCTTTCTGTTTTGGGCACATGTTTCTTTCTTTCTTTTGTTCCACATTGCTGAATTGAATCCTGGCTTCTTCCTATCTCCGTTGGTTCCTTGTATATTTTTCTTCATTTCACTTTGTATAACCTTCACTTTTTTTTATTTATTTTGTGGTTTTACTCAATAATTTCTTTGAGCATTCTGATTACCAGTGTTTTGAACTCTGCATCTGATGGGTTGGCTATCTACATTTCATATATTTCTTTATCTGGGTTTTGTTCTGTTTTTTCATGTGGGCCATATTTCTTTGCCTCTTCAATTTAGCAGGCTCCCTGTGTTTGTTTCTGTGTACTAGGTAGAACTGCCTTGACTCCGGTTCTTGGTAGCATGACCTACTGTAGTACGTGTCCTATAGGGTCCCATTCCACAGCCTCCCCTATCACCCAAGCTGGGTACTTGAGGTGTGCCAGCGGTGTGGGCTGAGTACACCTTCCCCTTGTATTTGAGCCTTGGTTGGTGTTGGCAGGTTATGGCGGTGGTGCCACACACACACCCTCCCCCCCCGAGGCTCAGTTGGAAGTCGCTCTGTCCAGTAGAGGCCTCGTGGCCACAGCAGAAAAAACTTACCCAGGACACTTTATTATATCTGGGGGAAGGAAGGTGACTGCCTCTCTAGCGGAGACCAGCAGCCAAACCTTCATCCCTCATTTCTTTTCTTGAGGAGGATACATACGAGAGATGCAAGGCTAAAATTCATAAATTGTCTATTGTATTCAGTTGTTTGACAGTAACAGATAACATACACTAATTCAGGAATCGCTCTTACCGATCAGAGTCAAGGTCTATAAAACGTTTGGACCAGTTGCAGGGTCCCATAGACTCCCTGCTAAAGGTAGCTTACACCGCATTGCTGATAAGAAAAGCAGAGCAAGTTCTAAAGCATAATGAGCATGAGGAGCGCTCTTTGATCTAATTCCCGTG
Source organism: Furipterus horrens (assembly GCF_987537825.1). Lineage (NCBI taxonomy): Eukaryota > Metazoa > Chordata > Mammalia > Chiroptera > Furipteridae > Furipterus > Furipterus horrens. The sequence goes on along the minus strand of NW_028327195.1, from coordinate 919,423 downwards.
TCCACCCTCTGAGTGGTTGACAGTGACATTCCGCGTGCGGCCTTATGTTGAGACATAGAGACAAGAGCGGCCAGGATGCTGGTGGCTCGTCATGCTGGGGCCGGGTCTACAATTCCTGAAACCATGAGGAGTGTTTGCCCACAATAGTTTTATGGGAACTCCTTTGTAGGTAACTCTGTTATTTTCTATCGTTGCCTTTAAGATTCTCTCTTTATCTTCCACCTTTGGCATTTTAATTATGATGTGTCTTGGTGTGGTCTTCTTTGGGTCTAGCTTGTTTGGGAGTCTCTTTGCTTCCTGGACTTGTACGTCTATTTCCTGGGCCAAATTTGGGAAGTTAGTTTTCATTTTTTCAAATACGTTTTCAGTCTCTTGCTCTTTCTCTTCTTCTGGCACCGCTAGGATTCAGATGTTGGTATGTTTAAAGTTGTCCTAGATGTTCGATTCTTGGTTCTCCTTTCTGTTTTGGGCACATGTTTCTTTTTTCTTTTGTTCCACATTCCTGAATTGAATCCTGGCTTCTTCCTATCTCCGTTGGTTCCTTGTATATTTTTCTTCATTTCACTTTGTATAACCTTCACTTCTTTTTATTTATTTTGTGGTTTTACTCAATAATTTCTTTGAGCATTCTGATTACCAGTGTTTTGAACTCTGCATCTGATGGGTTGGCTATCTACATTTCATATATTTCTTTATCTGGGTTTTGTTCTGTTTTTTCATGTGGGCCATATTTCTTTGCCTCTTCAATTTAGCAGGCTCCCTGTGTTTGTTTCTGTGTACTAGGTAGAACTGCCTTGACTCCGGTTCTTGGTAGCATGACCTACTGTAGTACGTGTCCTATAAGGTCCCATTCCACAGCCTCCCCTATCACCCAAGCTGGGTACTTGAGGTGTGCCAGCGGTGTGGGCTGAGAACACCTTCCTCTTGTAGTTGAGCCTTGTTTGGTGTTGGCAGGTTATGGCGGTGGTGCCACACACACACACCCCCGCCCGAGGCTCAGTTGGAAGTCGCTCTGTCCAGTAGAGGCCTCATGGCCACAGCAGAACAAACTTACCCAGGACACTTTATTATATCTGGGGGAAGGAAGGTGACTGCCTCTCTAGCGGAGACCAGCAGCCAAACCTTCATCCCTCATTTCTTTTCTTGAGGAGGATACATACGAGAGATGCAAGGCTAAAATTCATAAATTGTCTATTGTATTCAGTTGTTTGACAGTAACAGATAACATACACTAATTCAGGAATCGCTCTTACCGATCAGAGTCAAGGTCTATAAAACGTTTGGACCAGTTGCAGGGTCCCATAGACTCCCTGCTAAAGATAGCTTACACCGCATTGCTGATAAGAAAAGCAGAGCAAGTTCTAAAGCATAATGAGCATGAGGAGCGCTCTTTGATCTAATTCCCGTGTCCACCCTCTGAGTGGTTGACAGTGACATTCCGCGTGCGGCCTTATGTTGAGACATAGAGACAAGAGCGGCCAGGATGCTGGCGGCTCGTCATGCTGGGGCCGGTCTACAATTCCTGAAACCATGAGGAGTGTTTGCCCACAATAGTTTTATGGGAACTTCTTTGTAGGTAACTCTGTTATTTTCTATCATTGCCTTTAAGATTCTCTCTTTATCTTCCACCTTTGGCATTTTAATTATGATGTGTCTTGGTGTGGTCTTCTTTGGGTCTAGCTTGTTTGGGAGTCTCTTTGCTTCCTGGACTTGTACGTCTATTTCCTGGACCAAATTTGGGAAGTTAGTTTTCATTTTTTCAAATACGTTTTCAGTCTCTTGCTCTTTCTCTTCTCCTTCTGGCACCGCTAGGATTCAGATGTTGGTATGTTTAAAGTTGTCCTAGATGTTCGATTCTTGTTTTTCCTTTCTGTTTTGGGCACATGTTTATTTCTTTCTTTTGTTCCACATTGCTGAATTGAATCCTGGCTTCTTCCTGTCTCCGTTGGTTCCTTGTATATTTTTCTTCATTTCACTTTGTATAACCTTCACTTTTTTTTATTTATTTTGTGGTTTTACTCAATAATTTCTTTGAGCATTCTGATTACCAGTGTTTTGAACTCTGCATCTGATGGGTTGGCTATCTACATTTCATATATTTCTTTATCTGGGTTTTGTTCTGTTTTTTCATGTGGGCCATATTTCTTTGCCTCTTCAATTTAGCAGGCTCCCTGTGTTTGTTTCTGTGTACTAGGTAGAACTGCCTTGACTCCGGTTCTTGGTAGCATGACCTACTGTAGTACGTGTCCTATAGGGTCCCATTCCACAGCCTCCCCTATCACCCAAGCTGGGTACTTGAGGTGTGCCAGCGGTGTGGGCTGAGTACACCTTCCCCTTGTAGTTGAGCCTTGGTTGGTGTTGGCAGGTTATGGCGGTGGTGCCACACACACACCCTCCGCCCCCGAGGCTCAGTTGGAAGTCGCTCTGTCCAGTAGAGGCCTCGTGGCCACAGCAGAACAAACTTACCCAGGACACTTTATTATATCTGGGGGAAGGAAGGTGACTGCCTCTCTAGCGGAGACCAGCAGCCAAACCTTCATCCCTCATGCCATTTCTTGAGGAGGATACATACGAGAGATGCAAGGCCAAAATTCATAAATTGTCTATTGTATTCAGTTGTTTGACAGTAACAGGTAACATACACTAATTCAGGAATCGCTCTTACCGATCAGAGTCAAGGTCTATAAAACGTTTGGACCAGTTGCAGGGTCCCATAGACTCCCTGCTAAAGATAGCTTACACCACATTGCTGATAAGAAAAGCAGAGCAAGTTCTAAAGCATAATGAGCATGAGGAGCGCTCTTTGATCTAATTCCCGTGTCCACCCTCTGAGTGGTTGACAGTGACATTCCGCGTGCGGTCTTATGTTGAGACATAGAGACAAGAGCGGCCAGGATGCTGGTGGCTCGTCATGCTGGGGCCGGGTCTACAATTCCTGAAACCATGAGGAGTGTTTGCCCACAATAGTTTTATGGGAACTCCTTTGTAGGTAACTCTGTTATTTTCTATCATTGCCTTTAAGATTCTCTCTTTATCTTCCACCTTTGGCATTTTAATTATGATGTGTCTTGGTGTGGTCTGCTTTCGGTCTAGCTTGTTTGGGACTCTCTTTGCTTCCTGGACTTGTACGTCTATTTCCTGGACCAAATTTGGGAAGTTAGTTTTCATTTTTTCAAATACGTTTTCAGTCTCTTGCTCTTTCTCTTCTCCTTCTGGCACCGCTAGGATTCAGATGTTGGTATGTTTAAAGTTGTCCTAGATGTTCGATTCTTGGTTCTCCTTTCTGTTTTGGGCACATCTTACTTTCTTTCTTTTGTTCCACATTGCTGAATTGAATCCTGGCTTCTTCCTATCTCCGTTGGTTCCTTGTATATTTTTCTTCATTTCACTTTGTATAACCTTCACTTCTTTTTATTTATTTTGTGGTTTTACTCAATAATTCCTTTGAGCATTCTGATTACCAGTGTTTTGAACTCTGCATCTCATGGGTTGGCTATCTACATTTCATATATTTCTTTATCTGGGTTTTGTTCTGTTTTTTCATGTGGGCCATATTTCTTTGCCTCTTCAATTTAGCAGGCTCCCTGTGTTTGTTTCTGTGTACTAGGTAGAACTGCCTTGACTCCGGTTCTTGGTAGCATGACCTACTGTAGTACGTGTCCTATAAGGTCCCATTCCACAGCCTCCCCTATCACCCAAGCTGGGTACTTGAGGTGTGCCAGCGGTGTGGGCTGAGTACACCTTCCCTTTGTAGTTGAGCCTTGGTTGGTGTTGGCAGGTTATGGCGGTGGTGCCACACACACACCCTCCCCCCCCGAGGCTCAGTTGGAAGTCGCTCTGTCCAGTAGAGGCCTCGTGGCCACAGCAGAACAAACTTACCCAGGACACTTTATTATATCTGGGGGAAGGAAGGTGACTGCCTCTCTAGCGGAGACCAGCATCCAAACCTTCATCCCTCCTGCCATTTCTTGAGGAGGATACATACGAGAGATGCAAGGCCAAAATTCATAAATTGTCTATTGTATTCAGTTGTTTGACAGTAACAGGTAACATACACTAATTCAGGAATCGCTCTTACCGATCAGAGTCAAGGTCTATAAAACGTTTGGACCAGTTGCAGGGTCCCATAGACTCCCTGCTAAAGATAGCTTACACCACATTGCTGATAAGAAAAGCAGAGCAAGTTCTAAAGCATAATGAGCATGAGGAGCGCTCTTTGATCTAATTCCCGTGTCCACCCTCTGAGTGGTTGACAGTGACATTCCGCGTGCGGTCTTATGTTGAGACATAGAGACAAGAGCGGCCAGGATGCTGGTGGCTCGTCATGCTGGGGCCGGGTCTACAATTCCTGAAACCATGAGGAGTGTTTGCCCACAATAGTTTTATGGGAACTCCTTTGTAGGTAACTCTGTTATTTTCTATCGTTGCCTTTAAGATTCTCTCTTTATCTTCCACCTTTGGCATTTTAATTATGATGTGTCTTGGTGTGGTCCTCTTTGGGTCTAGCTTGTTTGGGACTCTCTATGCTTCCTGGACTTGTACGTCTATTTCCTGGACCAAATTTGGGAAGTTAGTTTTCATTTTTTCAAATACGTTTTCAGTCTCTTGCTCTTTCTCTTCTCCTTCTGGCACCGCTAGGATTCAGATGTTGGTATGTTTAAAGTTGTCCTAGATGTTCCATTCTTGGTTCTCCTTTCTGTTTTGGGCACATGTTTCTTTCTTTCTTTTGTTCAACTTTGCTGAATTGAATCCTGGCTTCTTCCTATCTCCGTTGGTTCCTTGTATATTTTTCTTCATTTCACTTTGTATAACCTTCACTTTTTTTAATTTATTTTGTGGTTTTACTCAATAATTTCTTTGAGCATTCTGATTACCAGTGTTTTGAACTCTGCATCTGATGGGTTGGCTATCTACATTTCATATATTTCTTTATCTGGGTTTTGTTCTGTTTTTTCATGTGGGCCATATTTCTTTGCCTCTTCAATTTAGCAGGCTCCCTGTGTTTGTTTCTGTGTACTAGGTAGAACTGCCTTGACTCCGGTTCTTGGTAGCATGACCTACTGTAGTACGTGTCCTATAAGGTCCCATTCCACAGCCTCCCCTATCACTCAAGCTGGGTACTTGAGGTGTGCCAGCGGTGTGGGCTGAGTACACCTTCCTCTTGTAGTTGAGCCTTGGTTGGTGTTGGCAGGTTATGGCGGTGGTGCCACACACACCTCCCCCGACCGAGGCTCAGTTGGAAGTCGCTCTGTCCAGTAGAGGCCTCGTGGCCAAAGCAGAACAAACTTATCCAGGACACTTTATTATATCTGGGGGAAGGAAGGTGACTGCCTCTCTAGCGGTGACCAGCAGCCAAACCTTCATCCCTCATATATTTTCCTGAGGAGGATACATACGAGAGATGCAAGGCTAAAATTCATAAATTGTCTATTGTATTCAGTTGTTTGACAGTAACAGGTAACATACCCTAATTCAGGAATCGCTCTTACCGATCAGAGTCAAGGTCTATAAAACGTTTGGACCAGTTGCAGTGTCCCATAGACTCCCTGCTAAAGATAGCTTACACCGCATTGCTGATAAGAAAAGCAGAGCAAGTTCTAAAGCATAATGAGCATGAGGAACGCTCTTTGATCTAATTCCCATGTCCTCCCTCTGAGTGGTTGACAGTGACATTCCGCGTGCGGCCTTATGTTGAGACATAGAGACAAGAGCGGCCAGGATGCTGGCGGCTCGTCATGCTGGGGCCGGGTCTACAATTCCTGAAACCATGAGGAGTGTTTGCCCACAATAGTTTTATGGGAACTTCTTTGTAGGTAACTCTGTTATTTTCTATCATTGCCTTTAAGATTCTCTCTTTATCTTCCACCTTTGGCATTTTAATTATGATGTGTCTTGGTGTGGTCTGCTTTCGGTCTAGCTTGTTTGGGACTCTCTTTGCTTCCTGGACTTGTACGTCTATTTCCTGGACCAAATTTGGGAAGTTAGTTTTCATTTTTTCAAATACGTTTTCAGTCTCTTGCTCTTTCTCTTCTCCTTCTGGCACCGCTAGGATTCAGATGTTGGTATGTTTAAAGTTGTCCTAGATGTTCGATTCTTGTTTTTCCTTTCTGTTTTGGGCACATGTTTCTTTCTTTCTTTTGTTCCACATTGCTGAATTGAATCCTGGCTTCTTCCTATCTCCGTTGGTTCCTTGTATATTTTTCTTCATTTCACTTTGTATAACCTTCACTTTTTTTAATTTATTTTGTGGTTTTCCCCAATAATTCCTTTGAGCATTCTGATTACCAGTGTTTTGAACTCTGCATCTGATGGGTTGGCTATCTACATTTCGTATATTTCTTTATCTGGGTTTTGTTCTGTTCTTTCATGAGGGCCATATTTCTTTGCCTCTTCAACTTAGCAGCCTCCCTTTGTTTGTTTCTGTGTACTAGGTAGAACTGCCTTGACTCCGTGTCTTGGTAGCATGGCCTACTGTAGTACGTGTCCTATAGGGTCCCATTCCACAGCCTCCCCTATCACCCAAGCTGGGTACTTGAGGTGTGCCAGCGGTGTGGGCTGAGTACACCTTCCTCTTGTAGTTGAGCCTTGGTTGGTGTTGGCAGGTTATGGCGGTGGTGCCACACACACACACACACACACACACACACACACACACCCGAGGCTCAGTTGGAAGTCGCTCTGTCCAGTAGAGGCCTCGTGGCCAAAGCAGAACAAACTTATCCAGGACACTTTATTATATCTGGGGGAAGGAAGGTGACTGCCTCTCTAGCGGTGACCAGCAGCCAAACCTTCATCCCTCATGTCTTTTCTTGAAGAGGATACATACGAGAGATGCAAGGCTAAAATTCATAAATTGTCTATTGTATTCAGTTGTTTGACAGTAACAGGTAACATACCCTAATTCAGGAATCGCTCTTACCGATCAGAGTCAAGGTCTATAAAACGTTTGGACCAGTTGCAGGGTCCCATAGACTCCCTGCTAAAGATAGCTTACACCACATTGCTGATAAGAAAAGCAGAGCAAGTTCTAAAGCATAATGAGCATGAGGAGCGCTCTTTGATCTAATTCCCATGGCCACCCTCTGAGTGGTTGACAGTGACATTCCGCGTGCGGCCTTATGTTGAGACATAGAGACAAGAGCGGCCAGGATGCTGGCGGCTCATTATGCTGGGGCCGGGTCTACAATTCCTGAAACCATGAGGAGTGTTTGCCCACAATAGTTTTATGGGAACTCCTTTGTAGGTAACTCTGTTATTTTCTATCGTTGCCTTTAAGATTCTCTCTTTATCTTCCACCTTTGGCATTTTAATTATGATGTGCCTTGGTGTGGTCTGCTTTCGGTCTAGCTTGTTTGGGACTCACTTTGCTTCCTGGACTTGTACGTCTATTTCCTGGACCAAATTTGGGAAGTTAGTTTTCATTTTTTCAAATACGTTTTCAGTCTCTTGCTCTTTCTCTTCTCCTTCTGGCACCGCTAGGATTCAGATGTTGGTATGTTTAAAGTTGTCCTAGATGTTCGATTCTTGGTTCTCCTTTCTGTTTTGGGCACATGTTTCTTTTTTCTTTTGTTCCACATTCCTGAATTGAATCCTGGCTTCTTCCTATCTCCGTTGGTTCCTTGTATATTTTTCTTCATTTCACTTTGTATAACCTTCACTTCTTTTTATTTATTTTGTGGTTTTACTCAATAATTTCTTTGAGCATTCTGATTACCAGTGTTTTGAACTCTGCATCTGATGGGTTGGCTATCTACATTTCATATATTTCTTTATCTGGGTTTTGTTCTGTTTTTTCATGTGGGCCATATTTCTTTGCCTCTTCAATTTAGCAGGCTCCCTGTGTTTGTTTCTGTGTACTAGGTAGAACTGCCTTGACTCCGGTTCTTGGTAGCATGACCTACTGTAGTACGTGTCCTATAAGGTCCCATTCCACAGCCTCCCCTATCACCCAAGCTGGGTACTTGAGGTGTGCCAGCGGTGTGGGCTGAGTACACCTTCCTCTTGTAGTTGAGCCTTGTTTGGTGTTGGCAGGTTATGGCGGTGGTGCCACACACACACACCCCCGCCCGAGGCTCAGTTGGAAGTCGCTCTGTCCAGTAGAGGCCTCATGGCCACAGCAGAACAAACTTACCCAGGACACTTTATTATATCTGGGGGAAGGAAGGTGACTGCCTCTCTAGCGGAGACCAGCAGCCAAACCTTCATCCCTCATTTCTTTTCTTGAGGAGGATACATACGAGAGATGCAAGGCTAAAATTCATAAATTGTCTATTGTATTCAGTTGTTTGACAGTAACAGGTAACATACACTAATTCAGGAATCGCTCTTACCGATCAGAGTCAAGGTCTATAAAACGTTTGGACCAGTTGCAGGGTCCCATAGACTCCCTGCTAAAGATAGCTTACACCGCATTGCTGATAAGAAAAGCAGAGCAAGTTCTAAAGCATAATGAGCATGAGGAGCGTTCTTTGATCTAATTCCCGTGTCCACCCTCTGAGTGGTTGACAGTGACATTCCGCGTGCGGCCTTATGTTGGGACAGAGAGACAAGAGCGGCCAGGATGCTGGCGACTCGTCATGCTGGGGCCGGGTCTACAATTCCTGAAACCATGAGGAGTGTTTGCCCACAATAGTTTTATGGGAACTTCTTTGTAGGTAACTCTGTTATTTTCTATCATTGCCTTTAAGATTCTCTCTTTATCTTCCTCCTTTGGCATTTTAATTATGATGTGTCTTGGTGTGGTCTGCTTTCGGTCTAGCTTGTTTGGGACTCTCTTTGCTTCCTGGACTTGTACGTCTATTTCCTGGACCAAATTTGGGAAGTTAGTTTTCATTTTTTCAAATACGTTTTCAGTCTCTTGCTCTTTCTCTTCTCCTTCTGGCACCGCTAGGATTCAGATGTTGGTATGTTTAAAGTTGTCCTAGATGTTCGATTCTTGTTTCTCCTTTCTGTTTTGGCCACATGTTTCTTTCTTTCTTTTGTTCGACATTGCTGAATTGAATCCTGGCTTCTTCCTATCTCCGTTGGTTCCTTGTATATTTTCCTTCATTTCACTTTGTATAACCTTCACTTTATTTATTTTGTGGTTTTACTCAATAATTTCTTTGAGCATTCTGATTACCAGTGTTTTGAACTCTGCATCTGATGGGTTGGCTATCTACATTTCATATATTTCTTTATCTGGGTTTTGTTCTGTTCTTTCATGTGGGCCATATTTCTTTGCCTCTTCAATTTAGCAGGCTCCCTGTGTTTGTTTCTGTGTACTAGGTAGAACTGCCTTGACTCCGGTTCTTGGTAGCATGACCTACTGTAGTACGTGTCCTATAGGGTCCCATTCCACAGCCTCCCCTATCACCCAAGCTGGGTACTTGAGGTGTGCCAGCGGTGTGGGCTGAGTACACCTTCCCCTTGTAGTTGAGCCTTGGTTGGTGTTGGCAGGTTATGGCGGTGGTGCCACACACACACCCTCCGCCCCCGAGGCTCATTTGGAAGTCGCTCTGTCCAGTAGAGGCCTCGTGGCCACAGCAGAACAAACTTACCCAGGACACTTTATTATATCTGGGGGAAGGAAGGTGACTGCCTCTCTAGCGGAGACCAGCAGCCAAACCTTCATCCCTCATGCCATTTCTTGAGGAGGATACATACGAGAGATGCAAGGCCAAAATTCATAAATTGTCTATTGTATTCAGTTGTTTGACAGTAACAGGTAACATACACTAATTCAGGAATCGCTCTTACCGATCAGAGTCAAGGTCTATAAAACGTTTGGACCAGTTGCAGGGTCCCATAGACTCCCTGCTAAAGATAGCTTACACCACATTGCTGATAAGAAAAGCAGAGCAAGTTCTAAAGCATAATGAGCATGAGGAGCGCTCTTTGATCTAATTCCCGTGTCCACCCTATGAGTGGTTGACAGTGACATTCCGCGTGCGGTCTTATGTTGAGACATAGAGACAAGAGCGGCCAGGATGCTGGTGGCTCGTCATGCTGGGGCCGGGTCTACAATTCCTGAAACCATGAGGAGTGTTTGCCCACAATAGTTTTATGGGAACTCCTTTGTAGGTAACTCTGTTATTTTCTATCGTTGCCTTTAAGATTCTCTCTTTATCTTCCACCTTTGGCATTTTAATTATGATGTGTCTTGGTGTGGTCTTCTTTGGGTCTAGCTTGTTTGGGAGTCTCTTTGCTTCCTGGACTTGTACGTCTATTTCCTGGGCCAAATTTGGGAAGTTAGTTTTCATTTTTTCAAATAGGTTTTCAGTCTCTTGCTCTTTCTCTTCTTCTGGCACCGCTAGGATTCAGATGTTGGTATGTTTAAAGTTGTCCTAGATGTTCGATTCTTGGTTCTCCTTTCTGTTTTGGGCACATCTTACTTTCTTTCTTTTGTTCCACATTGCTGAATTGAATCCTGGCTTCTTCCTATCTCCGTTGGTTCCTTGTATATTTTTCTTCATTTCACTTTGTATAACCTTCACTTCTTTTTATTTATTTTGTGGTTTTACTCAATAATTCCTTTGAGCATTCTGATTACCAGTGTTTTGAACTCTGCATCTCATGGGTTGGCTATCTACATTTCATATATTTCTTTATCTGGGTTTTGTTCTGTTTTTTCATGTGGGCCATATTTCTTTGCCTCTTCAATTTAGCAGGCTCCCTATGTTTGTTTCTGTGTACTAGGTAGAACTGCCTTGACTCCGGTTCTTGGTAGCATGACCTACTGTAGTACGTGTCCTATAAGGTCCCATTCCACAGCCTCCCCTATCACCCAAGCTGGGTACTTGAGGTGTGCCAGCGGTGTGGGCTGAGTACACCTTCCCCTTGTAGTTGAGCCTTGGTTGGTGTTGGCAGGTTATGGCGGTGGTGCCACACACACACCCTCCCCCCCCGAGGCTCAGTTGGAAGTCACTCTGTCCAGTAGAGGCCTCGTGGCCACAGCAGAAAAAACTTACCCAGGACACTTTATTATATCTGGGGGAAGGAAGGTGACTGCCTCTCTAGCGGAGACCAGCAGCCAAACCTTCATCCCTCATGCCATTTCTTGAGGAGGATACATACGAGAGATGCAAGGCCAAAATTCATAAATTGTCTATTGTATTCAGTTGTTTGACAGTAACAGGTAACATACACTAATTCAGGAATCGCTCTTACCGATCAGAGTCAAGGTCTATAAAACGTTTGGACCAGTTGCAGGGTCCCATAGACTCCCTGCTAAAGATAGCTTACACCACATTGCTGATAAGAAAAGCAGAGCAAGTTCTAAAGCATAATGAGCATGAGGAGCGCTCTTTGATCTAATTCCCGTGTCCACCCTCTGAGTGGTTGACAGTGACATTCCGCGTGCGGCCTTATGTTGAGACATAGAGACAAGAGCAGCCAGGATGCTGGTGGCTCGTCATGCTGGGGCCGGGTCTACAATTCCTGAAACCATGAGGAGTGTTTGCCCACAATAGTTTTATGGGAACTCCTTTGTAGGTAACTCTGTTATTTTCTATCATTGCCTTTAAGATTCTCTCTTTATCTTCCACCTTTGGCATTTTAATTATGATGTGTCTTGGTGTGGTCTGCTTTCGGTCTAGCTTGTTTGGGACTCTCTTTGCTTCCTGGACTTGTACGTCTATTTCCTGGACCAAATTTGGGAAGTTAGTTTTCATTTTTTCAAATACGTTTTCAGTCTCTTGCTCTTTCTCTTCTCCTTCTGGCACCGCTAGGATTCAGATGTTGGTATGTTTAAAGTTGTCCTAGATGTTCGATTCTTGGTTCTCCTTTCTGTTTTGGGCACATGTTTATTTCTTTCTTTTGTTCCACATTGCTGAATTGAATCCTGGCTTCTTCCTATCTCCGTTGGTTCCTTGTATATTTTTCTTCATTTCACTTTGTATAACCTTCACTTTTTTTAATTTATTTTGTGGTTTTACTCAATAATTTCTTTGAGCATTCTGATTACCAGTGTTTTGAACTCTGCATCTGATGGGTTGGCTATCTACATTTCATATATTTCTTTATCTGGGTTTTGTTCTGTTTTTTCATGTGGGCCATATTTCTTTGCCTCTTCAATTTAGCAGGCTCCCTGTGTTTGTTTCTGTGTACTAGGTAGAACTGCCTTGACTCCGCTTCTTGGTAGCATGACCTACTGTAGTACGTGTCCTATAGGGTCCCATTCCACAGCCTCCCCTATCACCCAAGCTGGGTACTTGAGGTGTGCCAGCGGTGTGGGCTGAGTACACCTTCCCCTTGTAGTTGAGCCTTGGTTGGTGTTGGCAGGTTATGGCGGTGGTGCCACACACACACCCTCCGCCCCCGAGGCTCAGTTGGAAGTCGCTCTGTCCAGTAGAGGCCTCGTGGCCACAGCAGAACAAACTTACCCAGGACACTTTATTATATCTGGGGGAAGGAAGGTGACTGCCTCTCTAGCGGAGACCAGCAGCCAAACCTTCATCCCTCATGCCATTTCTTGAGGAGGATACATACGAGAGATGCAAGGCCAAAATTCATAAATTGTCTATTGTATTCAGTTGTTTGACAGTAACAGGTAACATACACTAATTCAGGAATCGCTCTTACCGATCAGAGTCAAGGTCTATAAAACGTTTGGACCAGTTGCAGGGTCCCATAGACTCCCTGCTAAAGATAGCTTACACCACATTGCTGATAAGAAAAGCAGAGCAAGTTCTAAAGCATAATGAGCATGAGGAGCGCTCTTTGATCTAATTCCCGTGTCCACCCTCTGAGTGGTTGACAGTGACATTCCGCGTGCGGTCTTATGTTGAGACATAGAGACAAGAGCGGCCAGGATGCTGGTGGCTCGTCATGCTGGGGCCGGGTCTACAATTCCTGAAACCATGAGGAGTGTTTGCCCACAATAGTTTTATGGGAACTCCTTTGTAGGTAACTCTGTTATTTTCTATCGTTGCCTTTAAGATTCTCTCTTTATCTTCCACCTTTGGCATTTTAATTATGATGTGTCTTGGTGTGGTCTTCTTTGGGTCTAGCTTGTTTGGGAGTCTCTTTGCTTCCTGGACTTGTACGTCTATTTCCTGGGCCAAATTTGGGAAGTTAGTTTTCATTTTTTCAAATAGGTTTTCAGTCTCTTGCTCTTTCTCTTCTTCTGGCACCGCTAGGATTCAGATGTTGGTATGTTTAAAGTTGTCCTAGATGTTCGATTCTTGGTTCTCCTTTCTGTTTTGGGCACATCTTACTTTCTTTCTTTTGTTCCACATTGCTGAATTGAATCCTGGCTTCTTCCTATCTCCGTTGGTTCCTTGTATATTTTTCTTCATTTCACTTTGTATAACCTTCACTTCTTTTTATTTATTTTGCGGTTTTACTCAATAATTCCTTTGAGCATTCTGATTACCAGTGTTTTGAACTCTGCATCTCATGGGTTGGCTATCTACATTTCATATATTTCTTTATCTGGGTTTTGTTCTGTTTTTTCATGTGGGCCATATTTCTTTGCCTCTTCAATTTAGCAGGCTCCCTGTGTTTGTTTCTGTGTACTAGGTAGAACTGCCTTGACTCCGGTTCTTGGTAGCATGACCTACTGTAGTACGTGTCCTATAAGGTCCCATTCCACAGCCTCCCCTATCACCCAAGCTGGGTACTTGAGGTGTGCCAGCGGTGTGGGCTGAGTACACCTTCCCCTTGTAGTTGAGCCTTGGTTGGTGTTGGCAGGTTATGGCGGTGGTGCCACACACACACCCTCCCCCCCCGAGGCTCAGTTGGAAGTCGCTCTGTCCAGTAGAGGCCTCGTGGCCACAGCAGAACAAACTTACCCAGGACACTTTATTATATCTGGGGGAAGGAAGGTGACTGGCTCTCTAGCGGAGACCAGCATCCAAACCTTCATCCCTCCTGCCATTTCTTGAGGAGGATACATACGAGAGATGCAAGGCCAAAATTCATAAATTGTCTATTGTATTCAGTTGTTTGACAGTAACAGGTAACATACACTAATTCAGGAATCGCTCTTACCGATCAGAGTCAAGGTCTATAAAACGTTTGGACCAGTTGCAGGGTCCCATAGACTCCCTGCTAAAGATAGCTTACACCACATTGCTGATAAGAAAAGCAGAGCAAGTTCTAAAGCATAATGAACATGAGGAGCGCTCTTTGATCTAATTCCCGTGTCCACCCTCTGAGTGGTTGACAGTGACATTCCGCGTGCGGTCTTATGTTGAGACATAGAGACAAGAGCGGCCAGGATGCTGGTGGCTCGTCATGCTGGGGCCGGGTCTACAATTCCTGAAACCATGAGGAGTGTTTGCCCACAATAGTTTTATGGGAACTCCTTTGTAGGTAACTCTGTTATTTTCTATCGTTGCCTTTAAGATTCTCTCTTTATCTTCCACCTTTGGCATTTTAATTATGATGTGTCTTGGTGTGGTCCTCTTTGGGTCTAGCTTGTTTGGGACTCTCTTTGCTTCCTGGACTTGTACGTCTATTTCCTGGACCAAATTTGGGAAGTTAGTTTTCATTTTTTCAAATACGTTTTCAGTCTCTTGCTCTTTCTCTTCTCCTTCTGGCACCGCTAGGATTCAGATGTTGGTATGTTTAAAGTTGTCCTAGATGTTCGATTCTTGGTTCTCCTTTCTGTTTTGGGCACATGTTTATTTCTTTCTTTTGTTCCACATTGCTGAATTGAATCCTGGCTTCTTCCTATCTCCGTTGGTTCCTTGTATATTTTTCTTCATTTCACTTTGTATAACCTTCACTTTTTTTAATTTATTTTGTGGTTTTACTCAATAATTTCTTTGAGCATTCTGATTACCAGTGTTTTGAACTCTGCATCTGATGGGTTGGCTATCTACATTTCATATATTTCTTTATCTGGGTTTTGTTCTGTTTTTTCATGTGGGCCATATTTCTTTGCCTCTTCAATTTAGCAGGCTCCCTGTGTTTGTTTCTGTGTACTAGGTAGAACTGCCTTGACTCCGCTTCTTGGTAGCATGACCTACTGTAGTACGTGTCCTATAGGGTCCCATTCCACAGCCTCCCCTATCACCCAAGCTGGGTACTTGAGGTGTGCCAGCGGTGTGGGCTGAGTACACCTTCCCCTTGTAGTTGAGCCTTGGTTGGTGTTGGCAGGTTATGGCGGTGGTGCCACACACACACCCTCCGCCCCCGAGGCTCAGTTGGAAGTCGCTCTGTCCAGTAGAGGCCTCGTGGCCACAGCAGAACAAACTTACCCAGGACACTTTATTATATCTGGGGGAAGGAAGGTGACTGCCTCTCTAGCGGAGACCAGCAGCCAAACCTTCATCCCTCATGCCATTTCTTGAGGAGGATACATACGAGAGATGCAAGGCCAAAATTCATAAATTGTCTATTGTATTCAGTTGTTTGACAGTAACAGGTAACATACACTAATTCAGGAATCGCTCTTACCGATCAGAGTCAAGGTCTATAAAACGTTTGGACCAGTTGCAGGGTCCCATAGACTCCCTGCTAAAGATAGCTTACACCACATTGCTGATAAGAAAAGCAGAGCAAGTTCTAAAGCATAATGAGCATGAGGAGCGCTCTTTGATCTAATTCCCGTGTCCACCCTCTGAGTGGTTGACAGTGACATTCCGCGTGCGGTCTTATGTTGAGACATAGAGACAAGAGCGGCCAGGATGCTGGTGGCTCGTCATGCTGGGGCCGGGTCTACAATTCCTGAAACCATGAGGAGTGTTTGCCCACAATAGTTTTATGGGAACTCCTTTGTAGGTAACTCTGTTATTTTCTATCGTTGCCTTTAAGATTCTCTCTTTATCTTCCACCTTTGGCATTTTAATTATGATGTGTCTTGGTGTGGTCTTCTTTGGGTCTAGCTTGTTTGGGAGTCTCTTTGCTTCCTGGACTTGTACGTCTATTTCCTGGGCCAAATTTGGGAAGTTAGTTTTCATTTTTTCAAATAGGTTTTCAGTCTCTTGCTCTTTCTCTTCTTCTGGCACCGCTAGGATTCAGATGTTGGTATGTTTAAAGTTGTCCTAGATGTTCGATTCTTGGTTCTCCTTTCTGTTTTGGGCACATCTTACTTTCTTTCTTTTGTTCCACATTGCTGAATTGAATCCTGGCTTCTTCCTATCTCCGTTGGTTCCTTGTATATTTTTCTTCATTTCACTTTGTATAACCTTCACTTCTTTTTATTTATTTTGCGGTTTTACTCAATAATTCCTTTGAGCATTCTGATTACCAGTGTTTTGAACTCTGCATCTCATGGGTTGGCTATCTACATTTCATATATTTCTTTATCTGGGTTTTGTTCTGTTTTTTCATGTGGGCCATATTTCTTTGCCTCTTCAATTTAGCAGGCTCCCTGTGTTTGTTTCTGTGTACTAGGTAGAACTGCCTTGACTCCGGTTCTTGGTAGCATGACCTACTGTAGTACGTGTCCTATAAGGTCCCATTCCACAGCCTCCCCTATCACCCAAGCTGGGTACTTGAGGTGTGCCAGCGGTGTGGGCTGAGTACACCTTCCCCTTGTAGTTGAGCCTTGGTTGGTGTTGGCAGGTTATGGCGGTGGTGCCACACACACACCCTCCCCCCCCGAGGCTCAGTTGGAAGTCGCTCTGTCCAGTAGAGGCCTCGTGGCCACAGCAGAACAAACTTACCCAGGACACTTTATTATATCTGGGGGAAGGAAGGTGACTGGCTCTCTAGCGGAGACCAGCATCCAAACCTTCATCCCTCCTGCCATTTCTTGAGGAGGATACATACGAGAGATGCAAGGCCAAAATTCATAAATTGTCTATTGTATTCAGTTGTTTGACAGTAACAGGTAACATACACTAATTCAGGAATCGCTCTTACCGATCAGAGTCAAGGTCTATAAAACGTTTGGACCAGTTGCAGGGTCCCATAGACTCCCTGCTAAAGATAGCTTACACCACATTGCTGATAAGAAAAGCAGAGCAAGTTCTAAAGCATAATGAACATGAGGAGCGCTCTTTGATCTAATTCCCGTGTCCACCCTCTGAGTGGTTGACAGTGACATTCCGCGTGCGGTCTTATGTTGAGACATAGAGACAAGAGCGGCCAGGATGCTGGTGGCTCGTCATGCTGGGGCCGGGTCTACAATTCCTGAAACCATGAGGAGTGTTTGCCCACAATAGTTTTATGGGAACTCCTTTGTAGGTAACTCTGTTATTTTCTATCGTTGCCTTTAAGATTCTCTCTTTATCTTCCACCTTTGGCATTTTAATTATGATGTGTCTTGGTGTGGTCCTCTTTGGGTCTAGCTTGTTTGGGACTCTCTTTGCTTCCTGGACTTGTACGTCTATTTCCTGGACCAAATTTGGGAAGTTAGTTTTCATTTTTTCAAATACGTTTTCAGTCTCTTGCTCTTTCTCTTCTCCTTCTGGCACCGCTAGGATTCAGATGTTGGTATGTTTAAAGTTGTCCTAGATGTTCGATTCTTGGTTCTCCTTTCTGTTTTGGGCACATGTTTATTTCTTTCTTTTGTTCCACATTGCTGAATTGAATCCTGGCTTCTTCCTATCTCCGTTGGTTCCTTGTATATTTTTCTTCATTTCACTTTGTATAACCTTCACTTTTTTTAATTTATTTTGTGGTTTTACTCAATAATTTCTTTGAGCATTCTGATTACCAGTGTTTTGAACTCTGCATCTGATGGGTTGGCTATCTACATTTCATATATTTCTTTATCTGGGTTTTGTTCTGTTTTTTCATGTGGGCCATATTTCTTTGCCTCTTCAATTTAGCAGGCTCCCTGTGTTTGTTTCTGTGTACTAGGTAGAACTGCCTTGACTCCGCTTCTTGGTAGCATGACCTACTGTAGTACGTGTCCTATAGGGTCCCATTCCACAGCCTCCCCTATCACCCAAGCTGGGTACTTGAGGTGTGCCAGCGGTGTGGGCTGAGTACACCTTCCCCTTGTAGTTGAGCCTTGGTTGGTGTTGGCAGGTTATGGCGGTGGTGCCACACACACACCCTCCGCCCCCGAGGCTCAGTTGGAAGTCGCTCTGTCCAGTAGAGGCCTCGTGGCCACAGCAGAACAAACTTACCCAGGACACTTTATTATATCTGGGGGAAGGAAGGTGACTGCCTCTCTAGCGGAGACCAGCAGCCAAACCTTCATCCCTCATGCCATTTCTTGAGGAGGATACATACGAGAGATGCAAGGCCAAAATTCATAAATTGTCTATTGTATTCAGTTGTTTGACAGTAACAGGTAACATACACTAATTCAGGAATCGCTCTTACCGATCAGAGTCAAGGTCTATAAAACGTTTGGACCAGTTGCAGGGTCCCATAGACTCCCTGCTAAAGATAGCTTACACCACATTGCTGATAAGAAAAGCAGAGCAAGTTCTAAAGCATAATGAGCATGAGGAGCGCTCTTTGATCTAATTCCCGTGTCCACCCTCTGAGTGGTTGACAGTGACATTCCGCGTGCGGTCTTATGTTGAGACATAGAGACAAGAGCGGCCAGGATGCTGGTGGCTCGTCATGCTGGGGCCGGGTCTACAATTCCTGAAACCATGAGGAGTGTTTGCCCACAATAGTTTTATGGGAACTCCTTTGTAGGTAACTCTGTTATTTTCTATCGTTGCCTTTAAGATTCTCTCTTTATCTTCCACCTTTGGCATTTTAATTATGATGTGTCTTGGTGTGGTCTTCTTTGGGTCTAGCTTGTTTGGGAGTCTCTTTGCTTCCTGGACTTGTACGTCTATTTCCTGGGCCAAATTTGGGAAGTTAGTTTTCATTTTTTCAAATACGTTTTCAGTCTCTTGCTCTTTCTCTTCTTCTGGCACCGCTAGGATTCAGATGTTGGTATGTTTAAAGTTGTCCTAGATGTTCGATTCTTGGTTCTCCTTTCTGTTTTGTGCACATCTTAATTTCTTTCTTTTGTTCCACATTGCTGAATTGAATCCTGGCTTCTTCCTATCTCCGTTGGTTCCTTGTATATTTTTCTTCATTTCACTTTGTATAACCTTCACTTCTTTTTATTTATTTTGTGGTTTTACTCAATAATTCCTTTGAGCATTCTGATTACCAGTGTTTTGAACTCTGCATCTCATGGGTTGGCTATCTACATTTCATATATTTCTTTATCTGGGTTTTGTTCTGTTTTTTCATGTGGGCCATATTTCTTTGCCTCTTCAATTTAGCAGGCTCCCTGTGTTTGTTTCTGTGTACTAGGTAGAACTGCCTTGACTCCGGTTCTTGGTAGCATGACCTACTGTAGTACGTGTCCTATAAGGTCCCATTCCACAGCCTCCCCTATCACCCAAGCTGGGTACTTGAGGTGTGCCAGCGGTGTGGGCTGAGTACACCTTCCCCTTGTAGTTGAGCCTTGGTTGGTGTTGGCAGGTTATGGCGGTGGTGCCACACACACACCCTCCCCCCCCGAGGCTCAGTTGGAAGTCGCTCTGTCCAGTAGAGGCCTCGTGGCCACAGCAGAACAAACTTACCCAGGACACTTTATTATATCTGGGGGAAGGAAGGTGACTGCCTCTCTAGCGGTGACCAGCAGCCAAACCTTCATCCCTCATATATTTTCCTGAGGAGGATACATACGAGAGATGCAAGGCTAAAATTCATAAATTGTCTATTGTATTCAGTTGTTTGACAGTAACAGGTAACATACCCTAATTCAGGAATCGCTTTTACCGATCAGAGTCAAGGTCTATAAAACGTTTGGACCAGTTGCAGGGTCCCATAGACTCCCTGCTAAAGATAGCTTACACCGCATTGCTGATAAGAAAAGCAGAGCAAGTTCTAAAGCATAATGAGCATGAGGAACGCTCTTTGATCTAATTCCCATGTCCACCCTCTGAGTGGTTGACAGTGACATTCCGCGTGCGGCCTTATGTTGAGACATAGAGACAAGAGCGGCCAGGATGCTGGCGGCTCGTCATGCTGGGGCCGGGTCTACAATTCCTGAAACCATGAGGAGTGTTTGCCCACAATAGTTTTATGGGAACTTCTTTGTAGGTAACTCTGTTATTTTCTATCATTGCCTTTAAGATTCTCTCTTTATCTTCCTCCTTTGGCATTTTAATTATGATGTGTCTTGGTGTGGTCTGCTTTCGGTCTAGCTTGTTTGGGACTCTCTTTGCTTCCTGGACTTGTACGTCTATTTCCTGGACCAAATTTGGGAAGTTAGTTTTCATTTTTTCAAATACGTTTTCAGTCTCTTGCTCTTTCTCTTCTCCTTCTGGCACCGCTAGGATTCAGATGTTGGTATGTTTAAAGTTGTCCTAGATGTTCGATTCTTGTTTTTCCTTTCTGTTTTGGGCACATGTTTCTTTCTTTCTTTTGTTCCACATTGCTGAATTGAATCCTGGCTTCTTCCTATCTCCGTTGGTTCCTTGTATATTTTTCTTCATTTCACTTTGTATAACCTTCACTTTTTTTTATTTATTTTGTGGTTTTACTCAATAATTTCTTTGAGCATTCTGATTACCAGTGTTTTGAACTCCGCATCTGATGGGTTGGCTATCTACATTTCATATATTTCTTTATCTGGGTTTTGTTCTGTTTTTTCATGTGGGCCATATTTCTTTGCCTCTTCAATTTAGCAGGCTCCCTGTGTTTGTTTCTGTGTACTAGGTAGAACTGCCTTGACTCCGGTTCTTGGTAGCATGACCTACTGTAGTACGTGTCCTATAGGGTCCCATTCCACAGCCTCCCCTATCACCCAAGCTGGGTACTTGAGGTGTGCCAGCGGTGTGGGCTGAGTACACCTTCCCCTTGTATTTGAGCCTTGGTTGGTGTTGGCAGGTTATGGCGGTGGTGCCACACACACACCCTCCCCCCCGAGGCTCAGTTGGAAGTCGCTCTGTCCAGTAGAGGCCTCGTGGCCACAGCAGAAAAAACTTACCCAGGACACTTTATTATATCTGGGGGAAGGAAGGTGACTGCCTCTCTAGCGGAGACCAGCAGCCAAACCTTCATCCCTCATGCCATTTCTTGAAGAGGATACATACGAGAGATGCAAGGCCAAAATTCATAAATTGTCTATTGTATTCAGTTGTTTGACAGTAACAGGTAACATACACTAATTCAGGAATCGCTCTTACCGATCAGAGTCAAGGTCTATAAAACGTTTGGACCAGTTGCAGGGTCCCATAGACTCCCTGCTAAAGATAGCTTACACCACATTGCTGATAAGAAAAGCAGAGCAAGTTCTAAAGCATAATGAGCATGAGGAGCGCTCTTTGATCTAATTCCCGTGTCCACCCTCTGAGTGGTTGACAGTGACATTCCGCGTGCGGCCTTATGTTGAGACATAGAGACAAGAGCGGCCAGGATGCTGGTGGCTCGTCATGCTGGGGCCGGGTCTACAATTCCTGAAACCATGAGGAGTGTTTGCCCACAATAGTTTTATGGGAACTCCTTTGTAGGTAACTCTGTTATTTTCTATCGTTGCCTTTAAGATTCTCTCTTTATCTTCCACCTTTGGCATTTTAATTATGATGTGTCTTGGTGTGGTCTTCTTTGGGTCTAGCTTGTTTGGGAGTCTCTTTGCTTCCTGGACTTGTACGTCTATTTCCTGGGCCAAATTTGGGAAGTTAGTTTTCATTTTTTCAAATACGTTTTCAGTCTCTTGCTCTTTCTCTTCTTCTGGCACCGCTAGGATTCAGATGTTGGTATGTTTAAAGTTGTCCTAGATGTTCGATTCTTGGTTCTCCTTTCTGTTTTGGGCACATCTTACTTTCTTTCTTTTGTTCCACATTGCTGAATTGAATCCTGGCTTCTTCCTATCTCCGTTGGTTCCTTGTATATTTTTCTTCATTTCAATTTGTATAACCTTCACTTCTTTTTATTTATTTTGTGGTTTTACTCAATAATTCCTTTGAGCATTCTGATTACCAGTGTTTTGAACTCTGCATCTGATGGGTTGGCTATCTACATTTCATATATTTCTTTATCTGGGTTTTGTTCTGTTTTTTCATGTGGGCCATATTTCTTTGCCTCTTCAATTTAGCAGGCTCCCTGTGTTTGTTTCTGTGTACTAGGTAGAACTGCCTTGACTCCGGTTCTTGGTAACATGACCTACTGTAGTACGTGTCCTATAAGGTCCCATTCCACAGCCTCCCCTATCACTCAAGCTGGGTACTTGAGGTGTGCCAGCGGTGTGGGCTGAGTACACCTTCCTCTTGTAGTTGAGCCTTGGTTGGTGTTGGCAGGTTATGGCGGTGGTGCCACACACACCTCCCCCGACCGAGGCTCAGTTGGAAGTCGCTCTGTCCAGTAGAGGCCTCGTGGCCAAAGCAGAACAAACTTATCCAGGACACTTTATTATATCTGGGGGAAGGAAGGTGACTGCCTCTCTAGCGGTGACCAGCAGCCAAACCTTCATCCCTCATATATTTTCCTGAGGAGGATACATACGAGAGATGCAAGGCTAAAATTCATAAATTGTCTATTGTATTCAGTTGTTTGACAGTAACAGGTAACATACCCTAATTCAGGAATCGCTCTTACCGATCAGAGTCAAGGTCTATAAAACGTTTGGACCAGTTGCAGGGTCCCATAGACTCCCTGCTAAAGATAGCTTACACCGCATTGCTGATAAGAAAAGCAGAGCAAGTTCTAAAGCATAATGAGCATGAGGAACGCTCTTTGATCTAATTCCCATGTCCACCCTCTGAGTGGTTGACAGTGACATTCCGCGTGCGGCCTTATGTTGAGACATAGAGACAAGAGCGGCCAGGATGCTGGCGGCTCGTCATGCTGGGGCCGGGTCTACAATTCCTGAAACCATGAGGAGTGTTTGCCCACAATAGTTTTATGGGAACTTCTTTGTAGGTAACTCTGTTATTTTCTATCATTGCCTTTAAGATTCTCTCTTTATCTTCCACCTTTGGCATTTTAATTATGATGTGTCTTGGTGTGGTCTGCTTTCGGTCTAGCTTGTTTGGGACTCTCTTTGCTTCCTGGACTTGTACGTCTATTTCCTGGACCAAATTTGGGAAGTTAGTTTTCATTTTTTCAAATACGTTTTCAGTCTCTTGCTCTTTCTCTTCTCCTTCTGGCACCGCTAGGATTCAGATGTTGGTATGTTTAAAGTTGTCCTAGATGTTCGATTCTTGTTTTTCCTTTCTGTTTTGGGCACATGTTTCTTTCTTTCTTTTGTTCCACATTGCTGAATTGAATCCTGGCTTCTTCCTATCTCCGTTGGTTCCTTGTATATTTTTCTTCATTTCACTTTGTATAACCTTCACTTTTTTTTATTTATTTTGTGGTTTTACTCAATAATTTCTTTGAGCATTCTGATTACCAGTGTTTTGAACTCTGCATCTGATGGGTTGGCTATCTACATTTCATATATTTCTTTATCTGGGTTTTGTTCTGTTTTTTCATGTGGGCCATATTTCTTTGCCTCTTCAATTTAGCAGGCTCCCTGTGTTTGTTTCTGTGTACTAGGTAGAACTGCCTTGACTCCGGTTCTTGGTAGCATGACCTACTGTAGTACGTGTCCTATAGGGTCCCATTCCACAGCCTCCCCTATCACCCAAGCTGGGTACTTGAGGTGTGCCAGCGGTGTGGGCTGAGTACACCTTCCCCTTGTATTTGAGCCTTGGTTGGTGTTGGCAGGTTATGGCGGTGGTGCCACACACACACCCTCCCCCCCCGAGGCTCAGTTGGAAGTCGCTCTGTCCAGTAGAGGCCTCGTGGCCACAGCAGAAAAAACTTACCCAGGACACTTTATTATATCTGGGGGAAGGAAGGTGACTGCCTCTCTAGCGGAGACCAGCAGCCAAACCTTCATCCCTCATGCCATTTCTTGAAGAGGATACATACGAGAGATGCAAGGCCAAAATTCATAAATTGTCTATTGTATTCAGTTGTTTGACAGTAACAGGTAACATACACTAATTCAGGAATCGCTCTTACCGATCAGAGTCAAGGTCTATAAAACGTTTGGACCAGTTGCAGGGTCCCATAGACTCCCTGCTAAAGATAGCTTACACCACATTGCTGATAAGAAAAGCAGAGCAAGTTCTAAAGCATAATGAGCATGAGGAGCGCTCTTTGATCTAATTCCCGTGTCCACCCTCTGAGTGGTTGACAGTGACATTCCGCGTGCGGCCTTATGTTGAGACATAGAGACAAGAGCGGCCAGGATGCTGGTGGCTCGTCATGCTGGGGCCGGGTCTACAATTCCTGAAACCATGAGGAGTGTTTGCCCACAATAGTTTTATGGGAACTCCTTTGTAGGTAACTCTGTTATTTTCTATCGTTGCCTTTAAGATTCTCTCTTTATCTTCCACCTTTGGCATTTTAATTATGGTGTGTCTTGGTGTGGTCTTCTTTGGGTCTAGCTTGTTTGGGAGTCTCTTTGCTTCCTGGACTTGTACGTCTATTTCCTGGTCCAAATTTGGGAAGTTAGTTTTCATTTTTTCAAATATGTTTTCAGTCTCTTGCTCTTTCTCTTCTTCTGGCACCGCTAGGATTCACATGTTGGTATGTTTAAAGTTGTCCTAGATGTTCGATTCTTGGTTCTCCTTTCTGTTTTGGGCACATGTTTCTTTTTTCTTTTGTTCCACATTCCTGAATTGAATCCTGGCTTCTTCCTATCTCCGTTGGTTCCTTGTATATTTTTCTTCATTTCACTTTGTATAACCTTCACTTTTTTTTATTTATTTTGTGGTTTTACTCAATAATTTCTTTGAGCATTCTGATTACCAGTGTTTTGAACTCTGCATCTGATGGGTTGGCTATCTACATTTCATATATTTCTTTATCTGGGTTTTGTTCTGTTTTTTCATGTGGGCCATATTTCTTTGCCTCTTCAATTTAGCAGGCTCCCTGTGTTTGTTTCTGTGTACTAGGTAGAACTGCCTTGACTCCGGTTCTTGGTAGCATGACCTACTGTAGTACGTGTCCTATAGGGTCCCATTCCACAGCCTCCCCTATCACCCAAGCTGGGTACTTGAGGTGTGCCAGCGGTGTGGGCTGAGTACACCTTCCCCTTGTAGTTGAGCCTTGGTTGGTGTTGGCAGGTTATGGCGGTGGTGCCACACACACACCCTCCGCCCCCGAGGCTCAGTTGGAAGTCGCTCTGTCCAGTAGAGGCCTCGTGGCCACAGCAGAACAAACTTACCCAGGACACTTTATTATATCTGGGGGAAGGAAGGTGACTGCCTCTCTAGCGGAGACCAGCAGCCAAACCTTCATCCCTCATGCCATTTCTTGAGGAGGATACATACGAGAGATGCAAGGCCAAAATTCATAAATTGTCTATTGTATTCAGTTGTTTGACAGTAACAGGTAACATACACTAATTCAGGAATCGCTCTTACCGATCAGAGTCAAGGTCTATAAAACGTTTGGACCAGTTGCAGGGTCCCATAGACTCCCTGCTAAAGATAGCTTACACCACATTGCTGATAAGAAAAGCAGAGCAAGTTCTAAAGCATAATGAGCATGAGGAGCGCTCTTTGATCTAATTCCCGTGTCCACCCTCTGAGTGGTTGACAGTGACATTCCGCGTGCGGTCTTATGTTGAGACATAGAGACAAGAGCGGCCAGGATGCTGGTGGCTCGTCATGCTGGGGCCGGGTCTACAATTCCTGAAACCATGAGGAGTGTTTGCCCACAATAGTTTTATGGGAACTCCTTTGTAGGTAACTCTGTTATTTTCTATCGTTGCCTTTAAGATTCTCTCTTTATCTTCCACCTTTGGCATTTTAATTATGATGTGTCTTGGTGTGGTCTTCTTTGGGTCTAGCTTGTTTGGGAGTCTCTTTGCTTCCTGGACTTGTACGTCTATTTCCTGGGCCAAATTTGGGAAGTTAGTTTTCATTTTTTCAAATACGTTTTCAGTCTCTTGCTCTTTCTCTTCTTCTGGCACCGCTAGGATTCAGATGTTGGTATGTTTAAAGTTGTCCTAGATGTTCGATTCTTGGTTCTCCTTTCTGTTTTGTGCACATCTTAATTTCTTTCTTTTGTTCCACATTGCTGAATTGAATCCTGGCTTCTTCCTATCTCCGTTGGTTCCTTGTATATTTTTCTTCATTTCACTTTGTATAACCTTCACTTCTTTTTATTTATTTTGTGGTTTTACTCAATAATTCCTTTGAGCATTCTGATTACCAGTGTTTTGAACTCTGCATCTCATGGGTTGGCTATCTACATTTCATATATTTCTTTATCTGGGTTTTGTTCTGTTTTTTCATGTGGGCCATATTTCTTTGCCTCTTCAATTTAGCAGGCTCCCTGTGTTTGTTTCTGTGTACTAGGTAGAACTGCCTTGACTCCGGTTCTTGGTAGCATGACCTACTGTAGTACGTGTCCTATAAGGTCCCATTCCACAGCCTCCCCTATCACCCAAGCTGGGTACTTGAGGTGTGCCAGCGGTGTGGGCTGAGTACACCTTCCCCTTGTAGTTGAGCCTTGGTTGGTGTTGGCAGGTTATGGCGGTGGTGCCACACACACACCCTCCCCCCCCGAGGCTCAGTTGGAAGTCGCTCTGTCCAGTAGAGGCCTCGTGGCCACAGCAGAACAAACTTACCCAGGACACTTTATTATATCTGGGGGAAGGAAGGTGACTGCCTCTCTAGCGGTGACCAGCAGCCAAACCTTCATCCCTCATATATTTTCCTGAGGAGGATACATACGAGAGATGCAAGGCTAAAATTCATAAATTGTCTATTGTATTCAGTTGTTTGACAGTAACAGGTAACATACCCTAATTCAGGAATCGCTTTTACCGATCAGAGTCAAGGTCTATAAAACGTTTGGACCAGTTGCAGGGTCCCATAGACTCCCTGCTAAAGATAGCTTACACCGCATTGCTGATAAGAAAAGCAGAGCAAGTTCTAAAGCATAATGAGCATGAGGAACGCTCTTTGATCTAATTCCCATGTCCACCCTCTGAGTGGTTGACAGTGACATTCCGCGTGCGGCCTTATGTTGAGACATAGAGACAAGAGCGGCCAGGATGCTGGCGGCTCGTCATGCTGGGGCCGGGTCTACAATTCCTGAAACCATGAGGAGTGTTTGCCCACAATAGTTTTATGGGAACTTCTTTGTAGGTAACTCTGTTATTTTCTATCATTGCCTTTAAGATTCTCTCTTTATCTTCCTCCTTTGGCATTTTAATTATGATGTGTCTTGGTGTGGTCTGCTTTCGGTCTAGCTTGTTTGGGACTCTCTTTGCTTCCTGGACTTGTACGTCTATTTCCTGGACCAAATTTGGGAAGTTAGTTTTCATTTTTTCAAATACGTTTTCAGTCTCTTGCTCTTTCTCTTCTCCTTCTGGCACCGCTAGGATTCAGATGTTGGTATGTTTAAAGTTGTCCTAGATGTTCGATTCTTGTTTTTCCTTTCTGTTTTGGGCACATGTTTCTTTCTTTCTTTTGTTCCACATTGCTGAATTGAATCCTGGCTTCTTCCTATCTCCGTTGGTTCCTTGTATATTTTTCTTCATTTCACTTTGTATAACCTTCACTTTTTTTTATTTATTTTGTGGTTTTACTCAATAATTTCTTTGAGCATTCTGATTACCAGTGTTTTGAACTCCGCATCTGATGGGTTGGCTATCTACATTTCATATATTTCTTTATCTGGGTTTTGTTCTGTTTTTTCATGTGGGCCATATTTCTTTGCCTCTTCAATTTAGCAGGCTCCCTGTGTTTGTTTCTGTGTACTAGGTAGAACTGCCTTGACTCCGGTTCTTGGTAGCATGACCTACTGTAGTACGTGTCCTATAGGGTCCCATTCCACAGCCTCCCCTATCACCCAAGCTGGGTACTTGAGGTGTGCCAGCGGTGTGGGCTGAGTACACCTTCCCCTTGTATTTGAGCCTTGGTTGGTGTTGGCAGGTTATGGCGGTGGTGCCACACACACACCCTCCCCCCCGAGGCTCAGTTGGAAGTCGCTCTGTCCAGTAGAGGCCTCGTGGCCACAGCAGAAAAAACTTACCCAGGACACTTTATTATATCTGGGGGAAGGAAGGTGACTGCCTCTCTAGCGGAGACCAGCAGCCAAACCTTCATCCCTCATGCCATTTCTTGAAGAGGATACATACGAGAGATGCAAGGCCAAAATTCATAAATTGTCTATTGTATTCAGTTGTTTGACAGTAACAGGTAACATACACTAATTCAGGAATCGCTCTTACCGATCAGAGTCAAGGTCTATAAAACGTTTGGACCAGTTGCAGGGTCCCATAGACTCCCTGCTAAAGATAGCTTACACCACATTGCTGATAAGAAAAGCAGAGCAAGTTCTAAAGCATAATGAGCATGAGGAGCGCTCTTTGATCTAATTCCCGTGTCCACCCTCTGAGTGGTTGACAGTGACATTCCGCGTGCGGCCTTATGTTGAGACATAGAGACAAGAGCGGCCAGGATGCTGGTGGCTCGTCATGCTGGGGCCGGGTCTACAATTCCTGAAACCATGAGGAGTGTTTGCCCACAATAGTTTTATGGGAACTCCTTTGTAGGTAACTCTGTTATTTTCTATCGTTGCCTTTAAGATTCTCTCTTTATCTTCCACCTTTGGCATTTTAATTATGATGTGTCTTGGTGTGGTCTTCTTTGGGTCTAGCTTGTTTGGGAGTCTCTTTGCTTCCTGGACTTGTACGTCTATTTCCTGGGCCAAATTTGGGAAGTTAGTTTTCATTTTTTCAAATACGTTTTCAGTCTCTTGCTCTTTCTCTTCTTCTGGCACCGCTAGGATTCAGATGTTGGTATGTTTAAAGTTGTCCTAGATGTTCGATTCTTGGTTCTCCTTTCTGTTTTGGGCACATCTTACTTTCTTTCTTTTGTTCCACATTGCTGAATTGAATCCTGGCTTCTTCCTATCTCCGTTGGTTCCTTGTATATTTTTCTTCATTTCAATTTGTATAACCTTCACTTCTTTTTATTTATTTTGTGGTTTTACTCAATAATTCCTTTGAGCATTCTGATTACCAGTGTTTTGAACTCTGCATCTGATGGGTTGGCTATCTACATTTCATATATTTCTTTATCTGGGTTTTGTTCTGTTTTTTCATGTGGGCCATATTTCTTTGCCTCTTCAATTTAGCAGGCTCCCTGTGTTTGTTTCTGTGTACTAGGTAGAACTGCCTTGACTCCGGTTCTTGGTAACATGACCTACTGTAGTACGTGTCCTATAAGGTCCCATTCCACAGCCTCCCCTATCACTCAAGCTGGGTACTTGAGGTGTGCCAGCGGTGTGGGCTGAGTACACCTTCCTCTTGTAGTTGAGCCTTGGTTGGTGTTGGCAGGTTATGGCGGTGGTGCCACACACACCTCCCCCGACCGAGGCTCAGTTGGAAGTCGCTCTGTCCAGTAGAGGCCTCGTGGCCAAAGCAGAACAAACTTATCCAGGACACTTTATTATATCTGGGGGAAGGAAGGTGACTGCCTCTCTAGCGGTGACCAGCAGCCAAACCTTCATCCCTCATATATTTTCCTGAGGAGGATACATACGAGAGATGCAAGGCTAAAATTCATAAATTGTCTATTGTATTCAGTTGTTTGACAGTAACAGGTAACATACCCTAATTCAGGAATCGCTCTTACCGATCAGAGTCAAGGTCTATAAAACGTTTGGACCAGTTGCAGGGTCCCATAGACTCCCTGCTAAAGATAGCTTACACCGCATTGCTGATAAGAAAAGCAGAGCAAGTTCTAAAGCATAATGAGCATGAGGAACGCTCTTTGATCTAATTCCCATGTCCACCCTCTGAGTGGTTGACAGTGACATTCCGCGTGCGGCCTTATGTTGAGACATAGAGACAAGAGCGGCCAGGATGCTGGCGGCTCGTCATGCTGGGGCCGGGTCTACAATTCCTGAAACCATGAGGAGTGTTTGCCCACAATAGTTTTATGGGAACTTCTTTGTAGGTAACTCTGTTATTTTCTATCATTGCCTTTAAGATTCTCTCTTTATCTTCCACCTTTGGCATTTTAATTATGATGTGTCTTGGTGTGGTCTGCTTTCGGTCTAGCTTGTTTGGGACTCTCTTTGCTTCCTGGACTTGTACGTCTATTTCCTGGACCAAATTTGGGAAGTTAGTTTTCATTTTTTCAAATACGTTTTCAGTCTCTTGCTCTTTCTCTTCTCCTTCTGGCACCGCTAGGATTCAGATGTTGGTATGTTTAAAGTTGTCCTAGATGTTCGATTCTTGTTTTTCCTTTCTGTTTTGGGCACATGTTTCTTTCTTTCTTTTGTTCCACATTGCTGAATT
The DNA here is from genome assembly GCF_987537825.1 of Furipterus horrens. Classification (NCBI taxonomy): domain Eukaryota; kingdom Metazoa; phylum Chordata; class Mammalia; order Chiroptera; family Furipteridae; genus Furipterus; species Furipterus horrens. The sequence continues at coordinate 889,266 of NW_028327195.1, read as the reverse complement.
GAATCCTGGCTTCTTCCTATCTCCGTTGGTTCCTTGTATATTTTTCTTCATTTCACTTTGTATAACCTTCACTTTTTTTTATTTATTTTGTGGTTTTACTCAATAATTTCTTTGAGCATTCTGATTACCAGTGTTTTGAACTCCGCATCTGATGGGTTGGCTATCTACATTTCATATATTTCTTTATCTGGGTTTTGTTCTGTTTTTTCATGTGGGCCATATTTCTTTGCCTCTTCAATTTAGCAGGCTCCCTGTGTTTGTTTCTGTGTACTAGGTAGAACTGCCTTGACTCCGGTTCTTGGTAGCATGACCTACTGTAGTACGTGTCCTATAGGGTCCCATTCCACAGCCTCCCCTATCACCCAAGCTGGGTACTTGAGGTGTGCCAGCGGTGTGGGCTGAGTACACCTTCCCCTTGTATTTGAGCCTTGGTTGGTGTTGGCAGGTTATGGCGGTGGTGCCACACACACACCCTCCCCCCCGAGGCTCAGTTGGAAGTCGCTCTGTCCAGTAGAGGCCTCGTGGCCACAGCAGAAAAAACTTACCCAGGACACTTTATTATATCTGGGGGAAGGAAGGTGACTGCCTCTCTAGCGGAGACCAGCAGCCAAACCTTCATCCCTCATGCCATTTCTTGAAGAGGATACATACGAGAGATGCAAGGCCAAAATTCATAAATTGTCTATTGTATTCAGTTGTTTGACAGTAACAGGTAACATACACTAATTCAGGAATCGCTCTTACCGATCAGAGTCAAGGTCTATAAAACGTTTGGACCAGTTGCAGGGTCCCATAGACTCCCTGCTAAAGATAGCTTACACCACATTGCTGATAAGAAAAGCAGAGCAAGTTCTAAAGCATAATGAGCATGAGGAGCGCTCTTTGATCTAATTCCCGTGTCCACCCTCTGAGTGGTTGACAGTGACATTCCGCGTGCGGCCTTATGTTGAGACATAGAGACAAGAGCGGCCAGGATGCTGGTGGCTCGTCATGCTGGGGCCGGGTCTACAATTCCTGAAACCATGAGGAGTGTTTGCCCACAATAGTTTTATGGGAACTCCTTTGTAGGTAACTCTGTTATTTTCTATCGTTGCCTTTAAGATTCTCTCTTTATCTTCCACCTTTGGCATTTTAATTATGATGTGTCTTGGTGTGGTCTTCTTTGGGTCTAGCTTGTTTGGGAGTCTCTTTGCTTCCTGGACTTGTACGTCTATTTCCTGGGCCAAATTTGGGAAGTTAGTTTTCATTTTTTCAAATACGTTTTCAGTCTCTTGCTCTTTCTCTTCTTCTGGCACCGCTAGGATTCAGATGTTGGTATGTTTAAAGTTGTCCTAGATGTTCGATTCTTGGTTCTCCTTTCTGTTTTGGGCACATCTTACTTTCTTTCTTTTGTTCCACATTGCTGAATTGAATCCTGGCTTCTTCCTATCTCCGTTGGTTCCTTGTATATTTTTCTTCATTTCAATTTGTATAACCTTCACTTCTTTTTATTTATTTTGTGGTTTTACTCAATAATTCCTTTGAGCATTCTGATTACCAGTGTTTTGAACTCTGCATCTGATGGGTTGGCTATCTACATTTCATATATTTCTTTATCTGGGTTTTGTTCTGTTTTTTCATGTGGGCCATATTTCTTTGCCTCTTCAATTTAGCAGGCTCCCTGTGTTTGTTTCTGTGTACTAGGTAGAACTGCCTTGACTCCGGTTCTTGGTAACATGACCTACTGTAGTACGTGTCCTATAAGGTCCCATTCCACAGCCTCCCCTATCACTCAAGCTGGGTACTTGAGGTGTGCCAGCGGTGTGGGCTGAGTACACCTTCCTCTTGTAGTTGAGCCTTGGTTGGTGTTGGCAGGTTATGGCGGTGGTGCCACACACACCTCCCCCGACCGAGGCTCAGTTGGAAGTCGCTCTGTCCAGTAGAGGCCTCGTGGCCAAAGCAGAACAAACTTATCCAGGACACTTTATTATATCTGGGGGAAGGAAGGTGACTGCCTCTCTAGCGGTGACCAGCAGCCAAACCTTCATCCCTCATATATTTTCCTGAGGAGGATACATACGAGAGATGCAAGGCTAAAATTCATAAATTGTCTATTGTATTCAGTTGTTTGACAGTAACAGGTAACATACCCTAATTCAGGAATCGCTCTTACCGATCAGAGTCAAGGTCTATAAAACGTTTGGACCAGTTGCAGGGTCCCATAGACTCCCTGCTAAAGATAGCTTACACCGCATTGCTGATAAGAAAAGCAGAGCAAGTTCTAAAGCATAATGAGCATGAGGAACGCTCTTTGATCTAATTCCCATGTCCACCCTCTGAGTGGTTGACAGTGACATTCCGCGTGCGGCCTTATGTTGAGACATAGAGACAAGAGCGGCCAGGATGCTGGCGGCTCGTCATGCTGGGGCCGGGTCTACAATTCCTGAAACCATGAGGAGTGTTTGCCCACAATAGTTTTATGGGAACTTCTTTGTAGGTAACTCTGTTATTTTCTATCATTGCCTTTAAGATTCTCTCTTTATCTTCCACCTTTGGCATTTTAATTATGATGTGTCTTGGTGTGGTCTGCTTTCGGTCTAGCTTGTTTGGGACTCTCTTTGCTTCCTGGACTTGTACGTCTATTTCCTGGACCAAATTTGGGAAGTTAGTTTTCATTTTTTCAAATACGTTTTCAGTCTCTTGCTCTTTCTCTTCTCCTTCTGGCACCGCTAGGATTCAGATGTTGGTATGTTTAAAGTTGTCCTAGATGTTCGATTCTTGTTTTTCCTTTCTGTTTTGGGCACATGTTTCTTTCTTTCTTTTGTTCCACATTGCTGAATTGAATCCTGGCTTCTTCCTATCTCCGTTGGTTCCTTGTATATTTTTCTTCATTTCACTTTGTATAACCTTCACTTTTTTTTATTTATTTTGTGGTTTTACTCAATAATTTCTTTGAGCATTCTGATTACCAGTGTTTTGAACTCTGCATCTGATGGGTTGGCTATCTACATTTCATATATTTCTTTATCTGGGTTTTGTTCTGTTTTTTCATGTGGGCCATATTTCTTTGCCTCTTCAATTTAGCAGGCTCCCTGTGTTTGTTTCTGTGTACTAGGTAGAACTGCCTTGACTCCGGTTCTTGGTAGCATGACCTACTGTAGTACGTGTCCTATAGGGTCCCATTCCACAGCCTCCCCTATCACCCAAGCTGGGTACTTGAGGTGTGCCAGCGGTGTGGGCTGAGTACACCTTCCCCTTGTATTTGAGCCTTGGTTGGTGTTGGCAGGTTATGGCGGTGGTGCCACACACACACCCTCCCCCCCCGAGGCTCAGTTGGAAGTCGCTCTGTCCAGTAGAGGCCTCGTGGCCACAGCAGAAAAAACTTACCCAGGACACTTTATTATATCTGGGGGAAGGAAGGTGACTGCCTCTCTAGCGGAGACCAGCAGCCAAACCTTCATCCCTCATGCCATTTCTTGAAGAGGATACATACGAGAGATGCAAGGCCAAAATTCATAAATTGTCTATTGTATTCAGTTGTTTGACAGTAACAGGTAACATACACTAATTCAGGAATCGCTCTTACCGATCAGAGTCAAGGTCTATAAAACGTTTGGACCAGTTGCAGGGTCCCATAGACTCCCTGCTAAAGATAGCTTACACCACATTGCTGATAAGAAAAGCAGAGCAAGTTCTAAAGCATAATGAGCATGAGGAGCGCTCTTTGATCTAATTCCCGTGTCCACCCTCTGAGTGGTTGACAGTGACATTCCGCGTGCGGCCTTATGTTGAGACATAGAGACAAGAGCGGCCAGGATGCTGGTGGCTCGTCATGCTGGGGCCGGGTCTACAATTCCTGAAACCATGAGGAGTGTTTGCCCACAATAGTTTTATGGGAACTCCTTTGTAGGTAACTCTGTTATTTTCTATCGTTGCCTTTAAGATTCTCTCTTTATCTTCCACCTTTGGCATTTTAATTATGGTGTGTCTTGGTGTGGTCTTCTTTGGGTCTAGCTTGTTTGGGAGTCTCTTTGCTTCCTGGACTTGTACGTCTATTTCCTGGTCCAAATTTGGGAAGTTAGTTTTCATTTTTTCAAATATGTTTTCAGTCTCTTGCTCTTTCTCTTCTTCTGGCACCGCTAGGATTCACATGTTGGTATGTTTAAAGTTGTCCTAGATGTTCGATTCTTGGTTCTCCTTTCTGTTTTGGGCACATGTTTCTTTTTTCTTTTGTTCCACATTCCTGAATTGAATCCTGGCTTCTTCCTATCTCCGTTGGTTCCTTGTATATTTTTCTTCATTTCACTTTGTATAACCTTCACTTTTTTTTATTTATTTTGTGGTTTTACTCAATAATTTCTTTGAGCATTCTGATTACCAGTGTTTTGAACTCTGCATCTGATGGGTTGGCTATCTACATTTCATATATTTCTTTATCTGGGTTTTGTTCTGTTTTTTCATGTGGGCCATATTTCTTTGCCTCTTCAATTTAGCAGGCTCCCTGTGTTTGTTTCTGTGTACTAGGTAGAACTGCCTTGACTCCGGTTCTTGGTAGCATGACCTACTGTAGTACGTGTCCTATAGGGTCCCATTCCACAGCCTCCCCTATCACCCAAGCTGGGTACTTGAGGTGTGCCAGCGGTGTGGGCTGAGTACACCTTCCCCTTGTAGTTGAGCCTTGGTTGGTGTTGGCAGGTTATGGCGGTGGTGCCACACACACACCCTCCGCCCCCGAGGCTCAGTTGGAAGTCGCTCTGTCCAGTAGAGGCCTCGTGGCCACAGCAGAACAAACTTACCCAGGACACTTTATTATATCTGGGGGAAGGAAGGTGACTGCCTCTCTAGCGGAGACCAGCAGCCAAACCTTCATCCCTCATGCCATTTCTTGAGGAGGATACATACGAGAGATGCAAGGCCAAAATTCATAAATTGTCTATTGTATTCAGTTGTTTGACAGTAACAGGTAACATACACTAATTCAGGAATCGCTCTTACCGATCAGAGTCAAGGTCTATAAAACGTTTGGACCAGTTGCAGGGTCCCATAGACTCCCTGCTAAAGATAGCTTACACCACATTGCTGATAAGAAAAGCAGAGCAAGTTCTAAAGCATAATGAGCATGAGGAGCGCTCTTTGATCTAATTCCCGTGTCCACCCTCTGAGTGGTTGACAGTGACATTCCGCGTGCGGTCTTATGTTGAGACATAGAGACAAGAGCGGCCAGGATGCTGGTGGCTCGTCATGCTGGGGCCGGGTCTACAATTCCTGAAACCATGAGGAGTGTTTGCCCACAATAGTTTTATGGGAACTCCTTTGTAGGTAACTCTGTTATTTTCTATCGTTGCCTTTAAGATTCTCTCTTTATCTTCCACCTTTGGCATTTTAATTATGATGTGTCTTGGTGTGGTCTTCTTTGGGTCTAGCTTGTTTGGGAGTCTCTTTGCTTCCTGGACTTGTACGTCTATTTCCTGGGCCAAATTTGGGAAGTTAGTTTTCATTTTTTCAAATACGTTTTCAGTCTCTTGCTCTTTCTCTTCTTCTGGCACCGCTAGGATTCAGATGTTGGTATGTTTAAAGTTGTCCTAGATGTTCGATTCTTGGTTCTCCTTTCTGTTTTGGGCACATCTTACTTTCTTTCTTTTGTTCCACATTGCTGAATTGAATCCTGGCTTCTTCCTATCTCCGTTGGTTCCTTGTATATTTTTCTTCATTTCAATTTGTATAACCTTCACTTCTTTTTATTTATTTTGTGGTTTTACTCAATAATTCCTTTGAGCATTCTGATTACCAGTGTTTTGAACTCTGCATCTCATGGGTTGGCTATCTACATTTCATATATTTCTTTATCTGGGTTTTGTTCTGTTTTTTCATGTGGGCCATATTTCTTTGCCTCTTCAATTTAGCAGGCTCCCTGTGTTTGTTTCTGTGTACTAGGTAGAACTGCCTTGACTCCGGTTCTTGGTAGCATGACCTACTGTAGTACGTGTCCTATAAGGTCCCATTCCACAGCCTCCCCTATCACTCAAGCTGGGTACTTGAGGTGTGCCAGCGGTGTGGGCTGAGTACACCTTCCTCTTGTAGTTGAGCCTTGGTTGGTGTTGGCAGGTTATGGCGGTGGTGCCACACACACCTCCCCCGACCGAGGCTCAGTTGGAAGTCGCTCTGTCCAGTAGAGGCCTCGTGGCCAAAGCAGAACAAACTTATCCAGGACACTTTATTATATCTGGGGGAAGGAAGGTGACTGCCTCTCTAGCGGTGACCAGCAGCCAAACCTTCATCCCTCATATATTTTCCTGAGGAGGATACATACGAGAGATGCAAGGCTAAAATTCATAAATTGTCTATTGTATTCAGTTGTTTGACAGTAACAGGTAACATACCCTAATTCAGGAATCGCTCTTACCGATCAGAGTCAAGGTCTATAAAACGTTTGGACCAGTTGCAGGGTCCCATAGACTCCCTGCTAAAGATAGCTTACACCGCATTGCTGATAAGAAAAGCAGAGCAAGTTCTAAAGCATAATGAGCATGAGGAACGCTCTTTGATCTAATTCCCATGTCCACCCTCTGAGTGGTTGACAGTGACATTCCGCGTGCGGCCTTATGTTGAGACATAGAGACAAGAGCGGCCAGGATGCTGGCGGCTCGTCATGCTGGGTCCGGGTCTACAATTCCTGAAACCATGAGGAGTGTTTGCCCACAATAGTTTTATGGGAACTTCTTTGTAGGTAACTCTGTTATTTTCTATCATTGCCTTTAAGATTCTCTCTTTATCTTCCACCTTTGGCATTTTAATTATGATGTGTCTTGGTGTGGTCTGCTTTCGGTCTAGCTTGTTTGGGACTCTCTTTGCTTCCTGGACTTGTACGTCTATTTCCTGGACCAAATTTGGGAAGTTAGTTTTCATTTTTTCAAATACGTTTTCAGTCTCTTGCTCTTTCTCTTCTCCTTCTGGCACCGCTAGGATTCAGATGTTGGTATGTTTAAAGTTGTCCTAGATGTTCGATTCTTGTTTTTCCTTTCTGTTTTGGGCACATGTTTCTTTCTTTCTTTTGTTCCACATTGCTGAATTGAATCCTGGCTTCTTCCTATCTCCGTTGGTTCCTTGTATATTTTTCTTCATTTCACTTTGTATAACCTTCACTTTTTTTAATTTATTTTGTGGTTTTACTCAATAATTTCTTTGAGCATTCTGATTACCAGTGTTTTGAACTCCGCATCTCATGGGTTGGCTATCTACATTTCATATATTTCTTTATCTGGGTTTTGTTCTGTTTTTTCATGTGGGCCATATTTCTTTGCCTCTTCAATTTAGCAGGCTCCCTGTGTTTGTTTCTGTGTACTAGGTAGAACTGCCTTGACTCCGGTTCTTGGTAGCATGACCTACTGTAGTACGTGTCCTATAAGGTCCCATTCCACAGCCTCCCCTATCACCCAAGCTGGGTACTTGAGGTGTGCCAGCGGTGTGGGCTGAGTACACCTTCCTCTTGTAGTTGAGCCTTGTTTGGTGTTGGCAGGTTATGGCGGTGGTGCCACACACACACACCCCCGCCCGAGGCTCAGTTGGAAGTCGCTCTGTCCAGTAGAGGCCTCATGGCCACAGCAGAACAAACTTACCCAGGACACTTTATTATATCTGGGGGAAGGAAGGTGACTGCCTCTCTAGCGGAGACCAGCAGCCAAACCTTCATCCCTCATTTCTTTTCTTGAGGAGGATACATACGAGAGATGCAAGGCTAAAATTCATAAATTGTCTATTGTATTCAGTTGTTTGACAGTAACAGGTAACATACACTAATTCAGGAATCGCTCTTACCGATCAGAGTCAAGGTCTATAAAACGTTTGGACCAGTTGCAGGGTCCCATAGACTCCCTGCTAAAGATAGCTTACACCGCATTGCTGATAAGAAAAGCAGAGCAAGTTCTAAAGCATAATGAGCATGAGGAGCGTTCTTTGATCTAATTCCCGTGTCCACCCTCTGAGTGGTTGACAGTGACATTCCGCGTGCGGCCTTATGTTGGGACAGAGAGACAAGAGCGGCCAGGATGCTGGCGACTCGTCATGCTGGGGCCGGGTCTACAATTCCTGAAACCATGAGGAGTGTTTGCCCACAATAGTTTTATGGGAACTTCTTTGTAGGTAACTCTGTTATTTTCTATCATTGCCTTTAAGATTCTCTCTTTATCTTCCTCCTTTGGCATTTTAATTATGATGTGTCTTGGTGTGGTCTGCTTTCGGTCTAGCTTGTTTGGGACTCTCTTTGCTTCCTGGACTTGTACGTCTATTTCCTGGACCAAATTTGGGAAGTTAGTTTTCATTTTTTCAAATACGTTTTCAGTCTCTTGCTCTTTCTCTTCTCCTTCTGGCACCGCTAGGATTCAGATGTTGGTATGTTTAAAGTTGTCCTAGATGTTCGATTCTTGGTTCTCCTTTCTGTTTTGGCCACATGTTTCTTTCTTTCTTTTGTTCGACATTGCTGAATTGAATCCTGGCTTCTTCCTATCTCCGTTGGTTCCTTGTATATTTTCCTTCATTTCACTTTGTATAACCTTCACTTTATTTATTTTGTGGTTTTACTCAATAATTTCTTTGAGCATTCTGATTACCAGTGTTTTGAACTCTGCATCTGATGGGTTGGCTATCTACATTTCATATATTTCTTTATCTGGGTTTTGTTCTGTTCTTTCATGTGGGCCATATTTCTTTGCCTCTTCAATTTAGCAGGCTCCCTGTGTTTGTTTCTGTGTACTAGGTAGAACTGCCTTGACTCCGGTTCTTGGTAGCATGACCTACTGTAGTACGTGTCCTATAGGGTCCCATTCCACAGCCTCCCCTATCACCCAAGCTGGGTACTTGAGGTGTGCCAGCGGTGTGGGCTGAGTACACCTTCCCCTTGTAGTTGAGCCTTGGTTGGTGTTGGCAGGTTATGGCGGTGGTGCCACACACACACCCTCCGCCCCCGAGGCTCATTTGGAAGTCGCTCTGTCCAGTAGAGGCCTCGTGGCCACAGCAGAACAAACTTACCCAGGACACTTTATTATATCTGGGGGAAGGAAGGTGACTGCCTCTCTAGCGGAGACCAGCAGCCAAACCTTCATCCCTCATGCCATTTCTTGAGGAGGATACATACGAGAGATGCAAGGCCAAAATTCATAAATTGTCTATTGTATTCAGTTGTTTGACAGTAACAGGTAACATACAATAATTCAGGAATCGCTCTTACCGATCAGAGTCAAGGTCTATAAAACGTTTGGACCAGTTGCAGGGTCCTATAGACTCCCTGCTAAAGATAGCTTACACCACATTGCTGATAAGAAAAGCAGAGCAAGTTCTAAAGCATAATGAGCATGAGGAGCGCTCTTTGATCTAATTCCCGTGTTCACCCTCTGAGTGGTTGACAGTGACATTCCGCGTGCGGTCTTATGTTGAGACATAGAGACAAGAGCGGCCAGGATGCTGGTGGCTCGTCATGCTGGGGCCGGGTCTACAATTCCTGAAACCATGAGGAGTGTTTGCCCACAATAGTTTTATGGGAACTCCTTTGTAGGTAACTCTGTTATTTTCTATCGTTGCCTTTAAGATTCTCTCTTTATCTTCCACCTTTGGCATTTTAATTATGATGTGTCTTGGTGTGGTCTTCTTTGGGTCTAGCTTGTTTGGGAGTCTCTTTGCTTCCTGGACTTGTACGTCTATTTCCTGGGCCAAATTTGGGAAGTTAGTTTTCATTTTTTCAAATAGGTTTTCAGTCTCTTGCTCTTTCTCTTCTTCTGGCACCGCTAGGATTCAGATGTTGGTATGTTTAAAGTTGTCCTAGATGTTCGATTCTTGGTTCTCCTTTCTGTTTTGGGCACATCTTACTTTCTTTCTTTTGTTCCACATTGCTGAATTGAATCCTGGCTTCTTCCTATCTCCGTTGGTTCCTTGTATATTTTTCTTCATTTCACTTTGTATAACCTTCACTTCTTTTTATTTATTTTGTGGTTTTACTCAATAATTCCTTTGAGCATTCTGATTACCAGTGTTTTGAACTCTGCATCTCATGGGTTGGCTATCTACATTTCATATATTTCTTTATCTGGGTTTTGTTCTGTTTTTTCATGTGGGCCATATTTCTTTGCCTCTTCAATTTAGCAGGCTCCCTGTGTTTGTTTCTGTGTACTAGGTAGAACTGCCTTGACTCCGGTTCTTGGTAGCATGACCTACTGTAGTACGTGTCCTATAAGGTCCCATTCCACAGCCTCCCCTATCACCCAAGCTGGGTACTTGAGGTGTGCCAGCGGTGTGGGCTGAGTACACCTTCCCCTTGTAGTTGAGCCTTGGTTGGTGTTGGCAGGTTATGGCGGTGGTGCCACACACACACCCTCCCCCCCCGAGGCTCAGTTGGAAGTCGCTCTGTCCAGTAGAGCCCTCGTGGCCACAGCAGAACAAACTTACCCAGGACACTTTATTATATCTGGGGGAAGGAAGGTGACTGCCTCTCTAGCGGAGACCAGCAGCCAAACCTTCATCCCTCATGCCATTTCTTGAGGAGGATACATACGAGAGATGCAAGGCCAAAATTCATAAATTGTCTATTGTATTCAGTTTTTTGACAGTAACAGGTAACATACACTAATTCAGGAATCGCTCTTACCGATCAGAGTCAAGGTCTATAAAACGTTTGGACCAGTTGCAGGGTCCCATAGACTCCCTGCTAAAGATAGCTTACACCGCATTGCTGATAAGAAAAGCAGAGCAAGTTCTAAAGCATAATGAGCATGAGGAGCGCTCTTTGATCTAATTCCCGTGTCCACCCTCTGAGTGGTTGACAGTGACATTCCGCGTGCGGCCTTATGTTGGGACAGAGAGACAAGAGCGGCCAGGATGCTGGCGACTCGTCATGCTGGGGCCGGGTCTACAATTCCTGAAACCATGAGGAGTGTTTGCCCACAATAGTTTTATGGGAACTTCTTTGTAGGTAACTCTGTTATTTTCTATCATTGCCTTTAAGATTCTCTCTTTATCTTCCTCCTTTGGCATTTTAATTATGATGTGTCTTGGTGTGGTCTGCTTTCGGTCTAGCTTGTTTGGGACTCTCTTTGCTTCCTGGACTTGTACGTCTATTTCCTGGACCAAATTTGGGAAGTTAGTTTTCATTTTTTCAAATACGTTTTCAGTCTCTTGCTCTTTCTCTTCTCCTTCTGGCACCGCTAGGATTCAGATGTTGGTATGTTTAAAGTTGTCCTAGATGTTCGATTCTTGTTTCTCCTTTCTGTTTTGGCCACATGTTTCTTTCTTTCTTTTGTTCGACATTGCTGAATTGAATCCTGGCTTCTTCCTATCTCCGTTGGTTCCTTGTATATTTTCCTTCATTTCACTTTGTATAACCTTCACTTTATTTATTTTGTGGTTTTACTCAATAATTTCTTTGAGCATTCTGATTACCAGTGTTTTGAACTCTGCATCTGATGGGTTGGCTATCTACATTTCATATATTTCTTTATCTGGGTTTTGTTCTGTTCTTTCATGTGGGCCATATTTCTTTGCCTCTTCAATTTAGCAGGCTCCCTGTGTTTGTTTCTGTGTACTAGGTAGAACTGCCTTGACTCCGGTTCTTGGTAGCATGACCTACTGTAGTACGTGTCCTATAGGGTCCCATTCCACAGCCTCCCCTATCACCCAAGCTGGGTACTTGAGGTGTGCCAGCGGTGTGGGCTGAGTACACCTTCCCCTTGTAGTTGAGCCTTGGTTGGTGTTGGCAGGTTATGGCGGTGGTGCCACACACACACCCTCCGCCCCCGAGGCTCATTTGGAAGTCGCTCTGTCCAGTAGAGGCCTCGTGGCCACAGCAGAACAAACTTACCCAGGACACTTTATTATATCTGGGGGAAGGAAGGTGACTGCCTCTCTAGCGGAGACCAGCAGCCAAACCTTCATCCCTCATGCCATTTCTTGAGGAGGATACATACGAGAGATGCAAGGCCAAAATTCATAAATTGTCTATTGTATTCAGTTGTTTGACAGTAACAGGTAACATACACTAATTCAGGAATCGCTCTTACCGATCAGAGTCAAGGTCTATAAAACGTTTGGACCAGTTGCAGGGTCCCATAGACTCCCTGCTAAAGATAGCTTACACCACATTGCTGATAAGAAAAGCAGAGCAAGTTCTAAAGCATAATGAGCATGAGGAGCGCTCTTTGATCTAATTCCCGTGTCCACCCTCTGAGTGGTTGACAGTGACATTCCGCGTGCGGCCTTATGTTGAGACATAGAGACAAGAGCGGCCAGGATGCTGGTGGCTCGTCATGCTGGGGCCGGGTCTACAATTCCTGAAACCATGAGGAGTGTTTGCCCACAATAGTTTTATGGGAACTCCTTTGTAGGTAACTCTGTTATTTTCTATCGTTGCCTTTAAGATTCTCTCTTTATCTTCCACCTTTGGCATTTTAATTATGATGTGTCTTGGTGTGGTCTTCTTTGGGTCTAGCTTGTTTGGGAGTCTCTTTGCTTCCTGGACTTGTACGTCTATTTCCTGGGCCAAATTTGGGAAGTTAGTTTTCATTTTTTCAAATAGGTTTTCAGTCTCTTGCTCTTTCTCTTCTTCTGGCACCGCTAGGATTCAGATGTTGGTATGTTTAAAGTTGTCCTAGATGTTCGATTCTTGGTTCTCCTTTCTGTTTTGGGCACATCTTACTTTCTTTCTTTTGTTCCACATTGCTGAATTGAATCCTGGCTTCTTCCTATCTCCGTTGGTTCCTTGTATATTTTTCTTCATTTCACTTTGTATAACCTTCACTTCTTTTTATTTATTTTGTGGTTTTACTCAATAATTCCTTTGAGCATTCTGATTACCAGTGTTTTGAACTCTGCATCTCATGGGTTGGCTATCTACATTTCATATATTTCTTTATCTGGGTTTTGTTCTGTTTTTTCATGTGGGCCATATTTCTTTGCCTCTTCAATTTAGCAGGCTCCCTGTGTTTGTTTCTGTGTACTAGGTAGAACTGCCTTGACTCCGGTTCTTGGTAGCATGACCTACTGTAGTACGTGTCCTATAAGGTCCCATTCCACAGCCTCCCCTATCACCCAAGCTGGGTACTTGAGGTGTGCCAGCGGTGTGGGCTGAGTACACCTTCCCCTTGTAGTTGAGCCTTGGTTGGTGTTGGCAGGTTATGGCGGTGGTGCCACACACACACCCTCCCCCCCCGAGGCTCAGTTGGAAGTCGCTCTGTCCAGTAGAGGCCTCGTGGCCACAGCAGAACAAACTTACCCAGGACACTTTATTATATCTGGGGGAAGGAAGGTGACTGCCTCTCTAGCGGAGACCAGCAGCCAAACCTTCATCCCTCATGCCATTTCTTGAGGAGGATACATACGAGAGATGCAAGGCCAAAATTCATAAATTGTCTATTGTATTCAGTTGTTTGACAGTAACAGGTAACATACACTAATTCAGGAATCGCTCTTACCGATCAGAGTCAAGGTCTATAAAACGTTTGGACCAGTTGCAGGGTCCCATAGACTCCCTGCTAAAGATAGCTTACACCGCATTGCTGATAAGAAAAGCAGAGCAAGTTCTAAAGCATAATGAGCATGAGGAGCGCTCTTTGATCTAATTCCCGTGTCCACCCTCTGAGTGGTTGACAGTGACATTCCGCGTGCGGCCTTATGTTGAGACATAGAGACAAGAGCGGCCAGGATGCTGGCGGCTCGTCATGCTGGGGCCGGTCTACAATTCCTGAAACCATGAGGAGTGTTTGCCCACAATAGTTTTATGGGAACTTCTTTGTAGGTAACTCTGTTATTTTCTATCATTGCCTTTAAGATTCTCTCTTTATCTTCCACCTTTGGCATTTTAATTATGATGTGTCTTGGTGTGGTCTGCTTTCGGTCTAGCTTGTTTGGGACTCTCTTTGCTTCCTGGACTTGTACGTCTATTTCCTGGACCAAATTTGGGAAGTTAGTTTTCATTTTTTCAAATACGTTTTCAGTCTCTTGCTCTTTCTCTTCTCCTTCTGGCACCGCTAGGATTCAGATGTTGGTATGTTTAAAGTTGTCCTAGATGTTCGATTCTTGTTTTCCTTTCTGTTTTGGGCACATGTTTATTTCTTTCTTTTGTTCCACATTGCTGAATTGAATCCTGGCTTCTTCCTGTCTCCGTTGGTTCCTTGTATATTTTTCTTCATTTCACTTTGTATAACCTTCACTTCTTTTTATTTATTTTGTGGTTTTACTCAATAATTTCTTTGAGCATTCTGATTACCAGTGTTTTGAACTCTGCATCTGATGGGTTGGCTATCTACATTTCATATATTTCTTTATCTGGGTTTTGTTCTGTTTTTTCATGTGGGCCATATTTCTTTGCCTCTTCAATTTAGCAGGCTCCCTGTGTTTGTTTCTGTGTACTAGGTAGAACTGCCTTGACTCCGGTTCTTGGTAGCATGACCTACTGTAGTACGTGTCCTATAGGGTCCCATTCCACAGCCTCCCCTATCACCCAAGCTGGGTACTTGAGGTGTGCCAGCGGTGTGGGCTGAGTACACCTTCCCCTTGTAGTTGAGCCTTGGTTGGTGTTGGCAGGTTATGGCGGTGGTGCCACACACACACCCTCCGCCCCCGAGGCTCAGTTGGAAGTCGCTCTGTCCAGTAGAGGCCTCGTGGCCACAGCAGAACAAACTTACCCAGGACACTTTATTATATCTGGGGGAAGGAAGGTGACTGCCTCTCTAGCGGAGACCAGCAGCCAAACCTTCATCCCTCATGCCATTTCTTGAGGAGGATACATACGAGAGATGCAAGGCCAAAATTCATAAATTGTCTATTGTATTCAGTTGTTTGACAGTAACAGGTAACATACACTAATTCAGGAATCGCTCTTACCGATCAGAGTCAAGGTCTATAAAACGTTTGGACCAGTTGCAGGGTCCCATAGACTCCCTGCTAAAGATAGCTTACACCACATTGCTGATAAGAAAAGCAGAGCAAGTTCTAAAGCATAATGAGCATGAGGAGCGCTCTTTGATCTAATTCCCGTGTCCACCCTCTGAGTGGTTGACAGTGACATTCCGCGTGCGGTCTTATGTTGAGACATAGAGACAAGAGCGGCCAGGATGCTGGTGGCTCGTCATGCTGGGGCCGGGTCTACAATTCCTGAAACCATGAGGAGTGTTTGCCCACAATAGTTTTATGGGAACTCCTTTGTAGGTAACTCTGTTATTTTCTATCGTTGCCTTTAAGATTCTCTCTTTATCTTCCACCTTTGGCATTTTAATTATGATGTGTCTTGGTGTGGTCTTCTTTGGGTCTAGCTTGTTTGGGAGTCTCTTTGCTTCCTGGACTTGTACGTCTATTTCCTGGGCCAAATTTGGGAAGTTAGTTTTCATTTTTTCAAATACGTTTTCAGTCTCTTGCTCTTTCTCTTCTTCTGGCACCGCTAGGATTCAGATGTTGGTATGTTTAAAGTTGTCCTAGATGTTCGATTCTTGGTTCTCCTTTCTGTTTTGGGCACATCTTACTTTCTTTCTTTTGTTCCACATTGCTGAATTGAATCCTGGCTTCTTCCTATCTCCGTTGGTTCCTTGTATATTTTTCTTCATTTCACTTTGTATAACCTTCACTTCTATTTATTTATTTTGTGGTTTTACTCAATAATTCCTTTGAGCATTCTGATTACCAGTGTTTTGAACTCTGCATCTCATGGGTTGGCTATCTACATTTCATATATTTCTTTATCTGGGTTTTGTTCTGTTTTTTCATGTGGGCCATATTTCTTTGCCTCTTCAATTTAGCAGGCTCCCTGTGTTTTTTTCTGTGTACTAGGTAGAACTGCCTTGACTCCGGTTCTTGGTAGCATGACCTACTGTAGTACGTGTCCTATAGGGTCCCATTCCACAGCCTCCCCTATCACCCAAGCTGGGTACTTGAGGTGTGCCAGCGGTGTGGGCTGAGTACACCTTCCCCTTGTAGTTGAGCCTTGGTTGGTGTTGGCAGGTTATGGCGGTGGTGCCACACACACACCCTCCCCCCCCGAGGCTCAGTTGGAAGTCGCTCTGTCCAGTAGAGGCCTCGTGGCCACAGCAGAAAAAACTTACCCAGGACACTTTATTATATCTGGGGGAAGGAAGGTGACTGCCTCTCTAGCGGAGACCAGCAGCCAAACCTTCATCCCTCATGCCATTTCTTGAGGAGGATACATACGAGAGATGCAAGGCCAAAATTCATAAATTGTCTATTGTATTCAGTTGTTTGACAGTAACAGGTAACATACACTAATTCAGGAATCGCTCTTACCGATCAGAGTCAAGGTCTATAAAACGTTTGGACCAGTTGCAGGGTCCCATAGACTCCCTGCTAAAGATAGCTTACACCACATTGCTGATAAGAAAAGCAGAGCAAGTTCTAAAGCATAATGAGCATGAGGAGCGCTCTTTGATCTAATTCCCGTGTCCACCCTCTGAGTGGTTGACAGTGACATTCCGCGTGCGGCCTTATGTTGAGACATAGAGACAAGAGCGGCCAGGATGCTGGTGGCTCGTCATGCTGGGGCCGGGTCTACAATTCCTGAAACCATGAGGAGTGTTTGCCCACAATAGTTTTATGGGAACTCCTTTGTAGGTAACTCTGTTATTTTCTATCATTGCCTTTAAGATTCTCTCTTTATCTTCCACCTTTGGCATTTTAATTATGATGTGTCTTGGTGTGGTCTGCTTTCGGTCTAGCTTGTTTGGGACTCTCTTTGCTTCCTGGACTTGTACGTCTATTTCCTGGACCAAATTTGGGAAGTTAGTTTTCATTTTTTCAAATACGTTTTCAGTCTCTTGCTCTTTCTCTTCTCCTTCTGGCACCGCTAGGATTCAGATGTTGGTATGTTTAAAGTTGTCCTAGATGTTCGATTCTTGGTTCTCCTTTCTGTTTTGGGCACATGTTTATTTCTTTCTTTTGTTCCACATTGCTGAATTGAATCCTGGCTTCTTCCTATCTCCGTTGGTTCCTTGTATATTTTTCTTCATTTCACTTTGTATAACCTTCACTTTTTTTAATTTATTTTGTGGTTTTACTCAATAATTTCTTTGAGCATTCTGATTACCAGTGTTTTGAACTCTGCATCTGATGGGTTGGCTATCTACATTTCATATATTTCTTTATCTGGGTTTTGTTCTGTTTTTTCATGTGGGCCATATTTCTTTGCCTCTTCAATTTAGCAGGCTCCCTGTGTTTGTTTCTGTGTACTAGGTAGAACTGCCTTGACTCCGGTTCTTGGTAGCATGACCTACTGTAGTACGTGTCCTATAGGGTCCCATTCCACAGCCTCCCCTATCACCCAAGCTGGGTACTTGAGGTGTGCCAGCGGTGTGGGCTGAGTACACCTTCCCCTTGTAGTTGAGCCTTGGTTGGTGTTGGCAGGTTATGGCGGTGGTGCCACACACACACCCTCCGCCCCCGAGGCTCAGTTGGAAGTCGCTCTGTCCAGTAGAGGCCTCGTGGCCACAGCAGAACAAACTTACCCAGGACACTTTATTATATCTGGGGGAAGGAAGGTGACTGCCTCTCTAGCGGAGACCAGCAGCCAAACCTTCATCCCTCATGCCATTTCTTGAGGAGGATACATACGAGAGATGCAAGGCCAAAATTCATAAATTGTCTATTGTATTCAGTTGTTTGACAGTAACAGGTAACATACACTAATTCAGGAATCGCTCTTACCGATCAGAGTCAAGGTCTATAAAACGTTTGGACCAGTTGCAGGGTCCCATAGACTCCCTGCTAAAGATAGCTTACACCACATTGCTGATAAGAAAAGCAGAGCAAGTTCTAAAGCATAATGAGCATGAGGAGCGCTCTTTGATCTAATTCCCGTGTCCACCCTCTGAGTGGTTGACAGTGACATTCCGCGTGCGGCCTTATGTTGAGACATAGAGACAAGAGCGGCCAGGATGCTGGTGGCTCGTCATGCTGGGGCCGGGTCTACAATTCCTGAAACCATGAGGAGTGTTTGCCCACAATAGTTTTATGGGAACTCCTTTGTAGGTAACTCTGTTATTTTCTATCATTGCCTTTAAGATTCTCTCTTTATCTTCCACCTTTGGCATTTTAATTATGATGTGTCTTGGTGTGGTCTGCTTTCGGTCTAGCTTGTTTGGGACTCTCTTTGCTTCCTGGACTTGTACGTCTATTTCCTGGACCAAATTTGGGAAGTTAGTTTTCATTTTTTCAAATACGTTTTCAGTCTCTTGCTCTTTCTCTTCTCCTTCTGGCACCGCTAGGATTCAGATGTTGGTATGTTTAAAGTTGTCCTAGATGTTCGATTCTTGGTTCTCCTTTCTGTTTTGGGCACATGTTTATTTCTTTCTTTTGTTCCACATTGCTGAATTGAATCCTGGCTTCTTCCTATCTCCGTTGGTTCCTTGTATATTTTTCTTCATTTCACTTTGTATAACCTTCACTTTTTTTAATTTATTTTGTGGTTTTACTCAATAATTTCTTTGAGCATTCTGATTACCAGTGTTTTGAACTCTGCATCTGATGGGTTGGCTATCTACATTTCATATATTTCTTTATCTGGGTTTTGTTCTGTTTTTTCATGTGGGCCATATTTCTTTGCCTCTTCAATTTAGCAGGCTCCCTGTGTTTGTTTCTGTGTACTAGGTAGAACTGCCTTGACTCCGGTTCTTGGTAGCATGACCTACTGTAGTACGTGTCCTATAGGGTCCCATTCCACAGCCTCCCCTATCACCCAAGCTGGGTACTTGAGGTGTGCCAGCGGTGTGGGCTGAGTACACCTTCCCCTTGTAGTTGAGCCTTGGTTGGTGTTGGCAGGTTATGGCGGTGGTGCCACACACACACCCTCCGCCCCCGAGGCTCAGTTGGAAGTCGCTCTGTCCAGTAGAGGCCTCGTGGCCACAGCAGAACAAACTTACCCAGGACACTTTATTATATCTGGGGGAAGGAAGGTGACTGCCTCTCTAGCGGAGACCAGCAGCCAAACCTTCATCCCTCATGCCATTTCTTGAGGAGGATACATACGAGAGATGCAAGGCCAAAATTCATAAATTGTCTATTGTATTCAGTTGTTTGACAGTAACAGGTAACATACACTAATTCAGGAATCGCTCTTACCGATCAGAGTCAAGGTCTATAAAACGTTTGGACCAGTTGCAGGGTCCCATAGACTCCCTGCTAAAGATAGCTTACACCACATTGCTGATAAGAAAAGCAGAGCAAGTTCTAAAGCATAATGAGCATGAGGAGCGCTCTTTGATCTAATTCCCGTGTCCACCCTCTGAGTGGTTGACAGTGACATTCCGCGTGCGGTCTTATGTTGAGACATAGAGACAAGAGCGGCCAGGATGCTGGTGGCTCGTCATGCTGGGGCCGGGTCTACAATTCCTGAAACCATGAGGAGTGTTTGCCCACAATAGTTTTATGGGAACTCCTTTGTAGGTAACTCTGTTATTTTCTATCGTTGCCTTTAAGATTCTCTCTTTATCTTCCACCTTTGGCATTTTAATTATGATGTGTCTTGGTGTGGTCTTCTTTGGGTCTAGCTTGTTTGGGAGTCTCTTTGCTTCCTGGACTTGTACGTCTATTTCCTGGGCCAAATTTGGGAAGTTAGTTTTCATTTTTTCAAATACGTTTTCAGTCTCTTGCTCTTTCTCTTCTTCTGGCACCGCTAGGATTCAGATGTTGGTATGTTTAAAGTTGTCCTAGATGTTCGATTCTTGGTTCTCCTTTCTGTTTTGGGCACATCTTACTTTCTTTCTTTTGTTCCACATTGCTGAATTGAATCCTGGCTTCTTCCTGTCTCCGTTGGTTCCTTGTATATTTTTCTTCATTTCACTTTGTATAACCTTCACTTCTTTTTATTTATTTTGTGGTTTTACTCAATAATTCCTTTGAGCATTCTGATTACCAGTGTTTTGAACTCTGCATCTCATGGGTTGGCTATCTACATTTCATATATTTCTTTATCTGGGTTTTGTTCTGTTTTTTCATGTGGGCCATATTTCTTTGCCTCTTCAATTTAGCAGGCTCCCTGTGTTTTTTTCTGTGTACTAGGTAGAACTGCCTTGACTCCGGTTCTTGGTAGCATGACCTACTGTAGTACGTGTCCTATAGGGTCCCATTCCACAGCCTCCCCTATCACCCAAGCTGGGTACTTGAGGTGTGCCAGCGGTGTGGGCTGAGTACACCTTCCCCTTGTAGTTGAGCCTTGGTTGGTGTTGGCAGGTTATGGCGGTGGTGCCACACACACACCCTCCCCCCCCGAGGCTCAGTTGGAAGTCGCTCTGTCCAGTAGAGGCCTCGTGGCCACAGCAGAACAAACTTACCCAGGACACTTTATTATATCTGGGGGAAGGAAGGTGACTGCCTCTCTAGCGGAGACCAGCAGCCAAACCTTCATCCCTCATGCCATTTCTTGAGGAGGATACATACGAGAGATGCAAGGCCAAAATTCATAAATTGTCTATTGTATTCAGTTGTTTGACAGTAACAGGTAACATACACTAATTCAGGAATCGCTCTTACCGATCAGAGTCAAGGTCTATAAAACGTTTGGACCAGTTGCAGGGTCCCATAGACTCCCTGCTAAAGATAGCTTACACCACATTGCTGATAAGAAAAGCAGAGCAAGTTCTAAAGCATAATGAGCATGAGGAGCGCTCTTTGATCTAATTCCCGTGTCCACCCTCTGAGTGGTTGACAGTGACATTCCGCGTGCGGCCTTATGTTGAGACATAGAGACAAGAGCGGCCAGGATGCTGGTGGCTCGTCATGCTGGGGCCGGGTCTACAATTCCTGAAACCATGAGGAGTGTTTGCCCACAATAGTTTTATGGGAACTCCTTTGTAGGTAACTCTGTTATTTTCTATCATTGCCTTTAAGATTCTCTCTTTATCTTCCACCTTTGGCATTTTAATTATGATGTGTCTTGGTGTGGTCTGCTTTCGGTCTAGCTTGTTTGGGACTCTCTTTGCTTCCTGGACTTGTACGTCTATTTCCTGGACCAAATTTGGGAAGTTAGTTTTCATTTTTTCAAATACGTTTTCAGTCTCTTGCTCTTTCTCTTCTCCTTCTGGCACCGCTAGGATTCAGATGTTGGTATGTTTAAAGTTGTCCTAGATGTTCGATTCTTGGTTCTCCTTTCTGTTTTGGGCACATGTTTATTTCTTTCTTTTGTTCCACATTGCTGAATTGAATCCTGGCTTCTTCCTATCTCCGTTGGTTCCTTGTATATTTTTCTTCATTTCACTTTGTATAACCTTCACTTTTTTTAATTTATTTTGTGGTTTTACTCAATAATTTCTTTGAGCATTCTGATTACCAGTGTTTTGAACTCTGCATCTGATGGGTTGGCTATCTACATTTCATATATTTCTTTATCTGGGTTTTGTTCTGTTTTTTCATGTGGGCCATATTTCTTTGCCTCTTCAATTTAGCAGGCTCCCTGTGTTTGTTTCTGTGTACTAGGTAGAACTGCCTTGACTCCGGTTCTTGGTAGCATGACCTACTGTAGTACGTGTCCTATAGGGTCCCATTCCACAGCCTCCCCTATCACCCAAGCTGGGTACTTGAGGTGTGCCAGCGGTGTGGGCTGAGTACACCTTCCCCTTGTAGTTGAGCCTTGGTTGGTGTTGGCAGGTTATGGCGGTGGTGCCACACACACACCCTCCGCCCCCGAGGCTCAGTTGGAAGTCGCTCTGTCCAGTAGAGGCCTCGTGGCCACAGCAGAACAAACTTACCCAGGACACTTTATTATATCTGGGGGAAGGAAGGTGACTGCCTCTCTAGCGGAGACCAGCAGCCAAACCTTCATCCCTCATGCCATTTCTTGAGGAGGATACATACGAGAGATGCAAGGCCAAAATTCATAAATTGTCTATTGTATTCAGTTGTTTGACAGTAACAGGTAACATACACTAATTCAGGAATCGCTCTTACCGATCAGAGTCAAGGTCTATAAAACGTTTGGACCAGTTGCAGGGTCCCATAGACTCCCTGCTAAAGATAGCTTACACCACATTGCTGATAAGAAAAGCAGAGCAAGTTCTAAAGCATAATGAGCATGAGGAGCGCTCTTTGATCTAATTCCCGTGTCCACCCTCTGAGTGGTTGACAGTGACATTCCGCGTGCGGTCTTATGTTGAGACATAGAGACAAGAGCGGCCAGGATGCTGGTGGCTCGTCATGCTGGGGCCGGGTCTACAATTCCTGAAACCATGAGGAGTGTTTGCCCACAATAGTTTTATGGGAACTCCTTTGTAGGTAACTCTGTTATTTTCTATCGTTGCCTTTAAGATTCTCTCTTTATCTTCCACCTTTGGCATTTTAATTATGATGTGTCTTGGTGTGGTCTTCTTTGGGTCTAGCTTGTTTGGGAGTCTCTTTGCTTCCTGGACTTGTACGTCTATTTCCTGGGCCAAATTTGGGAAGTTAGTTTTCATTTTTTCAAATACGTTTTCAGTCTCTTGCTCTTTCTCTTCTTCTGGCACCGCTAGGATTCAGATGTTGGTATGTTTAAAGTTGTCCTAGATGTTCGATTCTTGGTTCTCCTTTCTGTTTTGGGCACATCTTACTTTCTTTCTTTTGTTCCACATTGCTGAATTGAATCCTGGCTTCTTCCTGTCTCCGTTGGTTCCTTGTATATTTTTCTTCATTTCACTTTGTATAACCTTCACTTCTTTTTATTTATTTTGTGGTTTTACTCAATAATTCCTTTGAGCATTCTGATTACCAGTGTTTTGAACTCTGCATCTCATGGGTTGGCTATCTACATTTCATATATTTCTTTATCTGGGTTTTGTTCTGTTTTTTCATGTGGGCCATATTTCTTTGCCTCTTCAATTTAGCAGGCTCCCTGTGTTTGTTTCTGTGTACTAGGTAGAACTGCCTTGACTCCGGTTCTTGGTAGCATGACCTACTGTAGTACGTGTCCTATAAGGTCCCATTCCACAGCCTCCCCTATCACCCAAGCTGGGTACTTGAGGTGTGCCAGCGGTGTGGGCTGAGTACACCTTCCCCTTGTAGTTGAGCCTTGGTTGGTGTTGGCAGGTTATGGCGGTGGTGCCACACACACACCCTCCCCCCCCGAGGCTCAGTTGGAAGTCGCTCTGTCCAGTAGAGGCCTCGTGGCCACAGCAGAACAAACTTACCCAGGACACTTTATTATATCTGGGGGAAGGAAGGTGACTGCCTCTCTAGCGGAGACCAGCATCCAAACCTTCATCCCTCCTGCCATTTCTTGAGGAGGATACATACGAGAGATGCAAGGCCAAAATTCATAAATTGTCTATTGTATTCAGTTGTTTGACAGTAACAGGTAACATACACTAATTCAGGAATCGCTCTTACCGATCAGAGTCAAGGTCTATAAAACGTTTGGACCAGTTGCAGGGTCCCATAGACTCCCTGCTAAAGATAGCTTACACCACATTGCTGATAAGAAAAGCAGAGCAAGTTCTAAAGCATAATGAACATGAGGAGCGCTCTTTGATCTAATTCCCGTGTCCACCCTCTGAGTGGTTGACAGTGACATTCCGCGTGCGGTCTTATGTTGAGACATAGAGACAAGAGCGGCCAGGATGCTGGTGGCTCGTCATGCTGGGGCCGGGTCTACAATTCCTGAAACCATGAGGAGTGTTTGCCCACAATAGTTTTATGGGAACTCCTTTGTAGGTAACTCTGTTATTTTCTATCGTTGCCTTTAAGATTCTCTCTTTATCTTCCACCTTTGGCATTTTAATTATGATGTGTCTTGGTGTGGTCCTCTTTGGGTCTAGCTTGTTTGGGACTCTCTTTGCTTCCTGGACTTGTACGTCTATTTCCTGGACCAAATTTGGGAAGTTAGTTTTCATTTTTTCAAATACGTTTTCAGTCTCTTGCTCTTTCTCTTCTCCTTCTGGCACCGCTAGGATTCAGATGTTGGTATGTTTAAAGTTGTCCTAGATGTTCGATTCTTGGTTCTCCTTTCTGTTTTGGGCACATGTTTCTTTCTTTCTTTTGTTCAACTTTGCTGAATTGAATCCTGGCTTCTTCCTATCTCCGTTGGTTCCTTGTATATTTTTCTTCATTTCACTTTGTATAACCTTCACTTTTTTTAATTTATTTTGTGGTTTTACTCAATAATTTCTTTGAGCATTCTGATTACCAGTGTTTTGAACTCTGCATCTGATGGGTTGGCTATCTACATTTCATATATTTCTTTATCTGGGTTTTGTTCTGTTTTTTCATGTGGGCCATATTTCTTTGCCTCTTCAATTTAGCAGGCTCCCTGTCTTTGTTTCTGTGTACTAGGTAGAACTGCCTTGACTCCGGTTCTTGGTAGCATGACCTACTGTAGTACGTGTCCTATAAGGTCCCATTCCACAGCCTCCCCTATCACTCAAGCTGGGTACTTGAGGTGTGCCAGCGGTGTGGGCTGAGTACACCTTCCTCTTGTAGTTGAGCCTTGGTTGGTGTTGGCAGGTTATGGCGGTGGTGCCACACACACCTCCCCCGACCGAGGCTCAGTTGGAAGTCGCTCTGTCCAGTAGAGGCCTCGTGGCCAAAGCAGAACAAACTTATCCAGGACACTTTATTATATCTGGGGGAAGGAAGGTGACTGCCTCTCTAGCGGTGACCAGCAGCCAAACCTTCATCCCTCATATATTTTCCTGAGGAGGATACATACGAGAGATGCAAGGCTAAAATTCATAAATTGTCTATTGTATTCAGTTGTTTGACAGTAACAGGTAACATACCCTAATTCAGGAATCGCTCTTACCGATCAGAGTCAAGGTCTATAAAACGTTTGGACCAGTTGCAGGGTCCCATAGACTCCCTGCTAAAGATAGCTTACACCGCATTGCTGATAAGAAAAGCAGAGCAAGTTCTAAAGCATAATGAGCATGAGGAACGCTCTTTGATCTAATTCCCATGTCCACCCTCTGAGTGGTTGACAGTGACATTCCGCGTGCGGCCTTATGTTGAGACATAGAGACAAGAGCGGCCAGGATGCTGGCGGCTCGTCATGCTGGGGCCGGGTCTACAATTCCTGAAACCATGAGGAGTGTTTGCCCACAATAGTTTTATGGGAACTTCTTTGTAGGTAACTCTGTTATTTTCTATCATTGCCTTTAAGATTCTCTCTTTATCTTCCTCCTTTGGCATTTTAATTATGATGTGTCTTGGTGTGGTCTGCTTTCGGTCTAGCTTGTTTGGGACTCTCTTTGCTTCCTGGACTTGTACGTCTATTTCCTGGACCAAATTTGGGAAGTTAGTTTTCATTTTTTCAAATACGTTTTCAGTCTCTTGCTCTTTCTCTTCTCCTTCTGGCACCGCTAGGATTCAGATGTTGGTATGTTTAAAGTTGTCCTAGATGTTCGATTCTTGTTTTTCCTTTCTGTTTTGGGCACATGTTTCTTTCTTTCTTTTGTTCCACATTGCTGAATTGAATCCTGGCTTCTTCCTATCTCCGTTGGTTCCTTGTATATTTTTCTTCATTTCACTTTGTATAACCTTCACTTTTTTTTATTTATTTTGTGGTTTTACTCAATAATTTCTTTGAGCATTCTGATTACCAGTGTTTTGAACTCCGCATCTGATGGGTTGGCTATCTACATTTCATATATTTCTTTATCTGGGTTTTGTTCTGTTTTTTCATGTGGGCCATATTTCTTTGCCTCTTCAATTTAGCAGGCTCCCTGTGTTTGTTTCTGTGTACTAGGTAGAACTGCCTTGACTCCGCTTCTTGGTAGCATGACCTACTGTAGTACGTGTCCTATAGGGTCCCATTCCACAGCCTCCCCTATCACCCAAGCTGGGTACTTGAGGTGTGCCAGCGGTGTGGGCTGAGTACACCTTCCCCTTGTAGTTGAGCCTTGGTTGGTGTTGGCAGGTTATGGCGGTGGTGCCACACACACACCCTCCGCCCCCGAGGCTCAGTTGGAAGTCGCTCTGTCCAGTAGAGGCCTCGTGGCCACAGCAGAACAAACTTACCCAGGACACTTTATTATATCTGGGGGAAGGAAGGTGACTGCCTCTCTAGCGGAGACCAGCAGCCAAACCTTCATCCCTCATGCCATTTCTTGAGGAGGATACATACGAGAGATGCAAGGCCAAAATTCATAAATTGTCTATTGTATTCAGTTGTTTGACAGTAACAGGTAACATACACTAATTCAGGAATCGCTCTTACCGATCAGAGTCAAGGTCTATAAAACGTTTGGACCAGTTGCAGGGTCCCATAGACTCCCTGCTAAAGATAGCTTACACCACATTGCTGATAAGAAAAGCAGAGCAAGTTCTAAAGCATAATGAGCATGAGGAGCGCTCTTTGATCTAATTCCCGTGTCCACCCTCTGAGTGGTTGACAGTGACATTCCGCGTGCGGCCTTATGTTGAGACATAGAGACAAGAGCGGCCAGGATGCTGGTGGCTCGTCATGCTGGGGCCGGGTCTACAATTCCTGAAACCATGAGGAGTGTTTGCCCACAATAGTTTTATGGGAACTCCTTTGTAGGTAACTCTGTTATTTTCTATCGTTGCCTTTAAGATTCTCTCTTTATCTTCCACCTTTGGCATTTTAATTATGATGTGTCTTGGTGTGGTCTTCTTTGGGTCTAGCTTGTTTGGGAGTCTCTTTGCTTCCTGGACTTGTACGTCTATTTCCTGGGCCAAATTTGGGAAGTTAGTTTTCATTTTTTCAAATACGTTTTCAGTCTCTTGCTCTTTCTCTTCTTCTGGCACCGCTAGGATTCAGATGTTGGTATGTTTAAAGTTGTCCTAGATGTTCGATTCTTGGTTCTCCTTTCTGTTTTGGGCACATCTTACTTTCTTTCTTTTGTTCCACATTGCTGAATTGAATCCTGGCTTCTTCCTGTCTCCGTTGGTTCCTTGTATATTTTTCTTCATTTCACTTTGTATAACCTTCACTTCTTTTTATTTATTTTGTGGTTTTACTCAATAATTCCTTTGAGCATTCTGATTACCAGTGTTTTGAACTCTGCATCTCATGGGTTGGCTATCTACATTTCATATATTTCTTTATCTGGGTTTTGTTCTGTTTTTTCATGTGGGCCATATTTCTTTGCCTCTTCAATTTAGCAGGCTCCCTGTGTTTGTTTCTGTGTACTAGGTAGAACTGCCTTGACTCCGGTTCTTGGTAGCATGACCTACTGTAGTACGTGTCCTATAAGGTCCCATTCCACAGCCTCCCCTATCACCCAAGCTGGGTACTTGAGGTGTGCCAGCGGTGTGGGCTGAGTACACCTTCCCCTTGTAGTTGAGCCTTGGTTGGTGTTGGCAGGTTATGGCGGTGGTGCCACACACACACCCTCCCCCCCCGAGGCTCAGTTGGAAGTCGCTCTGTCCAGTAGAGGCCTCGTGGCCACAGCAGAACAAACTTACCCAGGACACTTTATTATATCTGGGGGAAGGAAGGTGACTGCCTCTCTAGCGGAGACCAGCATCCAAACCTTCATCCCTCCTGCCATTTCTTGAGGAGGATACATACGAGAGATGCAAGGCCAAAATTCATAAATTGTCTATTGTATTCAGTTGTTTGACAGTAACAGGTAACATACACTAATTCAGGAATCGCTCTTACCGATCAGAGTCAAGGTCTATAAAACGTTTGGACCAGTTGCAGGGTCCCATAGACTCCCTGCTAAAGATAGCTTACACCACATTGCTGATAAGAAAAGCAGAGCAAGTTCTAAAGCATAATGAACATGAGGAGCGCTCTTTGATCTAATTCCCGTGTCCACCCTCTGAGTGGTTGACAGTGACATTCCGCGTGCGGTCTTATGTTGAGACATAGAGACAAGAGCGGCCAGGATGCTGGTGGCTCGTCATGCTGGGGCCGGGTCTACAATTCCTGAAACCATGAGGAGTGTTTGCCCACAATAGTTTTATGGGAACTCCTTTGTAGGTAACTCTGTTATTTTCTATCGTTGCCTTTAAGATTCTCTCTTTATCTTCCACCTTTGGCATTTTAATTATGATGTGTCTTGGTGTGGTCCTCTTTGGGTCTAGCTTGTTTGGGACTCTCTTTGCTTCCTGGACTTGTACGTCTATTTCCTGGACCAAATTTGGGAAGTTAGTTTTCATTTTTTCAAATACGTTTTCAGTCTCTTGCTCTTTCTCTTCTCCTTCTGGCACCGCTAGGATTCAGATGTTGGTATGTTTAAAGTTGTCCTAGATGTTCGATTCTTGGTTCTCCTTTCTGTTTTGGGCACATGTTTCTTTCTTTCTTTTGTTCAACTTTGCTGAATTGAATCCTGGCTTCTTCCTATCTCCGTTGGTTCCTTGTATATTTTTCTTCATTTCACTTTGTATAACCTTCACTTTTTTTAATTTATTTTGTGGTTTTACTCAATAATTTCTTTGAGCATTCTGATTACCAGTGTTTTGAACTCTGCATCTGATGGGTTGGCTATCTACATTTCATATATTTCTTTATCTGGGTTTTGTTCTGTTTTTTCATGTGGGCCATATTTCTTTGCCTCTTCAATTTAGCAGGCTCCCTGTGTTTGTTTCTGTGTACTAGGTAGAACTGCCTTGACTCCGGTTCTTGGTAGCATGACCTACTGTAGTACGTGTCCTATAAGGTCCCATTCCACAGCCTCCCCTATCACTCAAGCTGGGTACTTGAGGTGTGCCAGTGGTGTGGGCTGAGTACACCTTCCTCTTGTAGTTGAGCCTTGGTTGGTGTTGGCAGGTTATGGCGGTGGTGCCACACACACCTCCCCCGACCGAGGCTCAGTTGGAAGTCGCTCTGTCCAGTAGAGGCCTCGTGGCCAAAGCAGAACAAACTTATCCAGGACACTTTATTATATCTGGGGGAAGGAAGGTGACTGCCTCTCTAGCGGTGACCAGCAGCCAAACCTTCATCCCTCATATATTTTCCTGAGGAGGATACATACGAGAGATGCAAGGCTAAAATTCATAAATTGTCTATTGTATTCAGTTGTTTGACAGTAACAGGTAACATACCCTAATTCAGGAATCGCTCTTACCGATCAGAGTCAAGGTCTATAAAACGTTTGGACCAGTTGCAGGGTCCCATAGACTCCCTGCTAAAGATAGCTTACACCGCATTGCTGATAAGAAAAGCAGAGCAAGTTCTAAAGCATAATGAGCATGAGGAACGCTCTTTGATCTAATTCCCATGTCCACCCTCTGAGTGGTTGACAGTGACATTCCGCGTGCGGCCTTATGTTGAGACATAGAGACAAGAGCGGCCAGGATGCTGGTGGCTCGTCATGCTGGGGCCGGGTCTACAATTCCTGAAACCATGAGGAGTGTTTGCCCACAATAGTTTTATGGGAACTCCTTTGTAGGTAACTCTGTTATTTTCTATCGTTGCCTTTAAGATTCTCTCTTTATCTTCCACCTTTGGCATTTTAATTATGATGTGTCTTGGTGTGGTCTTCTTTGGGTCTAGCTTGTTTGGGAGTCTCTTTGCTTCCTGGACTTGTACGTCTATTTCCTGGGCCAAATTTGGGAAGTTAGTTTTCATTTTTTCAAATACGTTTTCAGTCTCTTGCTCTTTCTCTTCTTCTGGCACCGCTAGGATTCAGATGTTGGTATGTTTAAAGTTGTCCTAGATGTTCGATTCTTGGTTCTCCTTTCTGTTTTGGGCACATCTTACTTTCTTTCTTTTGTTCCACATTGCTGAATTGAATCCTGGCTTCTTCCTGTCTCCGTTGGTTCCTTGTATATTTTTCTTCATTTCACTTTGTATAACCTTCACTTCTTTTTATTTATTTTGTGGTTTTACTCAATAATTCCTTTGAGCATTCTGATTACCAGTGTTTTGAACTCTGCATCTCATGGGTTGGCTATCTACATTTCATATATTTCTTTATCTGGGTTTTGTTCTGTTTTTTCATGTGGGCCATATTTCTTTGCCTCTTCAATTTAGCAGGCTCCCTGTGTTTGTTTCTGTGTACTAGGTAGAACTGCCTTGACTCCGGTTCTTGGTAGCATGACCTACTGTAGTACGTGTCCTATAAGGTCCCATTCCACAGCCTCCCCTATCACCCAAGCTGGGTACTTGAGGTGTGCCAGCGGTGTGGGCTGAGTACACCTTCCCCTTGTAGTTGAGCCTTGGTTGGTGTTGGCAGGTTATGGCGGTGGTGCCACACACACACCCTCCCCCCCCGAGGCTCAGTTGGAAGTCGCTCTGTCCAGTAGAGGCCTCGTGGCCACAGCAGAACAAACTTACCCAGGACACTTTATTATATCTGGGGGAAGGAAGGTGACTGCCTCTCTAGCGGAGACCAGCATCCAAACCTTCATCCCTCCTGCCATTTCTTGAGGAGGATACATACGAGAGATGCAAGGCCAAAATTCATAAATTGTCTATTGTATTCAGTTGTTTGACAGTAACAGGTAACATACACTAATTCAGGAATCGCTCTTACCGATCAGAGTCAAGGTCTATAAAACGTTTGGACCAGTTGCAGGGTCCCATAGACTCCCTGCTAAAGATAGCTTACACCACATTGCTGATAAGAAAAGCAGAGCAAGTTCTAAAGCATAATGAACATGAGGAGCGCTCTTTGATCTAATTCCCGTGTCCACCCTCTGAGTGGTTGACAGTGACATTCCGCGTGCGGTCTTATGTTGAGACATAGAGACAAGAGCGGCCAGGATGCTGGTGGCTCGTCATGCTGGGGCCGGGTCTACAATTCCTGAAACCATGAGGAGTGTTTGCCCACAATAGTTTTATGGGAACTCCTTTGTAGGTAACTCTGTTATTTTCTATCGTT
Source organism: Furipterus horrens (assembly GCF_987537825.1). Classification (NCBI taxonomy): domain Eukaryota; kingdom Metazoa; phylum Chordata; class Mammalia; order Chiroptera; family Furipteridae; genus Furipterus; species Furipterus horrens. The sequence goes on along the minus strand of NW_028327195.1, from coordinate 858,553 downwards.
GCCTTTAAGATTCTCTCTTTATCTTCCACCTTTGGCATTTTAATTATGATGTGTCTTGGTGTGGTCCTCTTTGGGTCTAGCTTGTTTGGGACTCTCTTTGCTTCCTGGACTTGTACGTCTATTTCCTGGACCAAATTTGGGAAGTTAGTTTTCATTTTTTCAAATACGTTTTCAGTCTCTTGCTCTTTCTCTTCTCCTTCTGGCACCGCTAGGATTCAGATGTTGGTATGTTTAAAGTTGTCCTAGATGTTCGATTCTTGGTTCTCCTTTCTGTTTTGGGCACATGTTTCTTTCTTTCTTTTGTTCAACTTTGCTGAATTGAATCCTGGCTTCTTCCTATCTCCGTTGGTTCCTTGTATATTTTTCTTCATTTCACTTTGTATAACCTTCACTTTTTTTAATTTATTTTGTGGTTTTACTCAATAATTTCTTTGAGCATTCTGATTACCAGTGTTTTGAACTCTGCATCTGATGGGTTGGCTATCTACATTTCATATATTTCTTTATCTGGGTTTTGTTCTGTTTTTTCATGTGGGCCATATTTCTTTGCCTCTTCAATTTAGCAGGCTCCCTGTGTTTGTTTCTGTGTACTAGGTAGAACTGCCTTGACTCCGGTTCTTGGTAGCATGACCTACTGTAGTACGTGTCCTATAAGGTCCCATTCCACAGCCTCCCCTATCACTCAAGCTGGGTACTTGAGGTGTGCCAGCGGTGTGGGCTGAGTACACCTTCCTCTTGTAGTTGAGCCTTGGTTGGTGTTGGCAGGTTATGGCGGTGGTGCCACACACACCTCCCCCGACCGAGGCTCAGTTGGAAGTCGCTCTGTCCAGTAGAGGCCTCGTGGCCAAAGCAGAACAAACTTATCCAGGACACTTTATTATATCTGGGGGAAGGAAGGTGACTGCCTCTCTAGCGGTGACCAGCAGCCAAACCTTCATCCCTCATATATTTTCCTGAGGAGGATACATACGAGAGATGCAAGGCTAAAATTCATAAATTGTCTATTGTATTCAGTTGTTTGACAGTAACAGGTAACATACCCTAATTCAGGAATCGCTCTTACCGATCAGAGTCAAGGTCTATAAAACGTTTGGACCAGTTGCAGGGTCCCATAGACTCCCTGCTAAAGATAGCTTACACCGCATTGCTGATAAGAAAAGCAGAGCAAGTTCTAAAGCATAATGAGCATGAGGAACGCTCTTTGATCTAATTCCCATGTCCACCCTCTGAGTGGTTGACAGTGACATTCCGCGTGCGGCCTTATGTTGAGACATAGAGACAAGAGCGGCCAGGATGCTGGTGGCTCGTCATGCTGGGGCCGGGTCTACAATTCCTGAAACCATGAGGAGTGTTTGCCCACAATAGTTTTATGGGAACTTCTTTGTAGGTAACTCTGTTATTTTCTATCATTGCCTCTAAGATTCTCTCTTTATCTTCCTCCTTTGGCATTTTAATTATGATGTGTCTTGGTGTGGTCTGCTTTCGGTCTAGCTTGTTTGGGACTCTCTTTGCTTCCTGGACTTGTACGTCTATTTCCTGGACCAAATTTGGGAAGTTAGTTTTCATTTTTTCAAATACGTTTTCAGTCTCTTGCTCTTTCTCTTCTCCTTCTGGCACCGCTAGGATTCAGATGTTGGTATGTTTAAAGTTGTCCTAGATGTTCGATTCTTGTTTTTCCTTTCTGTTTTGGGCACATGTTTCTTTCTTTCTTTTGTTCCACATTGCTGAATTGAATCCTGGCTTCTTCCTATCTCCGTTGGTTCCTTGTATATTTTTCTTCATTTCACTTTGTATAACCTTCACTTTTTTTTATTTATTTTGTGGTTTTACTCAATAATTTCTTTGAGCATTCTGATTACCAGTGTTTTGAACTCTGCATCTGATGGGTTGGCTATCTACATTTCATATATTTCTTTATCTGGGTTTTGTTCTGTTTTTTCATGTGGGCCATATTTCTTTGCCTCTTCAATTTAGCAGGCTCCCTGTGTTTGTTTCTGTGTACTAGGTAGAACTGCCTTGACTCCGCTTCTTGGTAGCATGACCTACTGTAGTACGTGTCCTATAGGGTCCCATTCCACAGCCTCCCCTATCACCCAAGCTGGGTACTTGAGGTGTGCCAGCGGTGTGGGCTGAGTACACCTTCCCCTTGTAGTTGAGCCTTGGTTGGTGTTGGCAGGTTATGGCGGTGGTGCCACACACACACCCTCCGCCCCCGAGGCTCAGTTGGAAGTCGCTCTGTCCAGTAGAGGCCTCGTGGCCACAGCAGAACAAACTTACCCAGGACACTTTATTATATCTGGGGGAAGGAAGGTGACTGCCTCTCTAGCGGAGACCAGCAGCCAAACCTTCATCCCTCATGCCATTTCTTGAGGAGGATACATACGAGAGATGCAAGGCCAAAATTCATAAATTGTCTATTGTATTCAGTTGTTTGACAGTAACAGGTAACATACACTAATTCAGGAATCGCTCTTACCGATCAGAGTCAAGGTCTATAAAACGTTTGGACCAGTTGCAGGGTCCCATAGACTCCCTGCTAAAGATAGCTTACACCACATTGCTGATAAGAAAAGCAGAGCAAGTTCTAAAGCATAATGAGCATGAGGAGCGCTCTTTGATCTAATTCCCGTGTCCACCCTCTGAGTGGTTGACAGTGACATTCCGCGTGCGGCCTTATGTTGAGACATAGAGACAAGAGCGGCCAGGATGCTGGTGGCTCGTCATGCTGGGGCCGGGTCTACAATTCCTGAAACCATGAGGAGTGTTTGCCCACAATAGTTTTATGGGAACTCCTTTGTAGGTAACTCTGTTATTTTCTATCGTTGCCTTTAAGATTCTCTCTTTATCTTCCACCTTTGGCATTTTAATTATGATGTGTCTTGGTGTGGTCTTCTTTGGGTCTAGCTTGTTTGGGAGTCTCTTTGCTTCCTGGACTTGTACGTCTATTTCCTGGGCCAAATTTGGGAAGTTAGTTTTCATTTTTTCAAATACGTTTTCAGTCTCTTGCTCTTTCTCTTCTTCTGGCACCGCTAGGATTCAGATGTTGGTATGTTTAAAGTTGTCCTAGATGTTCGATTCTTGGTTCTCCTTTCTGTTTTGGGCACATCTTACTTTCTTTCTTTTGTTCCACATTGCTGAATTGAATCCTGGCTTCTTCCTGTCTCCGTTGGTTCCTTGTATATTTTTCTTCATTTCACTTTGTATAACCTTCACTTCTTTTTATTTATTTTGTGGTTTTACTCAATAATTCCTTTGAGCATTCTGATTACCAGTGTTTTGAACTCTGCATCTCATGGGTTGGCTATCTACATTTCATATATTTCTTTATCTGGGTTTTGTTCTGTTTTTTCATGTGGGCCATATTTCTTTGCCTCTTCAATTTAGCAGGCTCCCTGTGTTTGTTTCTGTGTACTAGGTAGAACTGCCTTGACTCCGGTTCTTGGTAGCATGACCTACTGTAGTACGTGTCCTATAAGGTCCCATTCCACAGCCTCCCCTATCACCCAAGCTGGGTACTTGAGGTGTGCCAGCGGTGTGGGCTGAGTACACCTTCCCCTTGTAGTTGAGCCTTGGTTGGTGTTGGCAGGTTATGGCGGTGGTGCCACACACACACCCTCCGCCCCCGAGGCTCAGTTGGAAGTCGCTCTGTCCAGTAGAGGCCTCGTGGCCACAGCAGAACAAACTTACCCAGGACACTTTATTATATCTGGGGGAAGGAAGGTGACTGCCTCTCTAGCGGAGACCAGCAGCCAAACCTTCATCCCTCATGCCATTTCTTGAGGAGGATACATACGAGAGATGCAAGGCCAAAATTCATAAATTGTCTATTGTATTCAGTTGTTTGACAGTAACAGGTAACATACACTAATTCAGGAATCGCTCTTACCGATCAGAGTCAAGGTCTATAAAACGTTTGGACCAGTTGCAGGGTCCCATAGACTCCCTGCTAAAGATAGCTTACACCACATTGCTGATAAGAAAAGCAGAGCAAGTTCTAAAGCATAATGAACATGAGGAGCGCTCTTTGATCTAATTCCCGTGTCCACCCTCTGAGTGGTTGACAGTGACATTCCGCGTGCGGTCTTATGTTGAGACATAGAGACAAGAGCGGCCAGGATGCTGGTGGCTCGTCATGCTGGGGCCGGGTCTACAATTCCTGAAACCATGAGGAGTGTTTGCCCACAATAGTTTTATGGGAACTCCTTTGTAGGTAACTCTGTTATTTTCTATCGTTGCCTTTAAGATTCTCTCTTTATCTTCCACCTTTGGCATTTTAATTATGATGTGTCTTGGTGTGGTCCTCTTTGGGTCTAGCTTGTTTGGGACTCTCTTTGCTTCCTGGACTTGTACGTCTATTTCCTGGACCAAATTTGGGAAGTTAGTTTTCATTTTTTCAAATACGTTTTCAGTCTCTTGCTCTTTCTCTTCTCCTTCTGGCACCGCTAGGATTCAAATGTTGGTATGTTTAAAGTTGTCCTAGATGTTCGATTCTTGGTTCTCCTTTCTGTTTTGGGCACATGTTTCTTTCTTTCTTTTGTTCAACTTTGCTGAATTGAATCCTGGCTTCTTCCTATCTCCGTTGGTTCCTTGTATATTTTTCTTCATTTCACTTTGTATAACCTTCACTTTTTTTAATTTATTTTGTGGTTTTACTCAATAATTTCTTTGAGCATTCTGATTACCAGTGTTTTGAACTCTGCATCTGATGGGTTGGCTATCTACATTTCATATATTTCTTTATCTGGGTTTTGTTCTGTTTTTTCATGTGGGCCATATTTCTTTGCCTCTTCAATTTAGCAGGCTCCCTGTGTTTGTTTCTGTGTACTAGGTAGAACTGCCTTGACTCCGGTTCTTGGTAGCATGACCTACTGTAGTACGTGTCCTATAAGGTCCCATTCCACAGCCTCCCCTATCACTCAAGCTGGGTACTTGAGGTGTGCCAGCGGTGTGGGCTGAGTACACCTTCCTCTTGTAGTTGAGCCTTGGTTGGTGTTGGCAGGTTATGGCGGTGGTGCCACACACACCTCCCCCGACCGAGGCTCAGTTGGAAGTCGCTCTGTCCAGTAGAGGCCTCGTGGCCAAAGCAGAACAAACTTATCCAGGACACTTTATTATATCTGGGGGAAGGAAGGTGACTGCCTCTCTAGCGGTGACCAGCAGCCAAACCTTCATCCCTCATATATTTTCCTGAGGAGGATACATACGAGAGATGCAAGGCTAAAATTCATAAATTGTCTATTGTATTCAGTTGTTTGACAGTAACAGGTAACATACCCTAATTCAGGAATCGCTCTTACCGATCAGAGTCAAGGTCTATAAAACGTTTGGACCAGTTGCAGGGTCCCATAGACTCCCTGCTAAAGATAGCTTACACCGCATTGCTGATAAGAAAAGCAGAGCAAGTTCTAAAGCATAATGAGCATGAGGAACGCTCTTTGATCTAATTCCCATGTCCACCCTCTGAGTGGTTGACAGTGACATTCCGCGTGCGGCCTTATGTTGAGACATAGAGACAAGAGCGGCCAGGATGCTGGCGGCTCGTCATGCTGGGGCCGGGTCTACAATTCCTGAAACCATGAGGAGTGTTTGCCCACAATAGTTTTATGGGAACTTCTTTGTAGGTAACTCTGTTATTTTCTATCATTGCCTCTAAGATTCTCTCTTTATCTTCCTCCTTTGGCATTTTAATTATGATGTGTCTTGGTGTGGTCTGCTTTCGGTCTAGCTTGTTTGGGACTCTCTTTGCTTCCTGGACTTGTACGTCTATTTCCTGGACCAAATTTGGGAAGTTAGTTTTCATTTTTTCAAATACGTTTTCAGTCTCTTGCTCTTTCTCTTCTCCTTCTGGCACCGCTAGGATTCAGATGTTGGTATGTTTAAAGTTGTCCTAGATGTTCGATTCTTGTTTTTCCTTTCTGTTTTGGGCACATGTTTCTTTCTTTCTTTTGTTCCACATTGCTGAATTGAATCCTGGCTTCTTCCTATCTCCGTTGGTTCCTTGTATATTTTTCTTCATTTCACTTTGTATAACCTTCACTTTTTTTTATTTATTTTGTGGTTTTACTCAATAATTTCTTTGAGCATTCTGATTACCAGTGTTTTGAACTCCGCATCTGATGGGTTGGCTATCTACATTTCATATATTTCTTTATCTGGGTTTTGTTCTGTTTTTTCATGTGGGCCATATTTCTTTGCCTCTTCAATTTAGCAGGCTCCCTGTGTTTGTTTCTGTGTACTAGGTAGAACTGCCTTGACTCCGGTTCTTGGTAGCATGACCTACTGTAGTACGTGTCCTATAAGGTCCCATTCCACAGCCTCCCCTATCACCCAAGCTGGGTACTTGAGGTGTGCCAGCGGTGTGGGCTGAGTACACCTTCCCCTTGTAGTTGAGCCTTGGTTGGTGTTGGCAGGTTATGGCGGTGGTGCCACACACACACCCTCCCCCCCCGAGGCTCAGTTGGAAGTCGCTCTGTCCAGTAGAGGCCTCGTGGCCACAGCAGAACAAACTTACCCAGGACACTTTATTATATCTGGGGGAAGGAAGGTGACTGCCTCTCTAGCGGAGACCAGCATCCAAACCTTCATCCCTCCTGCCATTTCTTGAGGAGGATACATACGAGAGATGCAAGGCCAAAATTCATAAATTGTCTATTGTATTCAGTTGTTTGACAGTAACAGGTAACATACACTAATTCAGGAATCGCTCTTACCGATCAGAGTCAAGGTCTATAAAACGTTTGGACCAGTTGCAGGGTCCCATAGACTCCCTGCTAAAGATAGCTTACACCACATTGCTGATAAGAAAAGCAGAGCAAGTTCTAAAGCATAATGAACATGAGGAGCGCTCTTTGATCTAATTCCCGTGTCCACCCTCTGAGTGGTTGACAGTGACATTCCGCGTGCGGTCTTATGTTGAGACATAGAGACAAGAGCGGCCAGGATGCTGGTGGCTCGTCATGCTGGGGCCGGGTCTACAATTCCTGAAACCATGAGGAGTGTTTGCCCACAATAGTTTTATGGGAACTCCTTTGTAGGTAACTCTGTTATTTTCTATCGTTGCCTTTAAGATTCTCTCTTTATCTTCCACCTTTGGCATTTTAATTATGATGTGTCTTGGTGTGGTCCTCTTTGGGTCTAGCTTGTTTGGGACTCTCTTTGCTTCCTGGACTTGTACGTCTATTTCCTGGACCAAATTTGGGAAGTTAGTTTTCATTTTTTCAAATACGTTTTCAGTCTCTTGCTCTTTCTCTTCTCCTTCTGGCACCGCTAGGATTCAGATGTTGGTATGTTTAAAGTTGTCCTAGATGTTCGATTCTTGGTTCTCCTTTCTGTTTTGGGCACATGTTTCTTTCTTTCTTTTGTTCAACTTTGCTGAATTGAATCCTGGCTTCTTCCTATCTCCGTTGGTTCCTTGTATATTTTTCTTCATTTCACTTTGTATAACCTTCACTTTTTTTAATTTATTTTGTGGTTTTACTCAATAATTTCTTTGAGCATTCTGATTACCAGTGTTTTGAACTCTGCATCTGATGGGTTGGCTATCTACATTTCATATATTTCTTTATCTGGGTTTTGTTCTGTTTTTTCATGTGGGCCATATTTCTTTGCCTCTTCAATTTAGCAGGCTCCCTGTGTTTGTTTCTGTGTACTAGGTAGAACTGCCTTGACTCCGGTTCTTGGTAGCATGACCTACTGTAGTACGTGTCCTATAAGGTCCCATTCCACAGCCTCCCCTATCACTCAAGCTGGGTACTTGAGGTGTGCCAGCGGTGTGGGCTGAGTACACCTTCCTCTTGTAGTTGAGCCTTGGTTGGTGTTGGCAGGTTATGGCGGTGGTGCCACACACACCTCCCCCGACCGAGGCTCAGTTGGAAGTCGCTCTGTCCAGTAGAGGCCTCGTGGCCAAAGCAGAACAAACTTATCCAGGACACTTTATTATATCTGGGGGAAGGAAGGTGACTGCCTCTCTAGCGGTGACCAGCAGCCAAACCTTCATCCCTCATATATTTTCCTGAGGAGGATACATACGAGAGATGCAAGGCTAAAATTCATAAATTGTCTATTGTATTCAGTTGTTTGACAGTAACAGGTAACATACCCTAATTCAGGAATCGCTCTTACCGATCAGAGTCAAGGTCTATAAAACGTTTGGACCAGTTGCAGGGTCCCATAGACTCCCTGCTAAAGATAGCTTACACCGCATTGCTGATAAGAAAAGCAGAGCAAGTTCTAAAGCATAATGAGCATGAGGAACGCTCTTTGATCTAATTCCCATGTCCACCCTCTGAGTGGTTGACAGTGACATTCCGCGTGCGGCCTTATGTTGAGACATAGAGACAAGAGCGGCCAGGATGCTGGTGGCTCGTCATGCTGGGGCCGGGTCTACAATTCCTGAAACCATGAGGAGTGTTTGCCCACAATAGTTTTATGGGAACTCCTTTGTAGGTAACTCTGTTATTTTCTATCGTTGCCTTTAAGATTCTCTCTTTATCTTCCACCTTTGGCATTTTAATTATGATGTGTCTTGGTGTGGTCTTCTTTGGGTCTAGCTTGTTTGGGAGTCTCTTTGCTTCCTGGACTTGTACGTCTATTTCCTGGGCCAAATTTGGGAAGTTAGTTTTCATTTTTTCAAATACGTTTTCAGTCTCTTGCTCTTTCTCTTCTTCTGGCACCGCTAGGATTCAGATGTTGGTATGTTTAAAGTTGTCCTAGATGTTCGATTCTTGGTTCTCCTTTCTGTTTTGGGCACATCTTACTTTCTTTCTTTTGTTCCACATTGCTGAATTGAATCCTGGCTTCTTCCTGTCTCCGTTGGTTCCTTGTATATTTTTCTTCATTTCACTTTGTATAACCTTCACTTCTTTTTATTTATTTTGTGGTTTTACTCAATAATTCCTTTGAGCATTCTGATTACCAGTGTTTTGAACTCTGCATCTCATGGGTTGGCTATCTACATTTCATATATTTCTTTATCTGGGTTTTGTTCTGTTTTTTCATGTGGGCCATATTTCTTTGCCTCTTCAATTTAGCAGGCTCCCTGTGTTTGTTTCTGTGTACTAGGTAGAACTGCCTTGACTCCGGTTCTTGGTAGCATGACCTACTGTAGTACGTGTCCTATAAGGTCCCATTCCACAGCCTCCCCTATCACCCAAGCTGGGTACTTGAGGTGTGCCAGCGGTGTGGGCTGAGTACACCTTCCCCTTGTAGTTGAGCCTTGGTTGGTGTTGGCAGGTTATGGCGGTGGTGCCACACACACACCCTCCCCCCCCGAGGCTCAGTTGGAAGTCGCTCTGTCCAGTAGAGGCCTCGTGGCCACAGCAGAACAAACTTACCCAGGACACTTTATTATATCTGGGGGAAGGAAGGTGACTGCCTCTCTAGCGGAGACCAGCATCCAAACCTTCATCCCTCCTGCCATTTCTTGAGGAGGATACATACGAGAGATGCAAGGCCAAAATTCATAAATTGTCTATTGTATTCAGTTGTTTGACAGTAACAGGTAACATACACTAATTCAGGAATCGCTCTTACCGATCAGAGTCAAGGTCTATAAAACGTTTGGACCAGTTGCAGGGTCCCATAGACTCCCTGCTAAAGATAGCTTACACCACATTGCTGATAAGAAAAGCAGAGCAAGTTCTAAAGCATAATGAACATGAGGAGCGCTCTTTGATCTAATTCCCGTGTCCACCCTCTGAGTGGTTGACAGTGACATTCCGCGTGCGGTCTTATGTTGAGACATAGAGACAAGAGCGGCCAGGATGCTGGTGGCTCGTCATGCTGGGGCCGGGTCTACAATTCCTGAAACCATGAGGAGTGTTTGCCCACAATAGTTTTATGGGAACTCCTTTGTAGGTAACTCTGTTATTTTCTATCGTTGCCTTTAAGATTCTCTCTTTATCTTCCACCTTTGGCATTTTAATTATGATGTGTCTTGGTGTGGTCCTCTTTGGGTCTAGCTTGTTTGGGACTCTCTTTGCTTCCTGGACTTGTACGTCTATTTCCTGGACCAAATTTGGGAAGTTAGTTTTCATTTTTTCAAATACGTTTTCAGTCTCTTGCTCTTTCTCTTCTCCTTCTGGCACCGCTAGGATTCAGATGTTGGTATGTTTAAAGTTGTCCTAGATGTTCGATTCTTGGTTCTCCTTTCTGTTTTGGGCACATCTTACTTTCTTTCTTTTGTTCCACATTGCTGAATTGAATCCTGGCTTCTTCCTGTCTCCGTTGGTTCCTTGTATATTTTTCTTCATTTCACTTTGTATAACCTTCACTTCTTTTTATTTATTTTGTGGTTTTACTCAATAATTCCTTTGAGCATTCTGATTACCAGTGTTTTGAACTCTGCATCTCATGGGTTGGCTATCTACATTTCATATATTTCTTTATCTGGGTTTTGTTCTGTTTTTTCATGTGGGCCATATTTCTTTGCCTCTTCAATTTAGCAGGCTCCCTGTGTTTGTTTCTGTGTACTAGGTAGAACTGCCTTGACTCCGGTTCTTGGTAGCATGACCTACTGTAGTACGTGTCCTATAAGGTCCCATTCCACAGCCTCCCCTATCACCCAAGCTGGGTACTTGAGGTGTGCCAGCGGTGTGGGCTGAGTACACCTTCCCCTTGTAGTTGAGCCTTGGTTGGTGTTGGCAGGTTATGGCGGTGGTGCCACACACACACCCTCCCCCCCCGAGGCTCAGTTGGAAGTCGCTCTGTCCAGTAGAGGCCTCGTGGCCACAGCAGAACAAACTTACCCAGGACACTTTATTATATCTGGGGGAAGGAAGGTGACTGCCTCTCTAGCGGAGACCAGCAGCCAAACCTTCATCCCTCATGCCATTTCTTGAGGAGGATACATACGAGAGATGCAAGGCCAAAATTCATAAATTGTCTATTGTATTCAGTTGTTTGACAGTAACAGGTAACATACACTAATTCAGGAATCGCTCTTACCGATCAGAGTCAAGGTCTATAAAACGTTTGGACCAGTTGCAGGGTCCCATAGACTCCCTGCTAAAGATAGCTTACACCGCATTGCTGATAAGAAAAGCAGAGCAAGTTCTAAAGCATAATGAGCATGAGGAACGCTCTTTGATCTAATTCCCATGTCCACCCTCTGAGTGGTTGACAGTGACATTCCGCGTGCGGCCTTATGTTGAGACATAGAGACAAGAGCGGCCAGGATGCTGGCGGCTCGTCATGCTGGGGCCGGGTCTACAATTCCTGAAACCATGAGGAGTGTTTGCCCACAATAGTTTTATGGGAACTTCTTTGTAGGTAACTCTGTTATTTTCTATCATTGCCTTTAAGATTCTCTCTTTATCTTCCACCTTTGGCATTTTAATTATGATGTGTCTTGGTGTGGTCTGCTTTCGGTCTAGCTTGTTTGGGACTCTCTTTGCTTCCTGGACTTGTACGTCTATTTCCTGGACCAAATTTGGGAAGTTAGTTTTCATTTTTTCAAATACGTTTTCAGTCTCTTGCTCTTTCTCTTCTCCTTCTGGCACCGCTAGGATTCAGATGTTGGTATGTTTAAAGTTGTCCTAGATGTTCGATTCTTGTTTTTCCTTTCTGTTTTGGGCACATGTTTCTTTCTTTCTTTTGTTCCACATTGCTGAATTGAATCCTGGCTTCTTCCTATCTCCGTTGGTTCCTTGTATATTTTTCTTCATTTCACTTTGTATAACCTTCACTTTTTTTAATTTATTTTGTGGTTTTACTCAATAATTTCTTTGAGCATTCTGATTACCAGTGTTTTGAACTCCGCATCTCATGGGTTGGCTATCTACATTTCATATATTTCTTTATCTGGGTTTTGTTCTGTTTTTTCATGTGGGCCATATTTCTTTGCCTCTTCAATTTAGCAGGCTCCCTGTGTTTGTTTCTGTGTACTAGGTAGAACTGCCTTGACTCCGGTTCTTGGTAGCATGACCTACTGTAGTACGTGTCCTATAAGGTCCCATTCCACAGCCTCCCCTATCACCCAAGCTGGGTACTTGAGGTGTGCCAGCGGTGTGGGCTGAGTACACCTTCCTCTTGTAGTTGAGCCTTGTTTGGTGTTGGCAGGTTATGGCGGTGGTGCCACACACACACACCCCCGCCCGAGGCTCAGTTGGAAGTCGCTCTGTCCAGTAGAGGCCTCATGGCCACAGCAGAACAAACTTACCCAGGACACTTTATTATATCTGGGGGAAGGAAGGTGACTGCCTCTCTAGCGGAGACCAGCAGCCAAACCTTCATCCCTCATTTCTTTTCTTGAGGAGGATACATACGAGAGATGCAAGGCTAAAATTCATAAATTGTCTATTGTATTCAGTTGTTTGACAGTAACAGGTAACATACACTAATTCAGGAATCGCTCTTACCGATCAGAGTCAAGGTCTATAAAACGTTTGGACCAGTTGCAGGGTCCCATAGACTCCCTGCTAAAGATAGCTTACACCGCATTGCTGATAAGAAAAGCAGAGCAAGTTCTAAAGCATAATGAGCATGAGGAGCGTTCTTTGATCTAATTCCCGTGTCCACCCTCTGAGTGGTTGACAGTGACATTCCGCGTGCGGCCTTATGTTGGGACAGAGAGACAAGAGCGGCCAGGATGCTGGCGACTCGTCATGCTGGGGCCGGGTCTACAATTCCTGAAACCATGAGGAGTGTTTGCCCACAATAGTTTTATGGGAACTTCTTTGTAGGTAACTCTGTTATTTTCTATCATTGCCTTTAAGATTCTCTCTTTATCTTCCTCCTTTGGCATTTTAATTATGATGTGTCTTGGTGTGGTCTGCTTTCGGTCTAGCTTGTTTGGGACTCTCTTTGCTTCCTGGACTTGTACGTCTATTTCCTGGACCAAATTTGGGAAGTTAGTTTTCATTTTTTCAAATACGTTTTCAGTCTCTTGCTCTTTCTCTTCTCCTTCTGGCACCGCTAGGATTCAGATGTTGGTATGTTTAAAGTTGTCCTAGATGTTCGATTCTTGTTTCTCCTTTCTGTTTTGGCCACATGTTTCTTTCTTTCTTTTGTTCGACATTGCTGAATTGAATCCTGGCTTCTTCCTATCTCCGTTGGTTCCTTGTATATTTTCCTTCATTTCACTTTGTATAACCTTCACTTTATTTATTTTGTGGTTTTACTCAATAATTTCTTTGAGCATTCTGATTACCAGTGTTTTGAACTCTGCATCTGATGGGTTGGCTATCTACATTTCATATATTTCTTTATCTGGGTTTTGTTCTGTTCTTTCATGTGGGCCATATTTCTTTGCCTCTTCAATTTAGCAGGCTCCCTGTGTTTGTTTCTGTGTACTAGGTAGAACTGCCTTGACTCCGGTTCTTGGTAGCATGACCTACTGTAGTACGTGTCCTATAGGGTCCCATTCCACAGCCTCCCCTATCACCCAAGCTGGGTACTTGAGGTGTGCCAGCGGTGTGGGCTGAGTACACCTTCCCCTTGTAGTTGAGCCTTGGTTGGTGTTGGCAGGTTATGGCGGTGGTGCCACACACACACCCTCCGCCCCCGAGGCTCATTTGGAAGTCGCTCTGTCCAGTAGAGGCCTCGTGGCCACAGCAGAAAAAACTTACCCAGGACACTTTATTATATCTGGGGGAAGGAAGGTGACTGCCTCTCTAGCGGAGACCAGCAGCCAAACCTTCATCCCTCATGCCATTTCTTGAAGAGGATACATACGAGTGATGCAAGGCCAAAATTCATAAATTGTCTATTGTATTCAGTTGTTTGACAGTAACAGGTAACATACACTAATTCAGGAATCGCTCTTACCGATCAGAGTCAAGGTCTATAAAACGTTTGGACCAGTTGCAGGGTCCCATAGACTCCCTGCTAAAGATAGCTTACACCACATTGCTGATAAGAAAAGCAGAGCAAGTTCTAAAGCATAATGAGCATGAGGAGCGCTCTTTGATCTAATTCCCGTGTCCACCCTCTGAGTGGTTGACAGTGACATTCCGCGTGCGGCCTTATGTTGAGACATAGAGACAAGAGCGGCCAGGATGCTGGTGGCTCGTCATGCTGGGGCCGGGTCTACAATTCCTGAAACCATGAGGAGTGTTTGCCCACAATAGTTTTATGGGAACTCCTTTGTAGGTAACTCTGTTATTTTCTATCGTTGCCTTTAAGATTCTCTCTTTATCTTCCACCTTTGGCATTTTAATTATGGTGTGTCTTGGTGTGGTCTTCTTTGGGTCTAGCTTGTTTGGGAGTCTCTTTGCTTCCTGGACTTGTACGTCTATTTCCTGGTCCAAATTTGGGAAGTTAGTTTTCATTTTTTCAAATATGTTTTCAGTCTCTTGCTCTTTCTCTTCTTCTGGCACCGCTAGGATTCACATGTTGGTATGTTTAAAGTTGTCCTAGATGTTCGATTCTTGGTTCTCCTTTCTGTTTTGGGCACATGTTTCTTTTTTCTTTTGTTCCACATTCCTGAATTGAATCCTGGCTTCTTCCTATCTCCGTTGGTTCCTTGTATATTTTTCTTCATTTCACTTTGTATAACCTTCACTTTTTTTTATTTATTTTGTGGTTTTACTCAATAATTTCTTTGAGCATTCTGATTACCAGTGTTTTGAACTCTGCATCTGATGGGTTGGCTATCTACATTTCATATATTTCTTTATCTGGGTTTTGTTCTGTTTTTTCATGTGGGCCATATTTCTTTGCCTCTTCAATTTAGCAGGCTCCCTGTGTTTGTTTCTGTGTACTAGGTAGAACTGCCTTGACTCCGGTTCTTGGTAGCATGACCTACTGTAGTACGTGTCCTATAGGGTCCCATTCCACAGCCTCCCCTATCACCCAAGCTGGGTACTTGAGGTGTGCCAGCGGTGTGGGCTGAGTACACCTTCCCCTTGTAGTTGAGCCTTGGTTGGTGTTGGCAGGTTATGGCGGTGGTGCCACACACACACCCTCCGCCCCCGAGGCTCAGTTGGAAGTCGCTCTGTCCAGTAGAGGCCTCGTGGCCACAGCAGAACAAACTTACCCAGGACACTTTATTATATCTGGGGGAAGGAAGGTGACTGCCTCTCTAGCGGAGACCAGCAGCCAAACCTTCATCCCTCATGCCATTTCTTGAGGAGGATACATACGAGAGATGCAAGGCCAAAATTCATAAATTGTCTATTGTATTCAGTTGTTTGACAGTAACAGGTAACATACACTAATTCAGGAATCGCTCTTACCGATCAGAGTCAAGGTCTATAAAACGTTTGGACCAGTTGCAGGGTCCCATAGACTCCCTGCTAAAGATAGCTTACACCACATTGCTGATAAGAAAAGCAGAGCAAGTTCTAAAGCATAATGAACATGAGGAGCGCTCTTTGATCTAATTCCCGTGTCCACCCTCTGAGTGGTTGACAGTGACATTCCGCGTGCGGTCTTATGTTGAGACATAGAGACAAGAGCGGCCAGGATGCTGGTGGCTCGTCATGCTGGGGCCGGGTCTACAATTCCTGAAACCATGAGGAGTGTTTGCCCACAATAGTTTTATGGGAACTCCTTTGTAGGTAACTCTGTTATTTTCTATCGTTGCCTTTAAGATTCTCTCTTTATCTTCCACCTTTGGCATTTTAATTATGATGTGTCTTGGTGTGGTCTTCTTTGGGTCTAGCTTGTTTGGGAGTCTCTTTGCTTCCTGGACTTGTACGTCTATTTCCT
The DNA here is from genome assembly GCF_987537825.1 of Furipterus horrens. Taxonomy (NCBI): domain Eukaryota; kingdom Metazoa; phylum Chordata; class Mammalia; order Chiroptera; family Furipteridae; genus Furipterus; species Furipterus horrens. The sequence goes on along the minus strand of NW_028327195.1, from coordinate 842,905 downwards.
GGGCCAAATTTGGGAAGTTAGTTTTCATTTTTTCAAATACGTTTTCAGTCTCTTGCTCTTTCTCTTCTTCTGGCACCGCTAGGATTCAGATGTTGGTATGTTTAAAGTTGTCCTAGATGTTCGATTCTTGGTTCTCCTTTCTGTTTTGGGCACATCTTACTTTCTTTCTTTTGTTCCACATTGCTGAATTGAATCCTGGCTTCTTCCTATCTCCGTTGGTTCCTTGTATATTTTTCTTCATTTCACTTTGTATAACCTTCACTTCTTTTTATTTATTTTGTGGTTTTACTCAATAATTCCTTTGAGCATTCTGATTACCAGTGTTTTGAACTCTGCATCTCATGGGTTGGCTATCTACATTTCATATATTTCTTTATCTGGGTTTTGTTCTGTTTTTTCATGTGGGCCATATTTCTTTGCCTCTTCAATTTAGCAGGCTCCCTGTGTTTGTTTCTGTGTACTAGGTAGAACTGCCTTGACTCCGGTTCTTGGTAGCATGACCTACTGTAGTACGTGTCCTATAAGGTCCCATTCCACAGCCTCCCCTATCACACAAGCTGGGTACTTGAGGTGTGCCAGCGGTGTGGGCTGAGTACACCTTCCCCTTGTAGTTGAGCCTTGGTTGGTGTTGGCAGGTTATGGCGGTGGTGCCACACACACACCCTCCCCCCCCGAGGCTCAGTTGGAAGTCGCTCTGTCCAGTAGAGGCCTCGTGGCCACAGCAGAACAAACTTACCCAGGACACTTTATTATATCTGGGGGAAGGAAGGTGACTGCCTCTCTAGCGGAGACCAGCATCCAAACCTTCATCCCTCCTGCCATTTCTTGAGGAGGATACATACGAGAGATGCAAGGCCAAAATTCATAAATTGTCTATTGTATTCAGTTGTTTGACAGTAACAGGTAACATACACTAATTCAGGAATCGCTCTTACCGATCAGAGTCAAGGTCTATAAAACGTTTGGACCAGTTGCAGGGTCCCATAGACTCCCTGCTAAAGATAGCTTACACCACATTGCTGATAAGAAAAGCAGAGCAAGTTCTAAAGCATAATGAGCATGAGGAGCGCTCTTTGATCTAATTCCCGTGTCCACCCTCTGAGTGGTTGACAGTGACATTCCGCGTGCGGTCTTATGTTGAGACATAGAGACAAGAGCGGCCAGGATGCTGGTGGCTCGTCATGCTGGGGCCGGGTCTACAATTCCTGAAACCATGAGGAGTGTTTGCCCACAATAGTTTTATGGGAACTCCTTTGTAGGTAACTCTGTTATTTTCTATCGTTGCCTTTAAGATTCTCTCTTTATCTTCCACCTTTGGCATTTTAATTATGATGTGTCTTGGTGTGGTCCTCTTTGGGTCTAGCTTGTTTGGGACTCTCTTTGCTTCCTGGACTTGTACGTCTATTTCCTGGACCAAATTTGGGAAGTTAGTTTTCATTTTTTCAAATACGTTTTCAGTCTCTTGCTCTTTCTCTTCTCCTTCTGGCACCGCTAGGATTCAGATGTTGGTATGTTTAAAGTTGTCCTAGATGTTCCATTCTTGGTTCTCCTTTCTGTTTTGGGCACATGTTTCTTTCTTTCTTTTGTTCAACTTTGCTGAATTGAATCCTGGCTTCTTCCTATCTCCGTTGGTTCCTTGTATATTTTTCTTCATTTCACTTTGTATAACCTTCACTTTTTTTAATTTATTTTGTGGTTTTACTCAATAATTTCTTTGAGCATTCTGATTACCAGTGTTTTGAACTCTGCATCTGATGGGTTGGCTATCTACATTTCATATATTTCTTTATCTGGGTTTTGTTCTGTTTTTTCATGTGGGCCATATTTCTTTGCCTCTTCAATTTAGCAGGCTCCCTGTGTTTGTTTTTGTGTACTAGGTAGAACTGCCTTGACTCCGGTTCTTGGTAGCATGACCTACTGTAGTACGTGTCCTATAAGGTCCCATTCCACAGCCTCCCCTATCACTCAAGCTGGGTACTTGAGGTGTGCCAGCGGTGTGGGCTGAGTACACCTTCCTCTTGTAGTTGAGCCTTGTTTGGTGTTGGCAGGTTATGGCGGTGGTGCCACACACACCTCCCCCGACCGAGGCTCAGTTGGAAGTCGCTCTGTCCAGTAGAGGCCTCGTGGCCAAAGCAGAACAAACTTATCCAGGACACTTTATTATATCTGGGGGAAGGAAGGTGACTGCCTCTCTAGCGGTGACCAGCAGCCAAACCTTCATCCCTCATATATTTTCCTGAGGAGGATACATACGAGAGATGCAAGGCTAAAATTCATAAATTGTCTATTGTATTCAGTTGTTTGACAGTAACAGGTAACATACCCTAATTCAGGAATCGCTCTTACCGATCAGAGTCAAGGTCTATAAAACGTTTGGACCAGTTGCAGGGTCCCATAGACTCCCTGCTAAAGATAGCTTACACCGCATTGCTGATAAGAAAAGCAGAGCAAGTTCTAAAGCATAATGAGCATGAGGAACGCTCTTTGATCTAATTCCCATGTCCACCCTCTGAGTGGTTGACAGTGACATTCCGCGTGCGGCCTTATGTTGAGACATAGAGACAAGAGCGGCCAGGATGCTGGCGGCTCGTCATGCTGGGGCCGGGTCTACAATTCCTGAAACCATGAGGAGTGTTTGCCCACAATAGTTTTATGGGAACTTCTTTGTAGGTAACTCTGTTATTTTCTATCATTGCCTTTAAGATTCTCTCTTTATCTTCCACCTTTGGCATTTTAATTATGATGTGTCTTGGTGTGGTCTGCTTTCGGTCTAGCTTGTTTGGGACTCTCTTTGCTTCCTGGACTTGTACGTCTATTTCCTGGACCAAATTTGGGAAGTTAGTTTTCATTTTTTCAAATACGTTTTCAGTCTCTTGCTCTTTCTCTTCTCCTTCTGGCACCGCTAGGATTCAGATGTTGGTATGTTTAAAGTTGTCCTAGATGTTCGATTCTTGTTTTTCCTTTCTGTTTTGGGCACATGTTTCTTTCTTTCTTTTGTTCCACATTGCTGAATTGAATCCTGGCTTCTTCCTATCTCCGTTGGTTCCTTGTATATTTTTCTTCATTTCACTTTGTATAACCTTCACTTTTTTAAATTTATTTTGTGGTTTTACTCAATAATTTCTTTGAGCATTCTGATTACCAGTGTTTTGAACTCCGCATCTGATGGGTTGGCTATCTACATTTCATATATTTCTTTATCTGGGTTTTGTTCTGTTTTTTCATGTGGGCCATATTTCTTTGCCTCTTCAATTTAGCAGGCTCCCTGTGTTTGTTTCTGTGTACTAGGTAGAACTGCCTTGACTCCGGTTCTTGGTAGCATGACCTACTGTAGTACGTGTCCTATAAGGTCCCATTCCACAGCCTCCCCTATCACCCAAGCTGGGTACTTGAGGTGTGCCAGCGGTGTGGGCTGAGTACACCTTCCTCTTGTAGTTGAGCCTTGTTTGGTGTTGGCAGGTTATGGCGGTGGTGCCACACACACACACCCCCGCCCGAGGCTCAGTTGGAAGTCGCTCTGTCCAGTAGAGGCCTCATGGCCACAGCAGAACAAACTTACCCAGGACACTTTATTATATCTGGGGGAAGGAAGGTGACTGCCTCTCTAGCGGAGACCAGCAGCCAAACCTTCATCCCTCATTTCTTTTCTTGAGGAGGATACATACGAGAGATGCAAGGCTAAAATTCATAAATTGTCTATTGTATTCAGTTGTTTGACAGTAACAGATAACATACACTAATTCAGGAATCGCTCTTACCGATCAGAGTCAAGGTCTATAAAACGTTTGGACCAGTTGCAGGGTCCCATAGACTCCCTGCTAAAGATAGCTTACACCGCATTGCTGATAAGAAAAGCAGAGCAAGTTCTAAAGCATAATGAGCATGAGGAGCTCTCTTTGATCTAATTCCCGTGTCCACCCTCTGAGTGGTTGACAGTGACATTCCGCGTGCGGCCTTATGTTGAGACATAGAGACAAGAGCGGCCAGGATGCTGGCGGCTCGTCATGCTGGGGCCGGTCTACAATTCCTGAAACCATGAGGAGTGTTTGCCCACAATAGTTTTATGGGAACTTCTTTGTAGGTAACTCTGTTATTTTCTATCATTGCCTTTAAGATTCTCTCTTTATCTTCCACCTTTGGCATTTTAATTATGATGTGTCTTGGTGTGGTCTGCTCTCGGTCTAGCTTGTTTGGGACTCTCTTTGCTTCCTGGACTTGTACGTCTATTTCCTGGACCAAATTTGGGAAGTTAGTTTTCATTTTTTCAAATACGTTTTCAGTCTCTTGCTCTTTCTCTTCTCCTTCTGGCACCGCTAGGATTCAGATGTTGGTATGTTTAAAGTTGTCCTAGATATTCGATTCTTGTTTTTCCTTTCTGTTTTGGGCACATGTTTATTTCTTTCTTTTGTTCCACATTGCTGAATTGAATCCTGGCTTCTTCCTGTTGTTACGGCTACATAGGCGAGATTGAACACTCTGAAGCGGTGTATAAAGTTAAGCAAAGGATTTTTAATAATGGCCAGGAGTTGGGCAGACCCTGAGCAGGTCTCTAACATGCTCCAACCTCTAATGGAGTCTAAACGCTGGGTTTTTATACTGGTGCAGTCTCTTTGTTTCTTCTTTGGCGGGAAACAGCCTTAGGAAGAGGGGGCTGCGCAGGACTGCAGGAATGTCTTGGCAGTAACAGGAACAGAAATTCGCAAGGCTAAAGGTTATCTTCGACAGCAACACAGCTCTTCAGCCAGGGACGAACTCCCTGTGAAGCAATTTATTTTCAAAGGGCTAGACATTCTGCAAAGCACAACCTTCACAAATGTTATAAACCAGACACAAGCAAGCAAATGGGAGGTGATAGAGGCTGAAGTCCTTTTAGCTTGTAAATCACTAATTGCTATAACACTCCTTCTTACATTCCTTTTTCCAAGGCCTTTTAGCAAGTCCTTGCTACTTCTTACAAAGAACATTTAAAGCCCTTACATACTTACATATTGAAACTTTTTACAGGGAATATTTGGTGCCCCTACATAATCCCCCCTCTAGTCCCTGGACTAAACCTATTAGGGACGTCTAGGGACTATAAGTAGGGTTTTTAAACCCTGGTTTTCAGGAGGGGCTTAGTAGCAAGGATAAGGAGTTGGGTATTTATAATGCTAGCTTTCAGGAGCTGCAAGGAAGAAATTAAGTTTTCAGAAACAAATGATAATGAGTATACAACATCCCAAAACTAAAAGGGACACAGCAAAAGCAGTTTTGAGAGGAAAGTCCATAGCAATACAGGCCTACCCAAAGAGGATAGAAGAACTCCACACAAAAATTTAACCCCACAGCTACAAAAACTAGAAAAACAATAATAAACAAAGCCCAGAGCAAGCAGAAGGAAGGAAATTATTAAGGTTAGAGCAGAATTAAATGACACTGAGACTAAACAAACAACTTAAAAGATTAACAAAAGCAGGGGCTGGTTCTAGGCTTATAAAGAAAAAAAGAACCCAAATAAACAAAATTAGAAACAAAAGAGGAGATATTATGACCGATAACACAGAAATACAAAAAAATGTAAGAAATTACTATAAACAACTATATGGCAAGAAACTTGACAACCTAGATGAAATGGACAAATTTCTAGAAACATATAATTTTCCAAAACAGAATTAAGAAGTAGAAAGTCTTAACAGACCAATAACAAAGAAGGAAATTGAAACAGTAATCAAAAATTTCCCAGCACACAAAAGCCCTGGATGGCTTTACAGGCAAATTTTACAAAATATCTAGGGAAGAACTAACTTCTACCCTTCTCAAACTATTCCAAAAATTCAAGAAAAGGGAAAAATTCCAAACTTTTTCTATGAAGCCAGTATTACCTTAATTTTAAAACCAGGTCAAGACATAACAAAGAAAGAAAACTACAGGCCAATATCGCTAATGAACATAGATGCTAAAATTCTCAACAAAATATTGGCAAACAGGATCCAGCAATACATCAAAAAGATTATACACTACGATCAAGTGGGATTCATCCCAGGGACACAAGGATGGTTTAATATTCGCAAATCAATAAATATAATACATCACCTAAACAAAATGAATGACGAAAATTACATGATCATATTAATAGATGCAGAAAAAAGCATTTGATAAAGTACAACACCCATTTATGATGAAAACCCTTAGCAAAATGGGAATAGAGGGAGCATACCTTAACACAATTAAGGCTATATATGAGAAACCTGAAGCCAACATTCTACTCAATGGACAAAAAAATGAAAACATTCCTTCTGAGATTAGGAACAAGACAAGGATGTCCACTTTTTTTTCCTTTTCTTTTTAAACAGTGTTGGAAGTTCTAACTACAGCAATTAGACAAGAAGAAATTAAAGACATTCAAATTGGTAAGGAAGACAAAACTGTTACCACTTGCAGAAGACACGATAGTATACATAGAAAACCTTACAGACTTTACGAAAAAACTACTTGACCTAATAAGTGAATTTGACAAAACAGCAGGGCACGAAGTTAATATTCAGAAATTAAAAGCGTTTCTATATACCAACAAAACATTAGAGATAGAAACCAGAAAAAAAATTCCATTTACTATAGCAACAAGAAAAACAACAGTATTCAGGGATAAACTTAACCAAAGAGGCAAAAGACCTGCACTCGGAAAGCTACACAACCCTGAAGAAAGAAATTAAGAAAGACACAAATAAATGGAAGCATACACCACATCCATGGATGGGAAGAATTAACATTTCCAAAATGTCCACATTATTTAAAGCAATTCATAGATTCAATGCAATTTCTATTAAAATACCAGCAACATATCTCACAAACCTAAAGCAAACACTTACAATTTAATTTAGCAGACATTTGTTAAGCACTTGCTATGTGCCATGCATTGTAGATTCAATGATTAATAAGAAGAGCAAATGGAATGTTAGCAAGATGATGGAAAACAAATTTCCAGACCCTTATGGAAACATTAAATTAACAACTAGGAACTGACTAAAATAAGTTTTTACAGCTTTGAAAACTAGTCAAAGATTAATAGCAATTAAGGAAATGACCAACAAAGAAAGCACTACATTCAAAATGATAGAAAATTTTATGGCACTGTACTTATTTTTGCCTTACCCTTTTTTTTTTTTCAATGTAGTGCAGTATACTTGGGAGGAATTAGCCTAATTCCCAGTTTTTTTCTTTTCTTATAAGGAATGTCTGAAGCCCCTGTATAATTCCCCTCCTTAGACTTAAGACCTTTTATTTTATAAGAGGACAATGGGCGAAGGTCTCGTGCTCTTCTAGCTGCTTCAAGCTGAACATGGTCGTCGTCCTACCTACCCTTGGGTCTAGGAATTTCTAATAAGAGTGGGGGTGGAGGGGAGTGCGGCCCTCCCTTATGGGGAAGGATTTTTGCAGAGTCCAGGTCAGTTGGCTGTCCCCGGGCAGCGGCATTCTTGGTTTCCAAGGGCTGGCACTGTTGGACAAATTGACATCCTTGTCATATTCTGGAGGCAACAGACCTGGCAACAGGGTTAAAAGGCATAATTTAACCCACAACCACTAGATGACAAAAGACAGAGATTAATTCTTCAATGTCCCACATTAGGAAAAGAAATGGCTTCTTTGGAGGAAGGTGTGCAGGGCACGTCACACCTGTCCAAAATTCTTTTGCTCACTATACTTAGCTAGGGCTGAGGGAAATATTTTAGGTTTTCCCTCCCTCTCAGACCTTTAGGCCCTTTTTGTCCAAGTCATTAGGATAGAAAAGAGAAATAAGTTTTTAAAGTTAAGCTCACAGACTACCCCATACTTTACCAACCCAACCACTTAGTTCAGCCAAACCGTCGAGTCTTAGGAGGCGGCACTGCAGATGGGCTTCTTAAGTGAGGCCTATAAGTACAATTACTCAGGTAATGAGATCATAAGCTTATGCCCTATGAAAACAGAAAGAACACACATGTTAATTCACACAACACAATTCACAAACCAGTCTCCAAATCGGAGAGACTATCTTATTGGGAAGACATCCAGTTGCAAGGCACTTGACATTCTTCTTGCCTGTAAATTAAGCATCCTTGATAATGTCACAGACCTGGTTTAACTTTTAAGTGAAGACAAACTTTATAGACAGTTAGCTGCACTGAGCATTGCGATTTTCCTTGAGTCACAATTTTTCTCCTTAAGATTACCCTCCTTGTTATTAAAGGAACTGCATTAAATACAGTTTTAATTTAGCCTGTTCATTTGCATAAACACAACAAGAGCAGTGATTGACCACATATGATTTTTAAGTCTACTTTGCTGGAACTTATACAAGGAACCTTCATGCTGACTATTAGTCTGCCCACTAGGGCACAGAAGCTGAGCCACACACCTGCCATTCAGCCTTGCCTGTAAACACCTGCTTTTCCCAAGTCCTTTGGATTTTTCATTGTGCCTTGAGGTTCCTTCTAGCCATTTTTCAGGAAAGCAACCTTCGTTCCTTCCCTGGAAAGACTGCCATGAACCGCACAACCAACCAAGGTGTCAGGCCTTTTTTCTCATGGGCTTTTCTTAGCTTCAAAAGTTAAATCCAGTTCCTTAGGGCTTCCTGGTAACAACCAGAGCCTAAGCATGCCTCTTTCAGGCATATTATTCCAGTCAAAGTCTTGGTTAACAATACCTTTATTAACAACTGGTCTTTTTAGTTTTATGCAAAGAAACCTAATGTCATTACTTACTTCTTTAAATTGCCAAATTCTGGAGGGATCAGGTAGGGAGAAAAATATACAGTGTGAAGGAAAATCCTTGTCCTTCTAATATTTACTAAAACTGCATTTCCATGCCTTATACCTTCTTTTGTTCACTTTCCTACATGTGAAGTTTTCTTTTTTTTTCTTTTTAACTCTCTCTGGGAAACCTCAATTTTTCTTTCAGATTATATGGCTAATACCAATACAGAGAATTCTAGACCTTTTCTATGTCCCCAATGGCTAATGTCAATTTCAACACTGGGAATTCCAAATGACCTTTCATAGGTCCCAAGGCTAAATGCCAATACAGAGGTACAGTAACCATACAATTAGACCACAAGTAGTTGAGGTGTCCTTTCCCCAGGTTTAAAAACTTTTACAACCTTTTTATACATTTTTATGACTTTCCACAGACCTTCTGCAACATTCACAAACTTTCCATATATTTACCCATTCAGATTTAACCATAATCCATTTCCAATTCTTGTTCTTTTCCACACTGTAAAGGACTCTACTCAAACTCAGTATTTAGCAGCTAAAATTTCCCTAGATTTGTAGATATTCTGCAGTTTTCTGAAGTTCCTGCTTCTTCTTTTTTTTTTTTCTAACATACACTTTTGAGCTTTCCTGAGAAGTTTTTCAATTGTTTTATTTGACCTATTACTATTCTATTTAGGATTTTATTGGGAACCTTTTGTTTGGCCAGGACAATTCCCTGACCAGAAGGATGCTTGCATTTTTTTTTATATTCTTATAGCAGCCCACCTGATTATTCCTCTTTCTTTCCTATTGAAGAGGATGTCTAGAATGGACATTAGTTTTATTCATGTGTAACAACACTTTTCCTTAAGATACAGGCACATTCCCCCTGCTGAAGCAGTGAGGAGACTGAAGGCCCTTTAGTTACAGCTTTAGAGGTGTTGCTGATTGGCACCCAAGCAGCTTGCACCAGTTTGAAGAAGAGCGGCCTGAGTTTTAAAACTGTCACTTTTTTTTTTTCCTCCATGTTGGAGAGACAGACATTCTGCTCTTTCTGTAACCTGTAGCAAGGGGATTATAGACTGCCGCTTTGCTAGCAAATTTAACATTACCCCTCCTTGCAGTTCTAGCAGGGAGTATTCAGATGCAAACTGAATTGCTAGAAGTTACCTGGGGTGGAAAGAAATGCTGCAAGCAATTTCTCTGGGGAAATTTTTAAGGAGCCTCATCCCTCTGGCCAGGGCTCCAAGGCAGCAGGACACAGCACAGAGGGTCCTAGGCTTTTTTTTTTTTCTGCCCATATTGATAGCCTTGGTTTTCCTGTTCCCCATCCCCCTCTCCCACGCCTGCAGCTGTTTGAGAGATAGCAATTTGAGCTGGGAACCAGGGGCCTTCCCAGATTACAGAATATGTTAAACTAACCCACGTTTGTTTGGCCTTCACTAGCCATCTGCAAGATAATACCCTTTTTTTTTTCTTCTTCTTAAAAAAAAAAACACTTTTCCCTTAGAAGTGCAGAGCAGGAGCCACTCTTTCAAGGCACAGCTCCCTCCTGCCTTGCTACTTCCCCCAGTAACACTCTCCCTTCTGCTTGTTGCATTTTTGCTTCGCGAGAGACACCATTTTACACTTATAATATTTAGATTTAAAGTACTCCCAAGTGGGGGTGGGGCTACCCGACCCCAAAAGCAGGCCACTCTGACCTACAGAATGTTTCCAGGGTGCCAGAGTTTATGAAGGGATTTTGTGCCCAGAACTTGGGGAAATTCTGGACCACACAGTCAAGAACTGTGGGTGCAGGCTTAGACTGGCGTCCCCTTATGTTGGCTAAGGTGACTGCTACAAACATGCACTTAATTTGGATTACAATTAGGAGCTGGAACACAAGGCACAGGAGCAATTCCCCCCTCACGGTGCAGACAAACACGGGCTGGGAGCTCCCAAAGGAAGCCAAACAAATGCCCGCTTGGCCTCTCCTCCTGCGAGGCTAGAGCCCACTCAGACTCCATAGACCGAAGTTTGTGGAGGCACACAAAAAGGAGGAAATAACTTTTTTTTTAACCTTAACATTCACTCACACATTCACTCAGAGGTTAAACAATCCCACCCAAACCCCGCCTAGGCTTCTGAGATTAGATGAACAGCATCGGCTACAGGCAGCAGAACCCCAAAACCAAAAGAGCTCTATACAATCCAAATGAAGCTAGCCAAGCCGGCTTCAACAAATTCCCTGTTCGGGAATATGTACCTCTGCGTCCAGAGGACAAAAGAGACCAAGTCTCAGTGGCAGTGGCCCAAGTCCGCTGCCCAAATGGGTTGCCACTCACCTGTCGCCGAGGCTGTCCTCTGTCCTTTGCTTACTCTAGACTGGGCCGTCAGGGCTTCTAGCAGCTCCCGAGTGTCTCCTGAAGGTGCAGGGAATTGCTCCCAATCAGAGCTTGCGGCCGCTGTCCTACCACACGTCAGCTAGACACACGGGACCGCACGAAGCCCCGGGGGCTCACCGAAGACGGCACCGCTTTACAGAGGCATCTCGCTGGGGCCTCCAAAATGTTACGGCTACATAGGCGAGATTGAACACTCTGAAGCGGTGTATAAAGTTAAGCAAAGGATTTTTAATAATGGCCAGGAGTTGGGCAGACCCTGAGCAGGTCTCTAACATGCTCCAACCTCTAATGGAGTCTAAACGCTGGGTTTTTATACTGGTGCAGTCTCTTTGTTTCTTCTTTGGCGGGAAACAGCCTTAGGAAGAGGGGGCTGCGCAGGACTGCAGGAATGTCTTGGCAGTAACAGGAACAGAAATTCGCAAGGCTAAAGGTTATCTTCGACAGCAACACAGCTCTTCAGCCAGGGACGAACTCCCTGTGAAGCAATTTATTTTCAAAGGGCTAGACATTCTGCAAAGCACAACCTTCACAAATGTTATAAACCAGACACAAGCAAGCAAATGGGAGGTGATAGAGGCTGAAGTCCTTTTAGCTTGTAAATCACTAATTGCTATAACACTCCTTCTTACATTCCTTTTTCCAAGGCCTTTTAGCAAGTCCTTGCTACTTCTTACAAAGAACATTTAAAGCCCTTACATACTTACATATTGAAACTTTTTACAGGGAATATTTGGTGCCCCTACACTGTCTCCGTTGGTTCCTTGTATATTTTTCTTCATTTCACTTTGTATAACCTTCACTTTTTTTTATTTATTTTGTGGTTTTACTCAATAATTTCTTTGAGCATTCTGATTACCAGTGTTTTGAACTCTGCATCTGATGGGTTGGCTATCTACATTTCATATATTTCTTTATCTGGGTTTTGTTCTGTTTTTTCATGTGGGCCATATTTCTTTGCCTCTTCAATTTAGCAGGCTCCCTGTGTTTGTTTCTGTGTACTAGGTAGAACTGCCTTGACTCCGGTTCTTGGTAGCATGACCTACTGTAGTACGTGTCCTATAGGGTCCCATTCCACAGCCTCCCCTATCACCCAAGCTGGGTACTTGAGGTGTGCCAGCGGTGTGGGCTGAGTACACCTTCCCCTTGTAGTTGAGCCTTGGTTGGTGTTGGCAGGTTATGGCGGTGGTGCCACACACACACCCTCCGCCCCCGAGGCTCAGTTGGAAGTCGCTCTGTCCAGTAGAGGCCTCGTGGCCACAGCAGAACAAACTTACCCAGGACACTTTATTATATCTGGGGGAAGGAAGGTGACTGCCTCTCTAGCGGAGACCAGCAGCCAAACCTTCATCCCTCATGCCATTTCTTGAGGAGGATACATACGAGAGATGCAAGGCCAAAATTCATAAATTGTCTATTGTATTCAGTTGTTTGACAGTAACAGGTAACATACCCTAATTCAGGAATCGCTCTTACCGATCAGAGTCAAGGTCTATAAAACGTTTGGACCAGTTGCAGGGTTCCATAGACTCCCTGCTAAAGATAGCTTACACCACATTGCTGATAAGAAAAGCAGAGCAAGTTCTAAAGCATAATGAGCATGAGGAGCGCTCTTTGATCTAATTCCCATGGCCACCCTCTGAGTGGTTGACAGTGACATTCCGCGTGCGGCCTTATGTTGAGACATAGAGACAAGAGCGGCCAGGATGCTGGCGGCTCATTATGCTGGGGCCGGGTCTACAATTCCTGAAACCATGAGGAGTGTTTGCCCACAATAGTTTTATGGGAACTCCTTTGTAGGTAACTCTGTTATTTTCTATCGTTGCCTTTAAGATTCTCTCTTTATCTTCCACCTTTGGCATTTTAATTATGATGTGCCTTGGTGTGGTCTGCTTTCGGTCTAGCTTGTTTGGGACTCACTTTGCTTCCTGGACTTGTACGTCTATTTCCTGGACCAAATTTGGGAAGTTAGTTTTCATTTTTTCAAATACGTTTTCAGTCTCTTGCTCTTTCTCTTCTCCTTCTGGCACCGCTAGGATTCAGATGTTGGTATGTTTAAAGTTGTCCTAGATGTTCGATTCTTGTTTCTCCTTTCTGTTTTGGCCACATGTTTTTTTCTTTCTTTTGTTCGACATTGCTGAATTGAATCCTGGCTTCTTCCTATCTCCGTTGGTTCCTTGTATATTTTCCTTCATTTCACTTTGTATAACCTTCACTTTATTTATTTTGTGGTTTTACTCAATAATTTCTTTGAGCATTCTGATTACCAGTGTTTTGAACTCTGCATCTGATGGGTTGGCTATCTACATTTCATATATTTCTTTATCTGGGTTTTGTTCTGTTCTTTCATGTGGGCCATATTTCTTTGCCTCTTCAACTTAGCAGCCTCCCTGTGTTTGTTTCTGTGTACTAGGTAGAACTGCCTTGACTCCGTGTCTTGGTAGCATGACCTACTGTAGTACGTGTCCTATAGGGTCCCATTCCACAGCCTCCCCTATCACCCAAGCTGGGTACTTGAGGTGTGCCAGCGGTGTGGGCTGAGTACACCTTCCCCTTGTAGTTGAGCCTTGGTTGGTGTTGGCAGGTTATGGCGGTGGTGCCACACACACACCCTCCCCCCCCGAGGCTCAGTTGGAAGTCGCTCTGTCCAGTAGAGGCCTCGTGGCCACAGCAGAACAAGCTTACCCAGGACACTTTATTATATCTGGGGGAAGGAAGGTGACTGACTCTCTAGCGGAGACCAGCAGCCAAACCTTCATCCCTCATGCCATTTCTTGAGGAGGATACATACGAGAGATGCAAGGCCAAAATTCATAAATTGTCTATTGTATTCAGTTGTTTGACAGTAACAGGTAACATACACTAATTCAGGAATCGCTCTTACCGATCAGAGTCAAGGTCTATAAAACGTTTGGACCAGTTGCAGGGTCCCATAGACTCCCTGCTAAAGATAGCTTACACCACATTGCTGATAAGAAAAGCAGAGCAAGTTCTAAAGCATAATGAGCATGAGGAACGCTCTTTGATCTAATTCCCGTGTCCACCCTCTGAGTGGTTGACAGTGACATTCCGCGTGCGGCCTTATGTTGAGACATAGAGACAAGAGCGGCCAGGATGCTGGCGACTCGTCATGCTGGGGCCGGGTCTACAATTCCTGAAACCATGAGGAGTGTTTGCCCACAATAGTTTTATGGGAACTTCTTTGTAGGTAACTCTGTTATTTTCTATCATTGCCTTTAAGATTCTCTCTTTATCTTCCACCTTTGGCATTTTAATTATGATGTGTCTTGGTGTGGTCTGCTTTCGGTCTAGCTTGTTTGGGACTCTCTTTGCTTCCTGGACTTGTACGTCTATTTCCTGGACCAAATTTGGGAAGTTAGTTTTCATTTTTTCAAATACGTTTTCAGTCTCTTGCTCTTTCTCTTCTCCTTCTGGCACCGCTAGGATTCAGATGTTGGTATGTTTAAAGTTGTCCTAGATGTTCGATTCTTGTTTTTCCTTTCTGTTTTGGGCACATGTTTATTTCTATCTTTTGTTCCACATTGCTGAATTGAATCCTGGCTTCTTCCTATCTCCGTTGGTTCCTTGTATATTTTTCTTCATTTCACTTTGTATAACCTTCACTTTTTTTAATTTATTTTGTGGTTTTACACAATAATTTCTTTGAGCATTCTGATTACCAGTGTTTTGAACTGCGCATCTGATGGGTTGGCTATCTACATTTCATATATTTCTTTATCTGGGTTTTGTTCTGTTCTTTCATGTGGGCCATATTTCTTTGCCTCTTCAACTTAGCAGCCTCCCTGTGTTTGTTTCTGTGTACTAGGTAGAACTGCCTTGACTCCGTGTCTTGGTAGCATGGCCTACTGTAGTACGTGTCCTATAGGGTCCCATTCCACAGCCTCCCCTATCACCCAAGCTGGGTACTTGAGGTGTGCCAGCGGTGTGGGCTGAGTACACCTTCCCCTTGTAGTTGAGCCTTGGTTGGTGTTGGCAGGTTATGGCGGTGGTGCCACACACACACCCTCCCCCCCCGAGGCTCAGTTGGAAGTCGCTCTGTCCAGTAGAGGCCTCGTGGCCACAGCAGAACAAACTTACCCAGGACACTTTATTATATCTGGGGGAAGGAAGGTGACTGCCTCTCTAGCGGAGACCAGCAGCCAAACCTTCATCCCTCATGCCATTTCTTGAGGAGGATACATACGAGAGATGCAAGGCCAAAATTCATAAATTGTCTATTGTATTCAGTTGTTTGACAGTAACAGATAACATACACTAATTCAGGAATCGCTCTTACCGATCAGAGTCAAGGTCTATAAAACGTTTGGACCAGTTGCAGGGTCCCATAGACACCCTGCTAAAGATAGCTTACACCGCATTGCTGATAAGAAAAGCAGAGCAAGTTCTAAAGCATAATGAGCATGAGGAGCGCTCTTCGATCTAATTCCCGTGTCCACCCTCTGAGTGGTTGACAGTGACATTCCGCGTGCGGTCTTATGTTGAGACATAGAGACAAGAGCGGCCAGGATGCTGGTGGCTCGTCATGCTGGGGCCGGGTCTACAATTCCTGAAACCATGAGGAGTGTTTGCCCACAATAGTTTTATGGGAACTCCTTTGTAGGTAACTCTGTTATTTTCTATCGTTGCCTTTAAGATTCTCTCTTTATCTTCCACCTTTGGCATTTTAATTATGATGTGTCTTGGTGTGGTCTTCTTTGGGTCTAGCTTGTTTGGGAGTCTCTTTGCTTCCTGGACTTGTACGTCTATTTCCTGGGCCAAATTTGGGAAGTTAGTTTTCATTTTTTCAAATACGTTTTCAGTCTCTTGCTCTTTCTCTTCTTCTGGCACCGCTAGGATTCAGATGTTGGTATGTTTAAAGTTGTCCTAGATGTTCGATTCTTGGTTCTCCTTTCTGTTTTGGGCACATCTTACTTTCTTTCTTTTGTTCCACATTGCTGAATTGAATCCTGGCTTCTTCCTATCTCCGTTGGTTCCTTGTATATTTTTCTTCATTTCACTTTGTATAACCTTCACTTTTTTTTATTTATTTTGTGGTTTTACTCAATAATTTCTTTGAGCATTCTGATTACCAGTGTTTTGAACTCTGCATCTGATGGGTTGGCTATCTACATTTCATATATTTCTTTATCTGGGTTTTGTTCTGTTTTTTCATGTGGGCCATATTTCTTTGCCTCTTCAATTTAGCAGGCTCCCTGTGTTTGTTTCTGTGTACTAGGTAGAACTGCCTTGACTCCGGTTCTTGGTAGCATGACCTACTGTAGTACGTGTCCTATAGGGTCCCATTCCACAGCCTCCCCTATCACCCAAGCTGGGTACTTGAGGTGTGCCAGCGGTGTGGGCTGAGTACACCTTCCTCTTGTAGTTGAGCCTTGGTTGGTGTTGGCAGGTTATGGCGGTGGTGCCACACACACACCCTCCGCCCCCGAGGCTCAGTTGGAAGTCGCTCTGTCCAGTAGAGGCCTCGTGGCCACAGCAGAACAAACTTACCCAGGACACTTTATTATATCTGGGGGAAGGAAGGTGACTGCCTCTCTAGCGGAGACCAGCAGCCAAACCTTCATCCCTCATGCCATTTCTTGAGGAGGATACATACGAGAGATGCAAGGCCAAAATTCATAAATTGTCTATTGTATTCAGTTGTTTGACAGTAACAGGTAACATACCCTAATTCAGGAATCGCTCTTACCGATCAGAGTCAAGGTCTATAAAACGTTTGGACCAGTTGCAGGGTTCCATAGACTCCCTGCTAAAGATAGCTTACACCACATTGCTGATAAGAAAAGCAGAGCAAGTTCTAAAGCATAATGAGCATGAGGAGCGCTCTTTGATCTAATTCCCATGGCCACCCTCTGAGTGGTTGACAGTGACATTCCGCGTGCGGCCTTATGTTGAGACATAGAGACAAGAGCGGCCAGGATGCTGGCGGCTCATTATGCTGGGGCCGGGTCTACAATTCCTGAAACCATGAGGAGTGTTTGCCCACAATAGTTTTATGGGAACTCCTTTGTAGGTAACTCTGTTATTTTCTATCGTTGCCTTTAAGATTCTCTCTTTATCTTCCACCTTTGGCATTTTAATTATGATGTGCCTTGGTGTGGTCTGCTTTCGGTCTAGCTTGTTTGGGACTCACTTTGCTTCCTGGACTTGTACGTCTATTTCCTGGACCAAATTTGGGAAGTTAGTTTTCATTTTTTCAAATACGTTTTCAGTCTCTTGCTCTTTCTCTTCTCCTTCTGGCACCGCTAGGATTCAGATGTTGGTATGTTTAAAGTTGTCCTAGATGTTCGATTCTTGTTTCTCCTTTCTGTTTTGGCCACATGTTTTTTTCTTTCTTTTGTTCGACATTGCTGAATTGAATCCTGGCTTCTTCCTATCTCCGTTGGTTCCTTGTATATTTTCCTTCATTTCACTTTGTATAACCTTCACTTTATTTATTTTGTGGTTTTACTCAATAATTTCTTTGAGCATTCTGATTACCAGTGTTTTGAACTCTGCATCTGATGGGTTGGCTATCTACATTTCATATATTTCTTTATCTGGGTTTTGTTCTGTTCTTTCATGTGGGCCATATTTCTTTGCCTCTTCAACTTAGCAGCCTCCCTGTGTTTGTTTCTGTGTACTAGGTAGAACTGCCTTGACTCCGTGTCTTGGTAGCATGACCTACTGTAGTACGTGTCCTATAGGGTCCCATTCCACAGCCTCCCCTATCACCCAAGCTGGGTACTTGAGGTGTGCCAGCGGTGTGGGCTGAGTACACCTTCCCCTTGTAGTTGAGCCTTGGTTGGTGTTGGCAGGTTATGGCGGTGGTGCCACACACACACCCTCCCCCCCCGAGGCTCAGTTGGAAGTCGCTCTGTCCAGTAGAGGCCTCGTGGCCACAGCAGAACAAGCTTACCCAGGACACTTTATTATATCTGGGGGAAGGAAGGTGACTGACTCTCTAGCGGAGACCAGCAGCCAAACCTTCATCCCTCATGCCATTTCTTGAGGAGGATACATACGAGAGATGCAAGGCCAAAATTCATAAATTGTCTATTGTATTCAGTTGTTTGACAGTAACAGGTAACATACACTAATTCAGGAATCGCTCTTACCGATCAGAGTCAAGGTCTATAAAACGTTTGGACCAGTTGCAGGGTCCCATAGACTCCCTGCTAAAGATAGCTTACACCGCATTGCTGATAAGAAAAGCAGAGCAAGTTCTAAAGCATAATGAGCATGAGGAGCGCTCTTCGATCTAATTCCCGTGTCCACCCTCTGAGTGGTTGACAGTGACATTCCGCGTGCGGTCTTATGTTGAGACATAGAGACAAGAGCGGCCAGGATGCTGGTGGCTCGTCATGCTGGGGCCGGGTCTACAATTCCTGAAACCATGAGGAGTGTTTGCCCACAATAGTTTTATGGGAACTCCTTTGTAGGTAACTCTGTTATTTTCTATCGTTGCCTTTAAGATTCTCTCTTTATCTTCCACCTTTGGCATTTTAATTATGATGTGTCTTGGTGTGGTCTTCTTTGGGTCTAGCTTGTTTGGGAGTCTCTTTGCTTCCTGGACTTGTACGTCTATTTCCTGGGCCAAATTTGGGAAGTTAGTTTTCATTTTTTCAAATACGTTTTCAGTCTCTTGCTCTTTCTCTTCTTCTGGCACCGCTAGGATTCAGATGTTGGTATGTTTAAAGTTGTCCTAGATGTTCGATTCTTGGTTCTCCTTTCTGTTTTGGGCACATCTTACTTTCTTTCTTTTGTTCCACATTGCTGAATTGAATCCTGGCTTCTTCCTATCTCCGTTGGTTCCTTGTATATTTTTCTTCATTTCACTTTGTATAACCTTCACTTTTTTTTATTTATTTTGTGGTTTTACTCAATAATTTCTTTGAGCATTCTGATTACCAGTGTTTTGAACTCTGCATCTGATGGGTTGGCTATCTACATTTCATATATTTCTTTATCTGGGTTTTGTTCTGTTTTTTCATGTGGGCCATATTTCTTTGCCTCTTCAATTTAGCAGGCTCCCTGTGTTTGTTTCTGTGTACTAGGTAGAACTGCCTTGACTCCGGTTCTTGGTAGCATGACCTACTGTAGTACGTGTCCTATAGGGTCCCATTCCACAGCCTCCCCTATCACCCAAGCTGGGTACTTGAGGTGTGCCAGCGGTGTGGGCTGAGTACACCTTCCCCTTGTAGTTGAGCCTTGGTTGGTGTTGGCAGGTTATGGCGGTGGTGCCACACACACACCCTCCGCCCCCGAGGCTCAGTTGGAAGTCGCTCTGTCCAGTAGAGGCCTCGTGGCCACAGCAGAACAAACTTACCCAGGACACTTTATTATATCTGGGGGAAGGAAGGTGACTGCCTCTCTAGCGGAGACCAGCAGCCAAACCTTCATCCCTCATGCCATTTCTTGAGGAGGATACATACGAGAGATGCAAGGCCAAAATTCATAAATTGTCTATTGTATTCAGTTGTTTGACAGTAACAGGTAACATACCCTAATTCAGGAATCGCTCTTACCGATCAGAGTCAAGGTCTATAAAACGTTTGGACCAGTTGCAGGGTTCCATAGACTCCCTGCTAAAGATAGCTTACACCACATTGCTGATAAGAAAAGCAGAGCAAGTTCTAAAGCATAATGAGCATGAGGAGCGCTCTTTGATCTAATTCCCATGGCCACCCTCTGAGTGGTTGACAGTGACATTCCGCGTGCGGCCTTATGTTGAGACATAGAGACAAGAGCGGCCAGGATGCTGGCGGCTCATTATGCTGGGGCCGGGTCTACAATTCCTGAAACCATGAGGAGTGTTTGCCCACAATAGTTTTATGGGAACTCCTTTGTAGGTAACTCTGTTATTTTCTATCGTTGCCTTTAAGATTCTCTCTTTATCTTCCACCTTTGGCATTTTAATTATGATGTGCCTTGGTGTGGTCTGCTTTCGGTCTAGCTTGTTTGGGACTCACTTTGCTTCCTGGACTTGTACGTCTATTTCCTGGACCAAATTTGGGAAGTTAGTTTTCATTTTTTCAAATACGTTTTCAGTCTCTTGCTCTTTCTCTTCTCCTTCTGGCACCGCTAGGATTCAGATGTTGGTATGTTTAAAGTTGTCCTAGATGTTCGATTCTTGTTTCTCCTTTCTGTTTTGGCCACATGTTTTTTTCTTTCTTTTGTTCGACATTGCTGAATTGAATCCTGGCTTCTTCCTATCTCCGTTGGTTCCTTGTATATTTTCCTTCATTTCACTTTGTATAACCTTCACTTTATTTATTTTGTGGTTTTACTCAATAATTTCTTTGAGCATTCTGATTACCAGTGTTTTGAACTCTGCATCTGATGGGTTGGCTATCTACATTTCATATATTTCTTTATCTGGGTTTTGTTCTGTTCTTTCATGTGGGCCATATTTCTTTGCCTCTTCAACTTAGCAGCCTCCCTGTGTTTGTTTCTGTGTACTAGGTAGAACTGCCTTGACTCCGTGTCTTGGTAGCATGACCTACTGTAGTACGTGTCCTATAGGGTCCCATTCCACAGCCTCCCCTATCACCCAAGCTGGGTACTTGAGGTGTGCCAGCGGTGTGGGCTGAGTACACCTTCCCCTTGTAGTTGAGCCTTGGTTGGTGTTGGCAGGTTATGGCGGTGGTACCACACACACACCCTCCCCCCCCGAGGCTCAGTTGGAAGTCGCTCTGTCCAGTAGAGGCCTCGTGGCCACAGCAGAACAAGCTTACCCAGGACACTTTATTATATCTGGGGGAAGGAAGGTGACTGACTCTCTAGCGGAGACCAGCAGCCAAACCTTCATCCCTCATGCCATTTCTTGAGGAGGATACATACGAGAGATGCAAGGCCAAAATTCATAAATTGTCTATTGTATTCAGTTGTTTGACAGTAACAGGTAACATACACTAATTCAGGAATCGCTCTTACCGATCAGAGTCAAGGTCTATAAAACGTTTGGACCAGTTGCAGGGTCCCATAGACTCCCTGCTAAAGATAGCTTACACCACATTGCTGATAAGAAAAGCAGAGCAAGTTCTAAAGCATAATGAGCATGAGGAACGCTCTTTGATCTAATTCCCGTGTCCACCCTCTGAGTGGTTGACAGTGACATTCCGCGTGCGGCCTTATGTTGAGACATAGAGACAAGAGCGGCCAGGATGCTGGCGACTCGTCATGCTGGGGCCGGGTCTACAATTCCTGAAACCATGAGGAGTGTTTGCCCACAATAGTTTTATGGGAACTTCTTTGTAGGTAACTCTGTTATTTTCTATCATTGCCTTTAAGATTCTCTCTTTATCTTCCACCTTTGGCATTTTAATTATGATGTGTCTTGGTGTGGTCTGCTTTCGGTCTAGCTTGTTTGGGACTCTCTTTGCTTCCTGGACTTGTACGTCTATTTCCTGGACCAAATTTGGGAAGTTAGTTTTCATTTTTTCAAATACGTTTTCAGTCTCTTGCTCTTTCTCTTCTCCTTCTGGCACCGCTAGGATTCAGATGTTGGTATGTTTAAAGTTGTCCTAGATGTTCGATTCTTGTTTTTCCTTTCTGTTTTGGGCACATGTTTATTTCTATCTTTTGTTCCACATTGCTGAATTGAATCCTGGCTTCTTCCTATCTCCGTTGGTTCCTTGTATATTTTTCTTCATTTCACTTTGTATAACCTTCACTTTTTTTAATTTATTTTGTGGTTTTACACAATAATTTCTTTGAGCATTCTGATTACCAGTGTTTTGAACTGCGCATCTGATGGGTTGGCTATCTACATTTCATATATTTCTTTATCTGGGTTTTGTTCTGTTCTTTCATGTGGGCCATATTTCTTTGCCTCTTCAACTTAGCAGCCTCCCTGTGTTTGTTTCTGTGTACTAGGTAGAACTGCCTTGACTCCGTGTCTTGGTAGCATGGCCTACTGTAGTACGTGTCCTATAGGGTCCCATTCCACAGCCTCCCCTATCACCCAAGCTGGGTACTTGAGGTGTGCCAGCGGTGTGGGCTGAGTACACCTTCCCCTTGTAGTTGAGCCTTGGTTGGTGTTGGCAGGTTATGGCGGTGGTGCCACACACACACCCTCCCCCCCCGAGGCTCAGTTGGAAGTCGCTCTGTCCAGTAGAGGCCTCGTGGCCACAGCAGAACAAACTTACCCAGGACACTTTATTATATCTGGGGGAAGGAAGGTGACTGCCTCTCTAGCGGAGACCAGCAGCCAAACCTTCATCCCTCATGCCATTTCTTGAGGAGGATACATACGAGAGATGCAAGGCCAAAATTCATAAATTGTCTATTGTATTCAGTTGTTTGACAGTAACAGATAACATACACTAATTCAGGAATCGCTCTTACCGATCAGAGTCAAGGTCTATAAAACGTTTGGACCAGTTGCAGGGTCCCATAGACACCCTGCTAAAGATAGCTTACACCGCATTGCTGATAAGAAAAGCAGAGCAAGTTCTAAAGCATAATGAGCATGAGGAGCGCTCTTCGATCTAATTCCCGTGTCCACCCTCTGAGTGGTTGACAGTGACATTCCGCGTGCGGTCTTATGTTGAGACATAGAGACAAGAGCGGCCAGGATGCTGGCGGCTCGTCATGCTGGGGCCGGGTCTACAATTCCTGAAACCATGAGGAGTGTTTGCCCACAATAGTTTTATGGGAACTCCTTTGTAGGTAACTCTGTTATTTTCTATCGTTGCCTTTAAGATTCTCTCTTTATCTTCCACCTTTGGCATTTTAATTATGATGTGTCTTGGTGTGGTCTTCTTTGGGTCTAGCTTGTTTGGGAGTCTCTTTGCTTCCTGGACTTGTACGTCTATTTCCTGGGCCAAATTTGGGAAGTTAGTTTTCATTTTTTCAAATACGTTTTCAGTCTCTTGCTCTTTCTCTTCTTCTGGCACCGCTAGGATTCAGATGTTGGTATGTTTAAAGTTGTCCTAGATGTTCGATTCTTGGTTCTCCTTTCTGTTTTGGGCACATGTTTCTTTCTTTCTTTTGTTCCACATTGCTGAATTGAATCCTGGCTTCTTCCTATCTCCGTTGGTTCCTTGTATATTTTTCTTCATTTCACTTTGTATAACCTTCACTTTTTTTAATTTATTTTGTGGTTTTACTCAATAATTTCTTTGAGCATTCTGATTACCAGTGTTTTGAACTCTGCATCTGATGGGTTGGCTATCTACATTTCATATATTTCTTTATCTGGGTTTTGTTCTGTTTTTTCATGTGGGCCATATTTCTTTGCCTCTTCAATTTAGCAGGCTCCCTGTGTTTGTTTCTGTGTACTAGGTAGAACTGCCTTGACTCCGGTTCTTGGTAGCATGACCTACTGTAGTACGTGTCCTATAAGGTCCCATTCCACAGCCTCCCCTATCACCCAAGCTGGGTACTTGAGGTGTGCCAGCGGTGTGGGCTGAGTACACCTTCCTCTTGTAGTTGAGCCTTGTTTGGTGTTGGCAGGTTATGGCGGTGGTGCCACACACACACACCCCCGCCCGAGGCTCAGTTGGAAGTCGCTCTGTCCAGTAGAGTCCTCATGGCCACAGCAGAACAAACTTACCCAGGACACTTTATTATATCTGGGGGAAGGAAGGTGACTGCCTCTCTAGCGGAGACCAGCAGCCAAACCTTCATCCCTCATTTCTTTTCTTGAGGAGGATACATACGAGAGATGCAAGGCTAAAATTCATAAATTGTCTATTGTATTCAGTTGTTTGACAGTAACAGATAACATACACTAATTCAGGAATCGCTCTTACCGATCAGAGTCAAGGTCTATAAAACGTTTGGACCAGTTGCAGGGTCCCATAGACTCCCTGCTAAAGATAGCTTACACCGCATTGCTGATAAGAAAAGCAGAGCAAGTTCTAAAGCATAATGAGCATGAGGAGCGCTCTTTGATCTAATTCCCGTGTCCACCCTCTGAGTGGTTGACAGTGACATTCCGCGTGCGGCCTTATGTTGGGACAGAGAGACAAGAGCGGCCAGGATGCTGGCGACTCGTCATGCTGGGGCCGGATCTACAATTCTTGAAACCATGAGGAGTGTTTGCCCACAATAGTTTTATGGGAACTTCTTTGTAGGTAACTCTGTTATTTTCTATCATTGCCTTTAAGATTCTCTCTTTATCTTCCTCCTTTGGCATTTTAATTATGATGTGTCTTGGTGTGGTCTGCTTTCGGTCTAGCTTGTTTGGGACTCTCTTTGCTTCCTGGACTTGTACGTCTATTTCCTGGACCAAATTTGGGAAGTTAGTTTTCATTTTTTCAAATACGTTTTCGGTCTCTTGCTCTTTCTCTTCTCCTTCTGGCACCGCTAGGATTCAGATGTTGGTATGTTTAAAGTTGTCCTAGATGTTCGATTCTTGTTTCTCCTTTCTGTTTTGGGCACATGTTTATTTCTTTCTTTTGTTCCACATTGCTGAATTGAATCCTGGCTTCTTCCTATCTCCGTTGGTTCCTTGTATATTTTTCTTCATTTCACTTTGTATAACCTTCACTTTTTTTTATCTATTTTGTGGATTTACTCAATAATTTCTTTGAGCATTCTGATTACCAGTGTTTTGAACTCTGCATCTGATGGGTTGGCTATCTACATTTCATATATTTCTTTATCTGGGTTTTGTTCTGTTTTTTCATGTGGGCCATATTTCTTTGCCTCTTCAATTTAGCAGGCTCCCTGTGTTTGTTTCTGTGTACTAGGTAGAACTGCCTTGACTCCGGTTCTTGGTAGCATGACCTACTGTAGTACGTGTCCTATAGGGTCCCATTCCACAGCCTCCCCTATCACCCAAGCTGGGTACTTGAGGTGTGCCAGCGGTGTGGGCTGAGTACACCTTCCCCTTGTAGTTGAGCCTTGGTTGGTGTTGGCAGGTTATGGCGGTGGTGCCACACCCACACCCTCCCCCCCCGAGGCTCAGTTGGAAGTCGCTCTGTCCAGTAGAGGCCTCGTGGCCACAGCAGAACAAACTTACCCAGGACACTTTATTATATCTGGGGGAAGGAAGGTGACTGCCTCTCTAGCGGAGACCAGCAGCCAAACCTTCATCCCTCATGCCATTTCTTGAGGAGGATACATACGAGAGATGCAAGGCCAAAATTCATAAATTGTCTATTGTATTCAGTTGTTTGACAGTAACAGGTAACATACACTAATTCAGGAATCGCTCTTACCGATCAGAGTCAAGGTCTATAAAACGTTTGGACTAGTTGCAGGGTCCCATAGACTCCCTGCTAAAGATAGCTTACACCACATTGCTGATAAGAAAAGCAGAGCAAGTTCTAAAGCATAATGAGCATGAGGAGCGCTCTTTGATCTAATTCCCGTGTCCACCCTCTGAGTGGTTGACATTGACATTCCGCGTGCGGCCTTATGTTGAGACATAGAGACAAGAGCGGCCAGGATGCTGGTGGCTCGTCATGCTGGGGCCGGGTCTACAATTCCTGAAACCATGAGGAGTGTTTGCCCACAATAGTTTTATGGGAACTCCTTTGTAGGTAACTCTTTTATTTTCTATCATTGCCTTTAAGATTCTCTCTTTATCTTCCACCTTTGGCATTTTAATTATGATGTGTCTTGGTGTGGTCTTCTTTGGGTCTAGCTTGTTTGGGAGTCTCTTTGCTTCCTGGACTTGTACGTCTATTTCCTGGGCCAAATTTGGGAAGTTAGTTTTCATTTTTTCAAATACGTTTTCAGTCTCTTGCTCTTTCTCTTCTTCTGGCACCGCTAGGATTCAGATGTTGGTATGTTTAAAGTTGTCCTAGATGTTCGATTCTTGGTTCTCCTTTCTGTTTTGTGCACATGTTTCTTTTTTCTTTTGTTCCACATTCCTGAATTGAATCCTGGCTTCTTCCTATCTCCGTTGGTTCCTTGTATATTTTTCTTCATTTCACTTTGTATAACCTTCACTTCTTTTTATTTATTTTGTGGTTTTACTCAATAATTTCTTTGAGCATTCTGATTACCAGTGTTTTGAACTCTGCATCTGATGGGTTGGCTATCTCCATTTCATATATTTCTTTATCTGGGTTTTGTTCTGTTTTTTCATGTGGGCCATATTTCTTTGCCTCTTCAATTTAGCAGGCTCCCTGTGTTTGTTTCTGTGTACTAGGTAGAATTGCCTTGACTCCGGTTCTTGGTAGCATGACCTACTGTAGTACGTGTCCTATAAGGTCCCATTCCACAGCCTCCCCTATCACCCAAGCTGGGTACTTGAGGTGTGCCAGCGCTGTGGGCTGAGTACACCTTCCCCTTGTAGTTGAGCCTTGGTTGGTGTTGGCAGGTTATGGCGGTGGTGCCACACACACACCCTCCCCCCCGAGGCTCAGTTGGAAGTCGCTCTGTCCAGTAGAGGCCTCGTGGCCACAGCAGAACAAACTTACCCAGGACACTTTATTATATCTGGGGGAAGGAAGGTGACTGCCTCTCTAGCGGAGACCAGCATCCAAACCTTCATCCCTCCTGCCATTTCTTGAGGAGGATACATACGAGAGATGCAAGGCCAAAATTCATAAATTGTCTATTGTATTCAGTTGTTTGACAGTAACAGGTAACATACACTAATTCAGGAATCGCTCTTACCGATCAGAGTCAAGGTCTATAAAACTTTTGGACCAGTTGCAGGGTCCCATAGACTCCCTGCTAAAGATAGCTTACACCGCATTGCTGATAAGAAAAGCAGAGCAAGTTCTAAAGCATAATGAGCATGAGGAGCGCTCTTTGATCTAATTCCCGTGTCCACCCTCTGAGTGGTTGACAGTGACATTCCGCATGCGGCCTTATGTTGGGACAGAGAGACAAGAGCGGCCAGGATGCTGGCGACTCGTCCTCCTGGGGCCGGGTCTACAATTCCTGAAACCATGAGGAGTGTTTGCCCACAATAGTTTTATGGGAACTTCTTTGTAGGTAACTCTGTTATTTTCTATCATTGCCTTTAAGATTCTCTCTTTATCTTCCTCCTTTGGCATTTTAATTATGATGTGTCTTGGTGTGGTCTGCTTTCGGTCTAGCTTGTTTGGGACTCTCTTTGCTTCCTGGACTTGTACGTCTATTTCCTGGACCAAATTTGGGAAGTTAGTTTTCATTTTTTCAAATACGTTTTCAGTCTCTTGCTCTTTCTCTTCTCCTTCTGGCACCGCTAGGATTCAGATGTTGGTATGTTTAAAGTTGTCCTAGATGTTCGATTCTTGTTTTTCCTTTCTGTTTTGGGCACATGTTTATTTCTATCTTTTGTTCCACATTGCTGAATTGAATCCTGGCTTCTTCCTATCTCCGTTGGTTCCTTGTATATTTTTCTTCATTTCACTTTGTATAACCTTCACTTTTTTTAATTTATTTTGTGGTTTTACTCAATAATTTCTTTGAGCATTCTGATTACCAGTGTTTTGAACTCCGCATCTGATGGGTTGGCTATCTACATTTCATATATTTCTTTATCTGGGTTTTGTTCTGTTCTTTCATGTGGGCCATATTTCTTTGCCTCTTCAACTTAGCAGCCTCCCTGTGTTTGTTTCTGTGTACTAGGTAGAACTGCCTTGACTCCGTGTCTTGGTAGCATGGCCTACTGTAGTACGTGTCCTATAGGGTCCCATTCCACAGCCTCCCCTATCACCCAAGCTGGGTACTTGAGGTGTGCCAGCGGTGTGGGCTGAGTACACCTTCCCCTTGTAGTTGAGCCTTGGTTGGTGTTGGCAGGTTATGGCGGTGGTGCCACACACACACCCTCCCCCCCGAGGCTCAGTTGGAAGTCGCTCTGTCCAGTAGAGGCCTCGTGGCCACAGCAGAACAAACTTACCCAGGACACTTTATTATTTCTGGGGGAAGGAAGGTGACTGCCTCTCTAGCTGAGACCAGCAGCCAAACCTTCATCCCTCATGCCATTTCTTGAGGAGGATACATACGAGAGATGCAAGGCCAAAATTCATAAATTCTCTATTGTATTCAGTTGTTTGACAGTAACAGGTAACATACACTAATTCAGGAATCGCTCTTACCGATCAGAGTCAAGGTCTATAAAACGTTTGGACCAGTTGCAGGATCCCATAGACTCCCTGCTAAAGATAGCTTACACCGCATTGCTGATAAGAAAAGCAGAGCAAGTTCTAAAGCATAATGAGCATGAGGAGCGCTCTTTGATCTAATTCCCGTGTCCACCCTCTGAGTGGTTGACAGTGACATTCCGCGTGCGGCCTTATGTTGAGACATAGAGACAAGAGCGGCCAGGATGCTGGCGGCTCGTCATGCTGGGGCCGGGTCTACAATTCCTGAAACCATGAGGAGTGTTTGCCCACAATAGTTTTATGGGAACTTCTTTGTAGGTAACTCTGTTATTTTCTATCATTGCCTTTAAGATTCTCTCTTTATCTTCCTCCTTTGGCATTTTTATTATGATGTGTCTTGGTGTGGTCTGCTTTCGGTCTAGCTTGTTTGGGACTCTCTTTGCTTCCTGGACTTGTACGTCTATTTCCTGGACCAAATTTGGGAAGTTAGTTTTCATTTTTTCAAATACGTTTTCAGTCTCTTGCTCTTTCTCTTCTCCTTCTGGCACCGCTAGGATTCAGATGTTGGTATGTTTAAAGTTGTCCTAGATGTTCGATTCTTGTTTTTCCTTTCTGTTTTGGGCACATGTTTATTTCTTTCTTTTGTTCCACATTGCTGAATTGAATCCTGGCTTCTTCCTATCTCCGTTGGTTCCTTGTATATTTTTCTTCATTTCACTTTGTATAACCTTCGCTTTTTTTTATTTATTTTGTGGTTTTACTCAATAATTTCTTTGAGCATTCTGATTACCAGTGTTTTGAACTCCGCATCTGATGGGTTGGCTATCTACATTTCATATATTTCTTTATCTGGGTTTTGTTCTGTTTTTTCATGTGGGCCATATTTCTTTGCCTCTTCAATTTAGCAGGCTCCCTGTGTTTGTTTCTGTGTACTAGGTAGAGCTGCCTTGACTCCGGTTCTTGGTAGCATGACCTACTGTAGTACGTGTCCTATAGGGTCCCATTCCACAGCCTCCCCTATCACCCAAGCTGGGTACTTGAGGTGTGCCAGCGGTGTGGGCTGAGTACACCTTCCCCTTGTAGTTGAGCCTTGGTTGGTGTTGGCAGGTTATGGCGGTGGTGCCACACACACACACCCCCGCCCGAGGCTCAGTTGGAAGTCACTCTGTCCAGTAGAGGCCTCGTGGCCACAGCAGAACAAACTTACCCAGGACACTTTATTATATCTGGGGGAAGGAAGGTGACTGCCTCTCTAGCGGAGACCAGCAGCCAAACCTTCATCCCTCATTTCTTTTCTTGAGGAGGATACATACGAGAGATGCAAGGCTAAAATTCATAAATTGTCTATTGTATTCAGTTGTTTGACAGTAACAGATAACATACACTAATTCAGGAATCGCTCTTACCGATCAGAGTCAAGGTCTATAAAACGTTTGGACCAGTTGCAGGGTCCCATAGACTCCCTGCTAAAGATAGCTTACACTGCATTGCTGATAAGAAAAGCAGAGCAAGTTCTAAAGCATAATGAGCATGAGGAGCGCTCTTTGATCTAATTCCCGTGTCCACCCTCTGAGTGGTTGACAGTGACATTCCGCGTGCGGCCTTATGTTGAGACATAGAGACAAGAGCGGCCAGGATGCTGGCGACTCGTCATGCTGGGGCCGGGTCTACAATTCCTGAAACCATGAGGAGTGTTTGCCCACAATAGTTTTATGGGAACTTCTTTGTAGGTAACTCTGTTATTTTCTATCATTGCCTTTAAGATTCTCTCTTTATCTTCCACCTTTGGCATTTTAATTATGATGTGTCTTGGTGTGGTCTGCTTTCGGTCTAGCTTGTTTGGGACTCTCTTTGCTTCCTGGACTTGTACGTCTATTTCCTGGACCAAATTTGGGAAGTTAGTTTTCATTTTTTCAAATACGTTTTCAGTCTCTTGCTCTTTCTCTTCTTCTGGCACCGCTAGGATTCAGATGTTGGTATGTTTAAAGTTGTCCTAGATGTTCGATTCTTGGTTCTCCTTTCTGTTTTGGGCACATGTTTCTTTTTTCTTTTGTTCCACATTCCTGAATTGAATCCTGGCTTCTTCCTATCTCCGTTGGTTCCTTGTATATTTTTCTTCATTTCACTTTGTATAACCTTCAGTTCTTTTTATTTATTTTGTGGTTTTACTCAATAATTTCTTTGAGCATTCTGATTACCAGTGTTTTGAACTCTGCATCTGATGGGTTGGCTATCTCCATTTCATATATTTCTTTATCTGGGTTTTGTTCTGTTTTTTCATGTGGGCCATATTTCTTTGCCTCTTCAATTTAGCAGGCTCCCTGTGTTTGTTTCTGTGTACTAGGTAGAACTGCCTTGACTCCGGTTCTTGGTAGCATGACCTACTGTAGTACGTGTCCTATAAGGTCCCATTCCACAGCCTCCCCTATCACCCAAGCTGGGTACTTGAGGTGTGCCAGCGGTGTGGGCTGAGTACACCTTCCCCTTGTAGTTGAGCCTTGTTTGGTGTTGGCAGGTTATGGCGGTGGTGCCACACACACACACCCCCGCCCGAGGCTCAGTTGGAAGTCGCTCTGTCCAGTAGAGGCCTCGTGGCCACAGCAGAACAAACTTACCCAGGACACTTTATTATATCTGGGGGAAGGAAGGTGACTGCCTCTCTAGCGGAGACCAGCAGCCAAACCTTCATCCCTCATTTCTTTTCTTGAGGAGGATACATACGAGAGATGCAAGGCTAAAATTCATAAATTGTCTATTGTATTCAGTTGTTTGACAGTAACAGATAACATACACTAATTCAGGAATCGCTCTTACCTTTCAGAGTCAAGGTCTATAAAACGTTTGGACCAGTTGCAGGGTCCCATAGACTCCCTGCTAAAGATAGCTTACACCGCATTGCTGATAAGAAAAGCAGAGCAAGTTCTAAAGCATAATGAGCATGAGGAGCGCTCTTTGATCTAATTCCCGTGTCCACCCTCTGAGTGGTTGACAGTGACATTCCGCGTGCGGCCTTATGTTGAGACATAGAGACAAGAGCGGCCAGGATGCTGGTGGCTCGTCATGCTGGGGCCGGGTCTACAATTCCTGAAACCATGAGGAGTGTTTGCCCACAATAGTTTTATGGGAACTCCTTTGTAGGTAACTCTGTTATTTTCTATCATTGCCTTTAAGATTCTCTCTTTATCTTCCACCTTTGGCATTTTAATTATGATGTGTCTTGGTGTGGTCTTCTTTGGGTCTAGCTTGTTTGGGACTCTCTTTGCTTCCTGGACTTGTACGTCTATTTCCTGGGCCAAATTTGGGAAGTTAGTTTTCATTTTTTCAAATACGTTTTCAGTCTCTTGCTCTTTCTCTTCTTCTGGCACCGCTAGGATTCAGATGTTGGTATGTTTAAAGTTGTCCTAGATGTTCGATTCTTGGTTCTCCTTTCTGTTTTGTGCACATGTTTCTTTTTTCTTTTGTTCCACATTCCTGAATTGAATCCTGGCTTCTTCCTATCTCCGTTGGTTCCTTGTTTATTTTTCTTCATTTCACTTTGTATAACCTTCACTTCTTTTTATTTATTTTGTGGTTTTACTCAATAATTTCTTTGAGCATTCTGATTACCAGTGTTTTGAACTCTGCATCTGATGGGTTGGCTATCTACATTTCATATATTTCTTTATCTGGGTTTTGTTCTGTTTTTTCATGTGGGCCATATTTCTTTGCCTCTTCAATTTAGCAGGCTCCCTGTGTTTGTTTCTGTGTACTAGGTAGAATTGCCTTGACTCCGGTTCTTGGTAGCATGACCTACTGTAGTACGTGTCCTATAAGGTCCCATTCCACAGCCTCCCCTATCACCCAAGCTGGGTACTTGAGGTGTGCCAGCGGTGTGGGCTGAGTACACCTTCCCCTTGTAGTTGAGCCTTGGTTGGTGTTGGCAGGTTATGGCGGTGGTGCCACACACACACCCTCCCCCCCCCCGAGGCTCAGTTGGAAGTCGCTCTGTCCAGTAGAGGCCTCGTGGCCACAGCAGAACAAACTTACCCAGGACACTTTATTATATCTGGGGGAAGGAAGGTGACTGCCTCTCTAGCGGAGACCAGCATCCAAACCTTCATCCCTCCTGCCATTTCTTGAGGAGGATACATACGAGAGATGCAAGGCCAAAATTCATAAATTGTCTATTGTATTCAGTTGTTTGACAGTAACAGGTAACATACACTAATTCAGGAATCGCTCTTACCGATCAGAGTCAAGGTCTATAAAACGTTTGGACCAGTTGCAGGGTCCCATAGACTCCCTGCTAAAGATAGCTTACACCGCATTGCTGATAAGAAAAGCAGAGCAAGTTCTAAAGCATAATGAGCATGAGGAGCGCTCTTTGATCTAATTCCCGTGTCCACCCTCTGAGTGTTTGACAGTGACATACCGCATGCGGCCTTATGTTGGGACAGAGAGACAAGAGCGGCCAGGATGCTGGCGACTCGTCCTGCTGGGTCCGGGTCTACAATTCCTGAAACCATGAGGAGTGTTTGCCCACAATAGTTTTATGGGAACTTCTTTGTAGGTAACTCTGTTATTTTCTATCATTGCCTTTAAGATTCTCTCTTTATCTTCCTCCTTTGGCATTTTAATTATGATGTGTCTTGGTGTGGTCTGCTTTCGGTCTAGCTTGTTTGGGACTCTCTTTGCTTCCTGGACTTGTACGTCTATTTCCTGGACCAAATTTGGGAAGTTAGTTTTCATTTTTTCAAATACGTTTTCAGTCTCTTGCTCTTTCTCTTCTCCTTCTGGCACCGCTAGGATTCAGATGTTGGTATGTTTAAAGTTGTCCTAGATGTTCGATTCTTGTTTTTCCTTTCTGTTTTGGGCACATGTTTATTTCTATCTTTTGTTCCACATTGCTGAATTGAATCCTGGCTTCTTCCTATCTCCGTTGGTTCCTTGTATATTTTTCTTCATTTCACTTTGTATAACCTTCACTTTTTTTAATTTATTTTGTGGTTTTACTCAATAATTTCTTTGAGCATTCTGATTACCAGTGTTTTGAACTCCGCATCTGATGGGTTGGCTATCTACATTTCATATATTTCTTTATCTGGGTTTTGTTCTGTTCTTTCATGTGGGCCATATTTCTTTGCCTCTTCAACTTAGCAGCCTCCCTGTGTTTGTTTCTGTGTACTAGGTAGAACTGCCTTGACTCCGTGTCTTGGTAGCATGGCCTACTGTAGTACGTGTCCTATAGGGTCCCATTCCACAGCCTCCCCTATCACCCAAGCTGGGTACTTGAGGTGTGCCAGCGGTGTGGGCTGAGTACACCTTCCCCTTGTAGTTGAGCCTTGGTTGGTGTTGGCAGGTTATGGCGGTGGTGCCACACACACACCCTCCCCCCCCGAGGCTCAGTTGGAAGTCGCTCTGTCCAGTAGAGGCCTCGTGGCCACAGCAGAACAAACTTACCCAGGACACTTTATTATATCTGGGGGAAGGAAGGTGACTGCCTCTCTAGCTGAGACCAGCAGCCAAACCTTCATCCCTCATGCCATTTCTTGAGGAGGATACATACGAGAGATGCAAGGCCAAAATTCATAAATTCTCTATTGTATTCAGTTGTTTGACAGTAACAGGTAACATACACTAATTCAGGAATCGCTCTTACCGATCAGAGTCAAGGTCTATAAAACGTTTGGACCAGTTGCAGGATCCCATAGACTCCCTGCTAAAGATAGCTTACACCGCATTGCTGATAAGAAAAGCAGAGCAAGTTCTAAAGCATAATGAGCATGAGGAGCGCTCTTTGATCTAATTCCCGTGTCCACCCTCTGAGTGGTTGACAGTGACATTCCGCGTGCGGCCTTATGTTGAGACATAGAGACAAGAGCGGCCAGGATGCTGGCGGCTCGTCATGCTGGGGCCGGGTCTACAATTCCTGAAACCATGAGGAGTGTTTGCCCACAATAGTTTTATGGGAACTTCTTTGTAGGTAACTCTGTTATTTTCTATCATTGCCTTTAAGATTCTCTCTTTATCTTCCTCCTTTGGCATTTTAATTATGATGTGTCTTGGTGTGGTCTGCTTTCGGTCTAGCTTGTTTGGGACTCTCTTTGCTTCCTGGACTTGTACGTCTATTTCCTGGACCAAATTTGGGAAGTTAGTTTTCATTTTTTCAAATACGTTTTCAGTCTCTTGCTCTTTCTCTTCTCCTTCTGGCACCGCTAGGATTCAGATGTTGGTATGTTTAAAGTTGTCCTAGATGTTCGATTCTTGTTTTTCCTTTCTGTTTTGGGCACATGTTTATTTCTATCTTTTGTTCCACATTGCTGAATTGAATCCTGGCTTCTTCCTATCTCCGTTGGTTCCTTGTATATTTTTCTTCATTTCACTTTGTATAACCTTCACTTTTTTTAATTTATTTTGTGGTTTTACTCAATAATTTCTTTGAGCATTCTGATTACCAGTGTTTTGAACTCCGCATCTGATGGGTTGGCTATCTACATTTCATATATTTCTTTATCTGGGTTTTGTTCTGTTTTTTCATGTGGGCCATATTTCTTTGCCTCTTCAATTTAGCAGGCTCCCTGTGTTTGTTTCTGTGTACTAGGTAGAGCTGCCTTGACTCCGGTTCTTGGTAGCATGACCTACTGTAGTACGTGTCCTATAGGGTCCCATTCCACAGCCTCCCCTATCACCCAAGCTGGGTACTTGAGGTGTGCCAGCGGTGTGGGCTGAGTACACCTTCCCCTTGTAGTTGAGCCTTGGTTGGTGTTGGCAGGTTATGGCGGTGGTGCCACACACACACACCCCCGCCCGAGGCTCAGTTGGAAGTCACTCTGTCCAGTAGAGGCCTCGTGGCCACAGCAGAACAAACTTACCCAGGACACTTTATTATATCTGGGGGAAGGAAGGTGACTGCCTCTCTAGCGGAGACCAGCAGCCAAACCTTCATCCCTCATTTCTTTTCTTGAGGAGGATACATACGAGAGATGCAAGGCTAAAATTCATAAATTGTCTATTGTATTCAGTTGTTTGACAGTAACAGATAACATACACTAATTCAGGAATCGCTCTTACCGATCAGAGTCAAGGTCTATAAAACGTTTGGACCAGTTGCAGGGTCCCATAGACTCCCTGCTAAAGATAGCTTACACCGCATTGCTGATAAGAAAAGCAGAGCAAGTTCTAAAGCATAATGAGCATGAGGAGCGCTCTTTGATCTAATTCCCGTGTCCACCCTCTGAGTGGTTGACAGTGACATTCCGCGTGCGGCCTTATGTTGAGACATAGAGACAAGAGCGGCCAGGATGCTGGCGACTCGTCATGCTGGGGCCGGGTCTACAATTCCTGAAACCATGAGGAGTGTTTGCCCACAATAGTTTTATGGGAACTTCTTTGTAGGTAACTCTGTTATTTTCTATCATTGCCTTTAAGATTCTCTCTTTATCTTCCACCTTTGGCATTTTAATTATGATGTGTCTTGGTGTGGTCTTCTTTGGGTCTAGCTTGTTTGGGACTCTCTTTGCTTCCTGGACTTGTACGTCTATTTCCTGGGCCAAATTTGGGAAGTTAGTTTTCATTTTTTCAAATACGTTTTCAGTCTCTTGCTCTTTCTCTTCTTCTGGCACCGCTAGGATTCAGATGTTGGTATGTTTAAAGTTGTCCTAGATGTTCGATTCTTGGTTCTCCTTTCTGTTTTGGGCACATGTTTCTTTTTTCTTTTGTTCCACATTCCTGAATTGAATCCTGGCTTCTTCCTATCTCCGTTGGTTCCTTGTATATTTTTCTTCATTTCACTTTGTATAACCTTCACTTCTTTTTATTTATTTTGTGGTTTTACTCAATAATTTCTTTGAGCATTCTGATTACCAGTGTTTTGAACTCTGCATCTGATGGGTTGGCTATCTACATTTCATATATTTCTTTATCTGGGTTTTGTTCTGTTTTTTCATGTGGGCCATATTTCTTTGCCTCTTCAATTTAGCAGGCTCCCTGTGTTTGTTTCTGTGTACTAGGTAGAACTGCCTTGACTCCGGTTCTTGGTAGCATGACCTACTGTAGTACGTGTCCTATAAGGTCCCATTCCACAACCTCCCCTATCACCCAAGCTGGGTACTTGAGGTGTGCCAGCGGTGTGGGCTGAGTACACCTTCCCCTTGTAGTTGAGCCTTGGTTGGTGTTGGCAGGTTATGGCGGTGGTGCCACACACACACACCCCCGCCCGAGGCTCAGTTGGAAGTCGCTCTGTCCAGTAGAGGCCTCGTGGCCACAGCAGAACAAACTTACCCAGGACACTTTATTATATCTGGGGGAAGGAAGGTGACTGCCTCTCTAGCGGAGACCAGCAGCCAAACCTTCATCCCTCATTTCTTTTCTTGAGGAGGATACATACGAGAGATGCAAGGCTAAAATTCATAAATTGTCTATTGTATTCAGTTGTTTGACAGTAACAGATAACATACACTAATTCAGGAATCGCTCTTACCTTTCAGAGTCAAGGTCTATAAAACGTTTGGACCAGTTGCAGGGTCCCATAGACTCCCTGCTAAAGATAGCTTACACCGCATTGCTGATAAGAAAAGCAGAGCAAGTTCTAAAGCATAATGAGCATGAGGAGCGCTCTTTGATCTAATTCCCGTGTCCACCCTCTGAGTGGTTGACAGTGACATTCCGCGTGCGGCCTTATGTTGAGACATAGAGA
Organism: Furipterus horrens; assembly: GCF_987537825.1. NCBI lineage: Eukaryota > Metazoa > Chordata > Mammalia > Chiroptera > Furipteridae > Furipterus > Furipterus horrens. Next base: position 806,142 of record NW_028327195.1, on the reverse strand, counting down.
CAAGAGCGGCCAGGATGCTGGCGACTCGTCATGCTGGGGCCGGGTCTACAATTCCTGAAACCATGAGGAGTGTTTGCCCACAATAGTTTTATGGGAACTTCTTTGTAGGTAACTCTGTTATTTTCTATCATTGCCTTTAAGATTCTCTCTTTATCTTCCACGTTTGGCATTTTAATTATGATGTGTCTTGGTGTGGTCTGCTTTCGGTCTAGCTTGTTTGGGACTCTCTTTGCTTCCTGGACTTGTATGTCTATTTCCTGGACCAAATTTGGGAAGTTAGTTTTCATTTTTTCAAATACGTTTTCAGTCTCTTGCTCTTTCTCTTCTTCTGGCACCGCTAGGATTCAGATGTTGGTATGTTTAAAGTTGTCCTAGATGTTCGATTCTTGTTTTTCCTTTCTGTTTTGGGCACATGTTTATTTCTATCTTTTGTTCCACATTGCTGAATTGAATCCTGGCTTCTTCCTATCTCCGTTGGTTCCTTGTATATTTTTCTTCATTTCACTTTGTATAACCTTCACTTTTTTTAATTTATTTTGTGGTTTTACTCAATAATTTCTTTGAGCATTCTGATTACCAGTGTTTTGAACTCCGCATCTGATGGGTTGGCTATCTACATTTCATATATTTCTTTATCTGGGTTTTGTTCTGTTTTTTCATGTGGGCCATATTTCTTTGCCTCTTCAATTTAGCAGGCTCCCTGTGTTTGTTTCTGTGTACTAGGTAGAACTGCCTTGACTCCGGTTCTTGGTAGCATGACCTACTGTAGTACGTGTCCTATAGGGTCCCATTCCACAGCCTCCCCTATCACCCAAGCTGGGTACTTGAGGTGTGCCAGCGGTGTGGGCTGAGTACACCTTCCCCTTGTAGTTGAGCCTTGGTTGGTGTTGGCAGGTTATGGCGGTGGTGCCACACACACACCCTCCCCCCCCGAGGCTCAGTTGGAAGTCGCTCTGTCCAGTAGAGGCCTCGTGGCCACAGCAGAACAAACTTACCCAGGACACTTTATTATATCTGGGGGAAGGAAGGTGACTGCCTCTCTAGCGGAGACCAGCAGCCAAACCTTCATCCCTCATGCCATTTCTTGAGGAGGATACATACGAGAGATGCAAGGCCAAAATTCATAAATTGTCTATTGTATTCAGTTGTTTGACAGTAACAGATAACATACACTAATTCAGGAATCGCTCTTACCGATCAGAGTCAAGGTCTATAAAACGTTTGGACTAGTTGCAGGGTCCCATAGACTCCCTGCTAAAGATAGCTTACACCACATTGCTGATAAGAAAAGCAGAGCAAGTTCTAAAGCATAATGAGCATGAGGAGCGCTCTTTGATCTAATTCCCGTGTCCACCCTCTGAGTGGTTGACAGTGACATTCCGCGTGCGGCCTTATGTTGAGACATAGAGACAAGAGCGGCCAGGATGCTGGTGGCTCGTCATGCTGGGGCCGGGTCTACAATTCCTGAAACCATGAGGAGTGTTTGCCCACAATAGTTTTATGGGAACTCCTTTGTAGGTAACTCTGTTATTTTCTATCATTGCCTTTAAGATTCTCTCTTTATCTTCCACCTTTGGCATTTTAATTATGATGTGTCTTGGTGTGGTCTGCTTTCGGTCTAGCTTGTTTGGGACTCTCTTTGCTTCCTGGACTTGTACGTCTATTTCCTGGGCCAAATTTGGGAAGTTAGTTTTCATTTTTTCAAATACGTTTTCAGTCTCTTGCTCTTTCTCTTCTTCTGGCACCGCTAGGATTCAGATGTTGGTATGTTTAAAGTTGTCCTAGATGTTCGATTCTTGGTTCTCCTTTCTGTTTTGGGCACATGTTTCTTTTTTCTTTTGTTCCACATTCCTGAATTGAATCCTGGCTTCTTCCTATCTCCGTTGGTTCCTTGTATATTTTTCTTCATTTCACTTTGTATAACCTTCACTTCTTTTTATTTATTTTGTGGTTTTACTCAATAATTTCTTTGAGCATTCTGATTACCAGTGTTTTGAACTCCGCATCTGATGGGTTGGCTATCTACATTTCATATATTTCTTTATCTGGGTTTTGTTCTGTTTTTTCATGTGGGCCATATTTCTTTGCCTCTTCAATTTAGCAGGCTCCCTGTGTTTGTTTCTGTGTACTAGGTAGAACTGCCTTGACTCCGGTTCTTGGTAGCATGACTTACTGTAGTACGTGTCCTATAGGGTCCCATTCCACAGCCTCCCCTATCACCCAAGCTGGGTACTTGAGGTGTGCCAGCGGTGTGGGCTGAGTACACCTTCCCCTTGTAGTTGAGCCTTGGTTGGTGTTGGCAGGTTATGGCGGTGGTGCCACACACACACCCTCCCCCCCCGAGGCTCAGTTGGAAGTCGCTCTGTCCAGTAGAGGCCTCGTGGCCACAGCAGAACAAACTTACCCAGGACACTTTATTATATCTGGGTGAAGGAAGGTGACTGCCTCTCTAGCGGAGACCAGCAGCCAAACCTTCATCCCTCATGCCATTTCTTGAGGAGGATACATACGAGAGATGCAAGGCCAAAATTCATAAATTGTCTATTGTATTCAGTTGTTTGACAGTAACAGGTAACATACACTAATTCAGGAATCGCTCTTACCGATCAGAGTCAAGGTCTATAAAACGTTTGGACCAGTTGCAGGGTCCCATAGACTCCCTGCTAAAGATAGCTTACACCACATTGCTGATAAGAAAAGCAGAGCAAGTTCTAAAGCATAATGAGCATGAGGAGCGCTCTTTGATCTAATTCCCGTGTCCACCCTCTGAGTGGTTGACAGTGACATTCCGCGTGCGGCCTTATGTTGAGACATAGAGACAAGAGCAGCCAGGATGCTGGTGGCTCGTCATGCTGGGGCCGGGTCTACAATTCCTGAAACCATGAGGAGTGTTTGCCCACAATAGTTTTATGGGAACTCCTTTGTAGGTAACTCTGTTATTTTCTATCATTGCCTTTAAGATTCTCTCTTTATCTTCCACCTTTGGCATTTTAATTATGATGTGTCTTGGTGTGGTCTGCTTTCGGTATAGCTTGTTTGGGACTCTCTTTGCTTCCTGGACTTGTACGTCTATTTCCTGGGCCAAATTTGGGAAGTTAGTTTTCATTTTTTCAAATACGTTTTCAGTCTCTTGCTCTTTCTCTTCTTCTGGCACCGCTAGGATTCAGATGTTGGTATGTTTAAAGTTGTCCTAGATGTTCGATTCTTGGTTCTCCTTTCTGTTTTGGGCACATGTTTCTTTTTTCTTTTGTTCCACATTCCTGAATTGAATCCTGGCTTCTTCCTATCTCCGTTGGTTCCTTGTATATTTTTCTTCATTTCACTTTGTATAACCTTCACTTCTTTTTATGTATTTTGTGGTTTTACTCAATAATTTCTTTGAGCATTCTGATTACCAGTGTTTTGAACTCTGCATCTGATGGGTTGGCTATCTACATTTCATATATTTCTTTATCTGGGTTTTGTTCTGTTTTTTCATGTGGGCCATATTTCTTTGCCTCTTCAATTTAGCAGGCTCCCTGTGTTTGTTTCTGTGTACTAGGTAGAACTGCCTTGACTCCGGTTCTTGGTAGCATGACCTACTGTAGTACGTGTCCTATAAGGTCCCATTCCACAGCCTCCCCTATCACCCAAGCTGGGTACTTGAGGTGTGCCAGCGGTGTGGGCTGAGTACACCTTCCCCTTGTAGTTGAGCCTTGTTTGGTGTTGGCAGGTTATGGCGGTGGTGCCACACACACACACCCCCGCCCGAGGCTCAGTTGGAAGTCGCTCTGTCCAGTAGAGGCCTCGTGGCCACAGCAGAACAAACTTACCCAGGACACTTTATTATATCTGGGGGAAGGAAGGTGACTGCCTCTCTAGCGGAGACCAGCAGCCAAACCTTCATCCCTCATTTCTTTTCTTGAGGAGGATACATACGAGAGATGCAAGGCTAAAATTCATAAATTGTCTATTGTATTCAGTTGTTTGACAGTAACAGATAACATACACTAATTCAGGAATCGCTCTTACCGATCAGAGTCAAGGTCTATAAAACGTTTGGACCAGTTGCAGGGTCCCATAGACTCCCTGCTAAAGATAGCTTACACCGCATTGCTGATAAGAAAAGCAGAGCAAGTTCTAAAGCATAATGAGCATGAGGAGCGCTCTTTGATCTAATTCCCATGTCCACCCTCTGAGTGGTTGACAGTGACATTCCGCGTGCGGCCTTATGTTGAGACATAGAGACAAGAGCGGCCAGGATGCTGGCGACTCGTCATGCTGGGGCCGGGTCGACAATTCCTGAAACCACGAGGAGTGTTTGCCCACAATAGTTTTATGGGAACTTCTTTGTAGGTAACTCTGTTATTTTCTATCATTGCCTTTAAGATTCTCTCTTTATCTTCCACCTTTGGCATTTTAATTATGATGTGTCTTGGTGTGGTCTGCTTTCGGTCTAGCTTGTTTGGGACTCTCTTTGCTTCCTGGACTTGTACGTCTATTTCCTGGACCAAATTTGGGAAGTTAGTTTTCATTTTTTCAAATACGTTTTCAGTCTCTTGCTCTTTCTCTTCTCCTTCTGGCACCGCTAGGATTCAGATGTTGGTATGTTTAAAGTTGTCCTAGATGTTCGATTCTTGTTTTTCCTTTCTGTTTTGGGCACATGTTTATTTCTATCTTTTGTTCCACATTGCTGAATTGAATCCTGGCTTCTTCCTATCTCCGTTGGTTCCTTGTATATTTTTCTTCATTTCACTTTGTATAACCTTCACTTTTTTTAATTTATTTTGTGGTTTTACTCAATAATTTCTTTGAGCATTCTGATTACCAGTGTTTTGAACTCCGCATCTGATGGGTTGGCTATCTACATTTCATATATTTCTTTATCTGGGTTTTGTTCTGTTTTTTCATGTGGGCCATATTTCTTTGCCTCTTCAATTTAGCAGGCTCCCTGTGTTTGTTTCTGTGTACTAGGTAGAACTGCCTTGACTCCGGTTCTTGGTAGCATGACCTACTGTAGTACGTGTCCTATAAGGTCCCATTCCACAGCCTCCCCTATCACCCAAGCTGGGTACTTGAGGTGTGCCAGCGGTGTGGGCTGAGTACACCTTCCCCTTGTAGTTGAGCCTTGTTTGGTGTTGGCAGGTTATGGCGGTGGTGCCACACACACACACCCCCGCCCGAGGCTCAGTTGGAAGTCGCTCTGTCCAGTAGAGGCCTCGTGGCCACAGCAGAACAAACTTACCCAGGACACTTTATTATATCTGGGGGAAGGAAGGTGACTGCCTCTCTAGCGGAGACCAGCAGCCAAACCTTCATCCCTCATTTCTTTTCTTGAGGAGGATACATACGAGAGATGCAAGGCTAAAATTCATAAATTGTCTATTGTATTCAGTTGTTTGACAGTAACAGATAACATACACTAATTCAGGAATCGCTCTTACCGATCAGAGTCAAGGTCTATAAAACGTTTGGACCAGTTGCAGGGTCCCATAGACTCCCTGCTAAAGATAGCTTACACCGCATTGCTGATAAGAAAAGCAGAGCAAGTTCTAAAGCATAATGAGCATGAGGAGCGCTCTTTGATCTAATTCCCATGTCCACCCTCTGAGTGGTTGACAGTGACATTCCGCGTGCGGCCTTATGTTGAGACATAGAGACAAGAGCGGCCAGGATGCTGGCGACTCGTCATGCTGGGGCCGGGTCGACAATTCCTGAAACCACGAGGAGTGTTTGCCCACAATAGTTTTATGGGAACTTCTTTGTAGGTAACTCTGTTATTTTCTATCATTGCCTTTAAGATTCTCTCTTTATCTTCCACCTTTGGCATTTTAATTATGATGTGTCTTGGTGTGGTCTGCTTTCGGTCTAGCTTGTTTGGGACTCTCTTTGCTTCCTGGACTTGTACGTCTATTTCCTGGACCAAATTTGGGAAGTTAGTTTTCATTTTTTCAAATACGTTTTCAGTCTCTTGCTCTTTCTCTTCTCCTTCTGGCACCGCTAGGATTCAGATGTTGGTATGTTTAAAGTTGTCCTAGATGTTCGATTCTTGTTTTTCCTTTCTGTTTTGGGCACATGTTTATTTCTATCTTTTGTTCCACATTGCTGAATTGAATCCTGGCTTCTTCCTATCTCCGTTGGTTCCTTGTATATTTTTCTTCATTTCACTTTGTATAACCTTCACTTTTTTTAATTTATTTTGTGGTTTTACTCAATAATTTCTTTGAGCATTCTGATTACCAGTGTTTTGAACTCCGCATCTGATGGGTTGGCTATCTACATTTCATATATTTCTTTATCTGGGTTTTGTTCTGTTTTTTCATGTGGGCCATATTTCTTTGCCTCTTCAATTTAGCAGGCTCCCTGTGTTTGTTTCTGTGTACTAGGTAGAACTGCCTTGACTCCGGTTCTTGGTAGCATGACCTACTGTAGTACGTGTCCTATAGGGTCCCATTCCACAGCCTCCCCTATCACCCAAGCTGGGTACTTGAGGTGTGCCAGCGGTGTGGGCTGAGTACACCTTCCCCTTGTAGTTGAGCCTTGGTTGGTGTTGGCAGGTTATGGCGGTGGTGCCACACACACACCCTCCCCCCCCCGAGGCTCAGTTGGAAGTCGCTCTGTCCAGTAGAGGCCTCGTGGCCACAGCAGAACAAACTTACCCAGGACACTTTATTATATCTGGGGGAAGGAAGGTGACTGCCTCTCTAGCGGAGACCAGCAGCCAAACCTTCATCCCTCATGCCATTTCTTGAGGAGGATACATACGAGAGATGCAAGGCCAAAATTCATAAATTGTCTATTGTATTCAGTTGTTTGACAGTAACAGGTAACATACACTAATTCAGGAATCGCTCTTACCGATCAGAGTCAAGGTCTATAAAACGTTTGGACCAGTTGCAGGGTCCCATAGACTCCCTGCTAAAGATAGCTTACACCACATTGCTGATAAGAAAAGCAGAGCAAGTTCTAAAGCATAATGAGCATGAGGAGCGCTCTTTGATCTAATTCCCGTGTCCACCCTCTGAGTGGTTGACAGTGACATTCCGCGTGCGGCCTTATGTTGAGACATAGAGACAAGAGCAGTCAGGATGCTGGTGGCTCGTCATGCTGGGGCCGGGTCTACAATTCCTGAAACCATGAGGAGTGTTTGCCCACAATAGTTTTATGGGAACTCCTTTGTAGGTAACTCTGTTATTTTCTATCATTGCCTTTAAGATTCTCTCTTTATCTTCCTCCTTTGGCATTTTAATTATGATGTGTCTTGGTGTGGTCTGCTTTCGGTCTAGCTTGTTTGGGACTCTCTTTGCTTCCTGGACTTGTACGTCTATTTCCTGGGCCAAATTTGGGAAGTTAGTTTTCATTTTTTCAAATACGTTTTCAGTCTCTTGCTCTTTCTCTTCTTCTGGCACCGCTAGGATTCAGATGTTGGTATGTTTAAAGTTGTCCTAGATGTTCGATTCTTGGTTCTCCTTTCTGTTTTGGGCACATGTTTCTTTTTTCTTTTGTTCCACATTCCTGAATTGAATCCTGGCTTCTTCCTATCTCCGTTGGTTCCTTGTATATTTTTCTTCATTTCACTTTGTATAACCTTCACTTCTTTTTATGTATTTTGTGGTTTTACTCAATAATTTCTTTGAGCATTCTGATTACCAGTGTTTTGAACTCTGCATCTGATGGGTTGGCTATCTACATTTCATATATTTCTTTATCTGGGTTTTGTTCTGTTTTTTCATGTGGGCCATATTTCTTTGCCTCTTCAATTTAGCAGGCTCCCTGTGTTTGTTTCTGTGTACTAGGTAGAACTGCCTTGACTCCGGTTCTTGGTAGCATGACCTACTGTAGTACGTGTCCTATAAGGTCCCATTCCACAGCCTCCCCTATCACCCAAGCTGGGTACTTGAGGTGTGCCAGCGGTGTGGGCTGAGTACACCTTCCCCTTGTAGTTGAGCCTTGTTTGGTGTTGGCAGGTTATGGCGGTGGTGCCACACACACACACCCCCGCCCGAGGCTCAGTTGGAAGTCGCTCTGTCCAGTAGAGGCCTCGTGGCCACAGCAGAACAAACTTACCCAGGACACTTTATTATATCTGGGGGAAGGAAGGTGACTGCCTCTCTAGCGGAGACCAGCAGCCAAACCTTCATCCCTCATTTCTTTTCTTGAGGAGGATACATACGAGAGATGCAAGGCTAAAATTCATAAATTGTCTATTGTATTCAGTTGTTTGACAGTAACAGATAACATACACTAATTCAGGAATCGCTCTTACCGATCAGAGTCAAGGTCTATAAAACGTTTGGACCAGTTGCAGGGTCCCATAGACTCCCTGCTAAAGATAGCTTACACCGCATTGCTGATAAGAAAAGCAGAGCAAGTTCTAAAGCATAATGAGCATGAGGAGCGCTCTTTGATCTAATTCCCATGGCCACCCTCTGAGTGGTTGACAGTGACATTCCGCGTGCGGCCTTATGTTGAGACATAGAGACAAGAGCGGCCAGGATGCTGGCGACTCGTCATGCTGGGGCCGGGTCGACAATTCCTGAAACCACGAGGAGTGTTTGCCCACAATAGTTTTATGGGAACTTCTTTGTAGGTAACTCTGTTATTTTCTATCATTGCCTTTAAGATTCTCTCTTTATCTTCCACCTTTGGCATTTTAATTATGATGTGTCTTGGTGTGGTCTGCTTTCGGTCTAGCTTGTTTGGGACTCTCTTTGCTTCCTGGACTTGTACGTCTATTTCCTGGACCAAATTTGGGAAGTTAGTTTTCATTTTTTCAAATACTTTTTCAGTCTCTTGCTCTTTCTCTTCTCCTTCTGGCACCGCTAGGATTCAGATGTTGGTATGTTTAAAGTTGTCCTAGATGTTCGATTCTTGTTTTTCCTTTCTGTTTTGGGCACATGTTTATTTCTATCTTTTGTTCCACATTGCTGAATTGAATCCTGGCTTCTTCCTATCTCCGTTGGTTCCTTGTATATTTTTCTTCATTTCACTTTGTATAACCTTCACTTTTTTTAATTTATTTTGTGGTTTTACTCAATAATTTCTTTGAGCATTCTGATTACCAGTGTTTTGAACTCCGCATCTGATGGGTTGGCTATCTACATTTCATATATTTCTTTATCTGGGTTTTGTTCTGTTTTTTCATGTGGGCCATATTTCTTTGCCTCTTCAATTTAGCAGGCTCCCTGTGTTTGTTTCTGTGTACTAGGTAGAACTGCCTTGACTCCGGTTCTTGGTAGCATGACCTACTGTAGTACGTGTCCTATAGGGTCCCATTCCACAGCCTCCCCTATCACCCAAGCTGGGTACTTGAGGTGTGCCAGCGGTGTGGGCTGAGTACACCTTCCCCTTGTAGTTGAGCCTTGGTTGGTTTTGGCAGGTTATGGCGGTGGTGCCACACACACACCCTCCCCCCCCCGAGGCTCAGTTGGAAGTCGCTCTGTCCAGTAGAGGCCTCGTGGCCACAGCAGAACAAACTTACCCAGGACACTTTATTATATCTGGGGGAAGGAAGGTGACTGCCTCTCTAGCGGAGACCAGCAGCCAAACCTTCATCCCTCATGCCATTTCTTGAGGAGGATACATACGAGAGATGCAAGGCCAAAATTCATAAATTGTCTATTGTATTCAGTTGTTTGACAGTAACAGGTAACATACACTAATTCAGGAATCGCTCTTACCGATCAGAGTCAAGGTCTATAAAACGTTTGGACCAGTTGCAGGGTCCCATAGACTCCCTGCTAAAGATAGCTTACACCACATTGCTGATAAGAAAAGCAGAGCAAGTTCTAAAGCATAATGAGCATGAGGAGCGCTCTTTGATCTAATTCCCGTGTCCACCCTCTGAGTGGTTGACAGTGACATTCCGCGTGCGGCCTTATGTTGAGACATAGAGACAAGAGCAGTCAGGATGCTGGTGGCTCGTCATGCTGGGGCCGGGTCTACAATTCCTGAAACCATGAGGAGTGTTTGCCCACAATAGTTTTATGGGAACTCCTTTGTAGGTAACTCTGTTATTTTCTATCATTGCCTTTAAGATTCTCTCTTTATCTTCCATCTTTGGCATTTTAATTATGATGTGTCTTGGTGTGGTCTGCTTTCGGTCTAGCTTGTTTGGGACTCTCTTTGCTTCCTGGACTTGTACGTCTATTTCCTGGACCAAATTTGGGAAGTTAGTTTTCATTTTTTCAAATACGTTTTCAGTCTCTTGCTCTTTCTCTTCTTCTGGCACCGCTAGGATTCAGATGTTGGTATGTTTAAAGTTGTCCTAGATGTTCGATTCTTGGTTCTCCTTTCTGTTTTGGGCACATGTTTCTTTTTTCTTTTGTTCCACATTCCTGAATTGAATCCTGGCTTCTTCCTATCTCCGTTGGTTCCTTGTATATTTTTCTTCATTTCACTTTGTATAACCTTCACTTCTTTTTATGTATTTTGTGGTTTTACTCAATAATTTCTTTGAGCATTCTGATTACCAGTGTTTTGAACTCTGCATCTGATGGGTTGGCTATCTCCATTTCATATATTTCTTTATCTGGGTTTTGTTCTGTTTTTTCATGTGGGCCATATTTCTTTGCCTCTTCAATTTAGCAGGCTCCCTGTGTTTGTTTCTGTGTACTAGGTAGAACTGCCTTGACTCCGGTTCTTGGTAGCATGACCTACTGTAGTACGTGTCCTATAAGGTCCCATTCCACAGCCTCCCCTATCACCCAAGCTGGGTACTTGAGGTGTGCCAGCGGTGTGGGCTGAGTACACCTTCCCCTTGTAGTTGAGCCTTGTTTGGTGTTGGCAGGTTATGGCGGTGGTGCCACACACACACACCCCCGCCCGAGGCTCAGTTGGAAGTCGCTCTGTCCAGTAGAGGCCTCGTGGCCACAGCAGAACAAACTTACCCAGGACACTTTATTATATCTGGGGGAAGGAAGGTGACTGCCTCTCTAGCGGAGACCAGCAGCCAAACCTTCATCCCTCATTTCTTTTCTTGAGGAGGATACATACGAGAGATGCAAGGCTAAAATTCATAAATTGTCTATTGTATTCAGTTGTTTGACAGTAACAGATAACATACACTAATTCAGGAATCGCTCTTACCGATCAGAGTCAAGGTCTATAAAACGTTTGGACCAGTTGCAGGGTCCCATAGACTCCCTGCTAAAGATAGCTTACACCGCATTGCTGATAAGAAAAGCAGAGCAAGTTCTAAAGCATAATGAGCATGAGGAGCGCTCTTTGATCTAATTCCCATGGCCACCCTCTGAGTGGTTGACAGTGACATTCCGCGTGCGGCCTTATGTTGAGACATAGAGACAAGAGCGGCCAGGATGCTGGCGACTCGTCATGCTGGGGCCGGGTCGACAATTCCTGAAACCACGAGGAGTGTTTGCCCACAATAGTTTTATGGGAACTTCTTTGTAGGTAACTCTGTTATTTTCTATCATTGCCTTTAAGATTCTCTCTTTATCTTCCACCTTTGGCATTTTAATTATGATGTGTCTTGGTGTGGTCTGCTTTCGGTCTAGCTTGTTTGGGACTCTCTTTGCTTCCTGGACTTGTACGTCTATTTCCTGGACCAAATTTGGGAAGTTAGTTTTCATTTTTTCAAATACTTTTTCAGTCTCTTGCTCTTTCTCTTCTCCTTCTGGCACCGCTAGGATTCAGATGTTGGTATGTTTAAAGTTGTCCTAGATGTTCGATTCTTGTTTTTCCTTTCTGTTTTGGGCACATGTTTATTTCTATCTTTTGTTCCACATTGCTGAATTGAATCCTGGCTTCTTCCTATCTCCGTTGGTTCCTTGTATATTTTTCTTCATTTCACTTTGTATAACCTTCACTTTTTTTAATTTATTTTGTGGTTTTACTCAATAATTTCTTTGAGCATTCTGATTACCAGTGTTTTGAACTCCGCATCTGATGGGTTGGCTATCTACATTTCATATATTTCTTTATCTGGGTTTTGTTCTGTTTTTTCATGTGGGCCATATTTCTTTGCCTCTTCAATTTAGCAGGCTCCCTGTGTTTGTTTCTGTGTACTAGGTAGAACTGCCTTGACTCCGGTTCTTGGTAGCATGACCTACTGTAGTACGTGTCCTATAGGGTCCCATTCCACAGCCTCCCCTATCACCCAAGCTGGGTACTTGAGGTGTGCCAGCGGTGTGGGCTGAGTACACCTTCCCCTTGTAGTTGAGCCTTGGTTGGTTTTGGCAGGTTATGGCGGTGGTGCCACACACACACCCTCCCCCCCCCGAGGCTCAGTTGGAAGTCGCTCTGTCCAGTAGAGGCCTCGTGGCCACAGCAGAACAAACTTACCCAGGACACTTTATTATATCTGGGGGAAGGAAGGTGACTGCCTCTCTAGCGGAGACCAGCAGCCAAACCTTCATCCCTCATGCCATTTCTTGAGGAGGATACATACGAGAGATGCAAGGCCAAAATTCATAAATTGTCTATTGTATTCAGTTGTTTGACAGTAACAGGTAACATACACTAATTCAGGAATCGCTCTTACCGATCAGAGTCAAGGTCTATAAAACGTTTGGACCAGTTGCAGGGTCCCATAGACTCCCTGCTAAAGATAGCTTACACCACATTGCTGATAAGAAAAGCAGAGCAAGTTCTAAAGCATAATGAGCATGAGGAGCGCTCTTTGATCTAATTCCCGTGTCCACCCTCTGAGTGGTTGACAGTGACATTCCGCGTGCGGCCTTATGTTGAGACATAGAGACAAGAGCAGTCAGGATGCTGGTGGCTCGTCATGCTGGGGCCGGGTCTACAATTCCTGAAACCATGAGGAGTGTTTGCCCACAATAGTTTTATGGGAACTCCTTTGTAGGTAACTCTGTTATTTTCTATCATTGCCTTTAAGATTCTCTCTTTATCTTCCATCTTTGGCATTTTAATTATGATGTGTCTTGGTGTGGTCTGCTTTCGGTCTAGCTTGTTTGGGACTCTCTTTGCTTCCTGGACTTGTACGTCTATTTCCTGGACCAAATTTGGGAAGTTAGTTTTCATTTTTTCAAATACGTTTTCAGTCTCTTGCTCTTTCTCTTCTTCTGGCACCGCTAGGATTCAGATGTTGGTATGTTTAAAGTTGTCCTAGATGTTCGATTCTTGGTTCTCCTTTCTGTTTTGGGCACATGTTTCTTTTTTCTTTTGTTCCACATTCCTGAATTGAATCCTGGCTTCTTCCTATCTCCGTTGGTTCCTTGTATATTTTTCTTCATTTCACTTTGTATAACCTTCACTTCTTTTTATGTATTTTGTGGTTTTACTCAATAATTTCTTTGAGCATTCTGATTACCAGTGTTTTGAACTCTGCATCTGATGGGTTGGCTATCTCCATTTCATATATTTCTTTATCTGGGTTTTGTTCTGTTTTTTCATGTGGGCCATATTTCTTTGCCTCTTCAATTTAGCAGGCTCCCTGTGTTTGTTTCTGTGTACTAGGTAGAACTGCCTTGACTCCGGTTCTTGGTAGCATGACCTACTGTAGTACGTGTCCTATAAGGTCCCATTCCACAGCCTCCCCTATCACCCAAGCTGGGTACTTGAGGTGTGCCAGCGGTGTGGGCTGAGTACACCTTCCCCTTGTAGTTGAGCCTTGTTTGGTGTTGGCAGGTTATGGCGGTGGTGCCACACACACACACCCCCGCCCGAGGCTCAGTTGGAAGTCGCTCTGTCCAGTAGAGGCCTCGTGGCCACAGCAGAACAAACTTACCCAGGACACTTTATTATATCTGGGGGAAGGAAGGTGACTGCCTCTCTAGCGGAGACCAGCAGCCAAACCTTCATCCCTCATTTCTTTTCTTGAGGAGGATACATACGAGAGATGCAAGGCTAAAATTCATAAATTGTCTATTGTATTCAGTTGTTTGACAGTAACAGATAACATACACTAATTCAGGAATCGCTCTTACCGATCAGAGTCAAGGTCTATAAAACGTTTGGACCAGTTGCAGGGTCCCATAGACTCCCTGCTAAAGATAGCTTACACCGCATTGCTGATAAGAAAAGCAGAGCAAGTTCTAAAGCATAATGAGCATGAGGAGCGCTCTTTGATCTAATTCCCATGGCCACCCTCTGAGTGGTTGACAGTGACATTCCGCGTGCGGCCTTATGTTGAGACATAGAGACAAGAGCGGCCAGGATGCTGGCGACTCGTCATGCTGGGGCCGGGTCGACAATTCCTGAAACCACGAGGAGTGTTTGCCCACAATAGTTTTATGGGAACTTCTTTGTAGGTAACTCTGTTATTTTCTATCATTGCCTTTAAGATTCTCTCTTTATCTTCCACCTTTGGCATTTTAATTATGATGTGTCTTGGTGTGGTCTGCTTTCGGTCTAGCTTGTTTGGGACTCTCTTTGCTTCCTGGACTTGTACGTCTATTTCCTGGACCAAATTTGGGAAGTTAGTTTTCATTTTTTCAAATACTTTTTCAGTCTCTTGCTCTTTCTCTTCTCCTTCTGGCACCGCTAGGATTCAGATGTTGGTAGGTTTAAAGTTGTCCTAGATGTTCGATTCTTGTTTTTCCTTTCTGTTTTGGGCACATGTTTATTTCTATCTTTTGTTCCACATTGCTGAATTGAATCCTGGCTTCTTCCTATCTCCGTTGGTTCCTTGTATATTTTTCTTCATTTCACTTTGTATAACCTTCACTTTTTTTAATTTATTTTGTGGTTTTACTCAATAATTTCTTTGAGCATTCTGATTACCAGTGTTTTGAACTCCGCATCTGATGGGTTGGCTATCTACATTTCATATATTTCTTTATCTGGGTTTTGTTCTGTTTTTTCATGTGGGCCATATTTCTTTGCCTCTTCAATTTAGCAGGCTCCCTGTGTTTGTTTCTGTGTACTAGGTAGAACTGCCTTGACTCCGGTTCTTGGTAGCATGACCTACTGTAGTACGTGTCCTATAGGGTCCCATTCCACAGCCTCCCCTATCACCCAAGCTGGGTACTTGAGGTGTGCCAGCGGTGTGGGCTGAGTACACCTTCCCCTTGTAGTTGAGCCTTGGTTGGTTTTGGCAGGTTATGGCGGTGGTGCCACACACACACCCTCCCCCCCCCGAGGCTCAGTTGGAAGTCGCTCTGTCCAGTAGAGGCCTCGTGGCCACAGCAGAACAAACTTACCCAGGACACTTTATTATATCTGGGGGAAGGAAGGTGACTGCCTCTCTAGCGGAGACCAGCAGCCAAACCTTCATCCCTCATGCCATTTCTTGAGGAGGATACATACGAGAGATGCAAGGCCAAAATTCATAAATTGTCTATTGTATTCAGTTGTTTGACAGTAACAGGTAACATACACTAATTCAGGAATCGCTCTTACCGATCAGAGTCAAGGTCTATAAAACGTTTGGACCAGTTGCAGGGTCCCATAGACTCCCTGCTAAAGATAGCTTACACCACATTGCTGATAAGAAAAGCAGAGCAAGTTCTAAAGCATAATGAGCATGAGGAGCGCTCTTTGATCTAATTCCCGTGTCCACCCTCTGAGTGGTTGACAGTGACATTCCGCGTGCGGCCTTATGTTGAGACATAGAGACAAGAGCAGTCAGGATGCTGGTGGCTCGTCATGCTGGGGCCGGGTCTACAATTCCTGAAACCATGAGGAGTGTTTGCCCACAATAGTTTTATGGGAACTCCTTTGTAGGTAACTCTGTTATTTTCTATCATTGCCTTTAAGATTCTCTCTTTATCTTCCATCTTTGGCATTTTAATTATGATGTGTCTTGGTGTGGTCTGCTTTCGGTCTAGCTTGTTTGGGACTCTCTTTGCTTCCTGGACTTGTACGTCTATTTCCTGGACCAAATTTGGGAAGTTAGTTTTCATTTTTTCAAATACGTTTTCAGTCTCTTGCTCTTTCTCTTCTTCTGGCACCGCTAGGATTCAGATGTTGGTATGTTTAAAGTTGTCCTAGATGTTCGATTCTTGGTTCTCCTTTCTGTTTTGGGCACATGTTTCTTTTTTCTTTTGTTCCACATTCCTGAATTGAATCCTGGCTTCTTCCTATCTCCGTTGGTTCCTTGTATATTTTTCTTCATTTCACTTTGTATAACCTTCACTTCTTTTTATGTATTTTGTGGTTTTACTCAATAATTTCTTTGAGCATTCTGATTACCAGTGTTTTGAACTCTGCATCTGATGGGTTGGCTATCTCCATTTCATATATTTCTTTATCTGGGTTTTGTTCTGTTTTTTCATGTGGGCCATATTTCTTTGCCTCTTCAATTTAGCAGGCTCCCTGTGTTTGTTTCTGTGTACTAGGTAGAACTGCCTTGACTCCGGTTCTTGGTAGCATGACCTACTGTAGTACGTGTCCTATAAGGTCCCATTCCACAGCCTCCCCTATCACCCAAGCTGGGTACTTGAGGTGTGCCAGCGGTGTGGGCTGAGTACACCTTCCCCTTGTAGTTGAGCCTTGTTTGGTGTTGGCAGGTTATGGCGGTGGTGCCACACACACACACCCCCGCCCGAGGCTCAGTTGGAAGTCGCTCTGTCCAGTAGAGGCCTCGTGGCCACAGCAGAACAAACTTACCCAGGACACTTTATTATATCTGGGGGAAGGAAGGTGACTGCCTCTCTAGCGGAGACCAGCAGCCAAACCTTCATCCCTCATTTCTTTTCTTGAGGAGGATACATACGAGAGATGCAAGGCTAAAATTCATAAATTGTCTATTGTATTCAGTTGTTTGACAGTAACAGATAACATACACTAATTCAGGAATCGCTCTTACCGATCAGAGTCAAGGTCTATAAAACGTTTGGACCAGTTGCAGGGTCCCATAGACTCCCTGCTAAAGATAGCTTACACCGCATTGCTGATAAGAAAAGCAGAGCAAGTTCTAAAGCATAATGAGCATGAGGAGCGCTCTTTGATCTAATTCCCATGGCCACCCTCTGAGTGGTTGACAGTGACATTCCGCGTGCGGCCTTATGTTGAGACATAGAGACAAGAGCGGCCAGGATGCTGGCGACTCGTCATGCTGGGGCCGGGTCGACAATTCCTGAAACCACGAGGAGTGTTTGCCCACAATAGTTTTATGGGAACTTCTTTGTAGGTAACTCTGTTATTTTCTATCATTGCCTTTAAGATTCTCTCTTTATCTTCCACCTTTGGCATTTTAATTATGATGTGTCTTGGTGTGGTCTGCTTTCGGTCTAGCTTGTTTGGGACTCTCTTTGCTTCCTGGACTTGTACGTCTATTTCCTGGACCAAATTTGGGAAGTTAGTTTTCATTTTTTCAAATACTTTTTCAGTCTCTTGCTCTTTCTCTTCTCCTTCTGGCACCGCTAGGATTCAGATGTTGGTAGGTTTAAAGTTGTCCTAGATGTTCGATTCTTGTTTTTCCTTTCTGTTTTGGGCACATGTTTATTTCTATCTTTTGTTCCACATTGCTGAATTGAATCCTGGCTTCTTCCTATCTCCGTTGGTTCCTTGTATATTTTTCTTCATTTCACTTTGTATAACCTTCACTTTTTTTAATTTATTTTGTGGTTTTACTCAATAATTTCTTTGAGCATTCTGATTACCAGTGTTTTGAACTCCGCATCTGATGGGTTGGCTATCTACATTTCATATATTTCTTTATCTGGGTTTTGTTCTGTTTTTTCATGTGGGCCATATTTCTTTGCCTCTTCAATTTAGCAGGCTCCCTGTGTTTGTTTCTGTGTACTAGGTAGAACTGCCTTGACTCCGGTTCTTGGTAGCATGACCTACTGTAGTACGTGTCCTATAAGGTCCCATTCCACAGCCTCCCCTATCACCCAAGCTGGGTACTTGAGGTGTGCCAGCGGTGTGGGCTGAGTACACCTTCCCCTTGTAGTTGAGCCTTGGTTGGTGTTGGCAGGTTATGGCGGTGGTGCCACACACACACCCTCCCCCCCCGAGGCTCAGTTGGAAGTCGCTCTGTCCAGTAGAGGCCTCGTGGCCACAGCAGAACAAACTTACCCAGGACACTTTATTATATCTGGGGGAAGGAAGGTGACTGCCTCTCTAGCGGAGACCAGCAGCCAAACCTTCATCCCTCATTTCTTTTCTTGAGGAGGATACATACGAGAGATGCAAGGCTAAAATTCATAAATTGTCTATTGTATTCAGTTGTTTGACAGTAACAGATAACATACACTAATTCAGGAATCGCTCTTACCGATCAGAGTCAAGGTCTATAAAACGTTTGGACCAGTTGCAGGGTCCCATAGACTCCCTGCTAAAGATAGCTTACACCGCATTGCTGATAAGAAAAGCAGAGCAAGTTCTAAAGCATAATGAGCATGAGGAGCGCTCTTTGATCTAATTCCTGTGTCCACCCTCTGAGTGGTTGACAGTGACATTCCGCGTGCGGCCTTATGTTGAGACATAGAGACAAGAGCGGCCAGGATGCTGGTGGCTCGTCATGCTGGGGCCGGGTCTACAATTCCTGAAACCATGAGGAGTGATTGCCCACAATAGTTTTATGGGAACTTCTTTGTAGGTAACTCTGTTATTTTCTATCGTTGCCTTTAAGATTCTCTCTTTATCTTCCACCTTTGGCATTTTAATTATGATGTGTCTTGGTGTGGTCTGCTTTCGGTCTAGCTTGTTTGGGACTCTCTTTGCTTCCTGGACTTGTACTTCTATTTCCTGGACCAAATTTGGGACGTTAGTTTTCATTTTTTCAAATACGTTTTCAGTCTCTTGCTCTTTCTCTTCTCCTTCTGGCACCGCTAGGATTCAGATGTTGGTATGTTTAAAGTTGTCCTAGATGTTCGATTCTTGGTTCTCCTTTCTGTTTTGGGCACATCTTTCTTTCTTTCTTTTGTTCCACATTGCTGAATTGAATCCTGGCTTCTTCCTATCTCCGTTGGTTCTTTGTATATTTTTCTTCATTTCACTTTGTATAACCTTCACTTCTTTTTATTTATTTTGTGGTTTTACTCAATAATTTCTTTGAGCATTCTGATTACCAGTGTTTTGAACTCTGCATCTGATGGGTTGGCTATCTACATTTCATATATTTCTTTATCTGGGTTTTGTTCTGTTCTTCATGAGGGCCATATTTCTTTGCCTCTTCAATTTAGCAGGCTCCCTGTGTTTGTTTCTGTGTACTATGTAGAACTGCCTTGACTCCGGTTCTTGGTAGCATGACCTACTGTAGTACGTGTTCTATAAGGTCCCATTCCACAGCCTCCTCTATCACCCAAGCTGGGTACTTGAGGTGTGCCAGCGGTGTGGGCTGAGTACACCTTCCTCTTGTAGTTGAGCCTTGGTTGGTGTTGGCAGGTTATGGCGGTGGTGCCACACACACACCCTCCCCCCCCGAGGCTCAGTTGGAAGTCGCTCTGTCCAGTAGAGGCCTCGTGGCCACAGCAGAACAAACTTACCCAGGACACTTTATTATATCTGGGGGAAGGAAGGTGACTGCCTCTCTAGCGGAGACCAGCAGCCAAACCTTCATCCCTCATGTCTTTTCTTGAGGAGGATACATACGAGAGATGCAAGGCTAAAATTCATAAATTGTCTATTGTATTCAGTTGTTTGACAGTAACAGGTAACATACACTAATTCAGGAATCGCTCTTACCGATCAGAGTCAAGGTCTATAAAACGTTTGGACCAGTTGCAGGGTCCCATAGACTCCCTGCTAAAGATAGCTTACACCGCATTGCTGATAAGAAAAGCAGAGCAAGTTCTAAAGCATAATGAGCATGAGGAGCGCTCTTTGATCTAATTCCCATGTCCACCCTCTGAGTGGTTGACAGTGACATTCCGCGTGCGGCCTTATGTTGAGACATAGAGACAAGAGCGGCCAGGATGCTGGCGACTCGTCATGCTGGGGCCGGGTCTACAATTCCTGAAACCACGAGGAGTGTTTGCCCACAATAGTTTTATGGGAACTTCTTTGTAGGTAACTCTGTTATTTTCTATCATTGCCTTTCAGATTCTCTCTTTATCTTCCACCTTTGGCATTTTAATTATGATGTGTCTTGGTGTGGTCTGCTTTCGGTCTAGCTTGTTTGGGACTCTCTTTGCTTCCTGGACTTGTACGTCTATTTCCTGGACCAAATTTGGGAAGTTAGTTTTCATTTTTTCAAATACGTTTTCAGTCTCTTGCTCTTTCTCTTCTCCTTCTGGCACCGCTAGGATTCAGATGTTGGTATGTTTAAAGTTGTCCTAGATGTTCGATTCTTGTTTTTCCTTTCTGTTTTGGGCACATGTTTATTTCTATCTTTTGTTCCACATTGCTGAATTGAATCCTGGCTTCTTCCTATCTCCGTTGGTTCCTTGTATATTTTTCTTCATTTCACTTTGTATAACCTTCACTTTTTTTAATTTATTTTGTGGTTTTACTCAATAATTTCTTTGAGCATTCTGATTACCAGTGTTTTGAACTCCGCATCTGATGGGTTGGCTATCTACATTTCATATATTTCTTTATCTGGGTTTTGTTCTGTTTTTTCATGTGGGCCATATTTCTTTGCCTCTTCAATTTAGCAGGCTCCCTGTGTTTGTTTCTGTGTACTAGGTAGAACTGCCTTGACTCCGGTTCTTGGTAGCATGACCTACTGTAGTACGTGTCCTATAGGGTCCCATTCCACAGCCTCCCCTATCACCCAAGCTGGGTACTTGAGGTGTGCCAGCGGTGTGGGCTGAGTACACCTTCCCCTTGTAGTTGAGCCTTGGTTGGTGTTGGCAGGTTATGGCGGTGGTGCCACACACACACCCTCCCCCCCCCGAGGCTCAGTTGGAAGTCGCTCTGTCCAGTAGAGGCCTCGTGGCCACAGCAGAACAAACTTTCCCAGGACACTTTATTATATCTGGGGGAAGGAAGGTGACTGCCTCTCTAGCGGAGACCAGCAGCCAAACCTTCATCCCTCATGCCATTTCTTGAGGAGGATACATACGAGAGATGCAAGGCCAAAATTCATAAATTGTCTATTGTATTCAGTTGTTTGACAGTAACAGGTAACATACACTAATTCAGGAATCGCTCTTACCGATCAGAGTCAAGGTCTATAAAACGTTTGGACCAGTTGCAGGGTCCCATAGACTCCCTGCTAAAGATAGCTTACACCACATTGCTGATAAGAAAAGCAGAGCAAGTTCTAAAGCATAATGAGCATGAGGAGCGCTCTTTGATCTAATTCCCGTGTCCACCCTCTGAGTGGTTGACAGTGACATTCCGCGTGCGGCCTTATGTTGAGACATAGAGACAAGAGCAGTCAGGATGCTGGTGGCTCGTCATGCTGGGGCCGGGTCTACAATTCCTGAAACCATGAGGAGTGTTTGCCCACAATAGTTTTATGGGAACTCCTTTGTAGGTAACTCTGTTATTTTCTATCATTGCCTTTAAGATTCTCTCTTTATCTTCCATCTTTGGCATTTTAATTATGATGTGTCTTGGTGTGGTCTGCTTTCGGTCTAGCTTGTTTGGGACTCTCTTTGCTTCCTGGACTTGTACGTCTATTTCCTGGGCCAAATTTGGGAAGTTAGTTTTCATTTTTTCAAATACGTTTTCAGTCTCTTGCTCTTTCTCTTCTTCTGGCACCGCTAGGATTCAGATGTTGGTATGTTTAAAGTTGTCCTAGATGTTCGATTCTTGGTTCTCCTTTCTGTTTTGGGCACATGTTTCTTTTTTCTTTTGTTCCACATTCCTGAATTGAATCCTGGCTTCTTCCTATCTCCGTTGGTTCCTTGTATATTTTTCTTCATTTCACTTTGTATAACCTTCACTTCTTTTTATGTATTTTGTGGTTTTACTCAATAATTTCTTTGAGCATTCTGATTACCAGTGTTTTGAACTCTGCATCTGATGGGTTGGCTATCTACATTTCATATATTTCTTTATCTGGGTTTTGTTCTGTTTTTTCATGTGGGCCATATTTCTTTGCCTCTTCAATTTAGCAGGCTCCCTGTGTTTGTTTCTGTGTACTAGGTAGAACTGCCTTGACTCCGGTTCTTGGTAGCATGACCTACTGTAGTACGTGTCCTATAAGGTCCCATTCCACAGCCTCCCCTATCACCCAAGCTGGGTACTTGAGGTGTGCCAGCGGTGTGGGCTGAGTACACCTTCCCCTTGTAGTTGAGCCTTGTTTGGTGTTGGCAGGTTATGGCGGTGGTGCCACACACACACACCCCCGCCCGAGGCTCAGTTGGAAGTCGCTCTGTCCAGTAGAGGCCTCGTGGCCACAGCAGAACAAACTTACCCAGGACACTTTATTATATCTGGGGGAAGGAAGGTGACTGCCTCTCTAGCGGAGACCAGCAGCCAAACCTTCATCCCTCATTTCTTTTCTTGAGGAGGATACATACGAGAGATGCAAGGCTAAAATTCATAAATTGTCTATTGTATTCAGTTGTTTGACAGTAACAGATAACATACACTAATTCAGGAATCGCTCTTACCGATCAGAGTCAAGGTCTATAAAACGTTTGGACCAGTTGCAGGGTCCCATAGACTCCCTGCTAAAGATAGCTTACACCGCATTGCTGATAAGAAAAGCAGAGCAAGTTCTAAAGCATAATGAGCATGAGGAGCGCTCTTTGATCTAATTCCCATGGCCACCCTCTGAGTGGTTGACAGTGACATTCCGCGTGCGGCCTTATGTTGAGACATAGAGACAAGAGCGGCCAGGATGCTGGCGACTCGTCATGCTGGGGCCGGGTCGACAATTCCTGAAACCACGAGGAGTGTTTGCCCACAATAGTTTTATGGGAACTTCTTTGTAGGTAACTCTGTTATTTTCTATCATTGCCTTTAAGATTCTCTCTTTATCTTCCACCTTTGGCATTTTAATTATGATGTGTCTTGGTGTGGTCTGCTTTCGGTCTAGCTTGTTTGGGACTCTCTTTGCTTCCTGGACTTGTACGTCTATTTCCTGGACCAAATTTGGGAAGTTAGTTTTCATTTTTTCAAATACTTTTTCAGTCTCTTGCTCTTTCTCTTCTCCTTCTGGCACCGCTAGGATTCAGATGTTGGTATGTTTAAAGTTGTCCTAGATGTTCGATTCTTGTTTTTCCTTTCTGTTTTGGGCACATGTTTATTTCTATCTTTTGTTCCACATTGCTGAATTGAATCCTGGCTTCTTCCTATCTCCGTTGGTTCCTTGTATATTTTTCTTCATTTCACTTTGTATAACCTTCACTTTTTTTAATTTATTTTGTGGTTTTACTCAATAATTTCTTTGAGCATTCTGATTACCAGTGTTTTGAACTCCGCATCTGATGGGTTGGCTATCTACATTTCATATATTTCTTTATCTGGGTTTTGTTCTGTTTTTTCATGTGGGCCATATTTCTTTGCCTCTTCAATTTAGCAGGCTCCCTGTGTTTGTTTCTGTGTACTAGGTAGAACTGCCTTGACTCCGGTTCTTGGTAGCATGACCTACTGTAGTACGTGTCCTATAAGGTCCCATTCCACAGCCTCCCCTATCACCCAAGCTGGGTACTTGAGGTGTGCCAGCGTTGTGGGCTGAGTACACCTTCCCCTTGTAGTTGAGCCTTGGTTGGTGTTGGCAGGTTATGGCGGTGGTGCCACACACACACCCTCCCCCCCCGAGGCTCAGTTGGAAGTCGCTCTGTCCAGTAGAGGCCTCGTGGCCACAGCAGAACAAACTTACCCAGGACACTTTATTATATCTGGGGGAAGGAAGGTGACTGCCTCTCTAGCGGAGACCAGCAGCCAAACCTTCATCCCTCATTTCTTTTCTTGAGGAGGATACATACGAGAGATGCAAGGCTAAAATTCATAAATTGTCTATTGTATTCAGTTGTTTGACAGTAACAGATAACATACACTAATTCAGGAATCGCTCTTACCGATCAGAGTCAAGGTCTATAAAACGTTTGGACCAGTTGCAGGGTCCCATAGACTCCCTGCTAAAGATAGCTTACACCGCATTGCTGATAAGAAAAGCAGAGCAAGTTCTAAAGCATAATGAGCATGAGGAGCGCTCTTTGATCTAATTCCTGTGTCCACCCTCTGAGTGGTTGACAGTGACATTCCGCGTGCGGCCTTATGTTGAGACATAGAGACAAGAGCGGCCAGGATGCTGGTGGCTCGTCATGCTGGGGCCGGGTCTACAATTCCTGAAACCATGAGGAGTGATTGCCCACAATAGTTTTATGGGAACTTCTTTGTAGGTAACTCTGTTATTTTCTATCGTTGCCTTTAAGATTCTCTCTTTATCTTCCACCTTTGGCATTTTAATTATGATGTGTCTTGGTGTGGTCTGCTTTCGGTCTAGCTTGTTTGGGACTCTCTTTGCTTCCTGGACTTGTACTTCTATTTCCTGGACCAAATTTGGGACGTTAGTTTTCATTTTTTCAAATACGTTTTCAGTCTCTTGCTCTTTCTCTTCTCCTTCTGGCACCGCTAGGATTCAGATGTTGGTATGTTTAAAGTTGTCCTAGATGTTCGATTCTTGGTTCTCCTTTCTGTTTTGGGCACATCTTTCTTTCTTTCTTTTGTTCCACATTGCTGAATTGAATCCTGGCTTCTTCCTATCTCCGTTGGTTCTTTGTATATTTTTCTTCATTTCACTTTGTATAACCTTCACTTCTTTTTATTTATTTTGTGGTTTTACTCAATAATTTCTTTGAGCATTCTGATTACCAGTGTTTTGAACTCTGCATCTGATGGGTTGGCTATCTACATTTCATATATTTCTTTATCTGGGTTTTGTTCTGTTCTTCATGAGGGCCATATTTCTTTGCCTCTTCAATTTAGCAGGCTCCCTGTGTTTGTTTCTGTGTACTATGTAGAACTGCCTTGACTCCGGTTCTTGGTAGCATGACCTACTGTAGTACGTGTTCTATAAGGTCCCATTCCACAGCCTCCTCTATCACCCAAGCTGGGTACTTGAGGTGTGCCAGCGGTGTGGGCTGAGTACACCTTCCTCTTGTAGTTGAGCCTTGGTTGGTGTTGGCAGGTTATGGCGGTGGTGCCACACACACACCCTCCCCCCCCGAGGCTCAGTTGGAAGTCGCTCTGTCCAGTAGAGGCCTCGTGGCCACAGCAGAACAAACTTACCCAGGACACTTTATTATATCTGGGGGAAGGAAGGTGACTGCCTCTCTAGCGGAGACCAGCAGCCAAACCTTCATCCCTCATGTCTTTTCTTGAGGAGGATACATACGAGAGATGCAAGGCTAAAATTCATAAATTGTCTATTGTATTCAGTTGTTTGACAGTAACAGGTAACATACACTAATTCAGGAATCGCTCTTACCGATCAGAGTCAAGGTCTATAAAACGTTTGGACCAGTTGCAGGGTCCCATAGACTCCCTGCTAAAGATAGCTTACACCGCATTGCTGATAAGAAAAGCAGAGCAAGTTCTAAAGCATAATGAGCATGAGGAGCGCTCTTTGATCTAATTCCCATGTCCACCCTCTGAGTGGTTGACAGTGACATTCCGCGTGCGGCCTTATGTTGAGACATAGAGACAAGAGCGGCCAGGATGCTGGCGACTCGTCATGCTGGGGCCGGGTCTACAATTCCTGAAACCACGAGGAGTGTTTGCCCACAATAGTTTTATGGGAACTTCTTTGTAGGTAACTCTGTTATTTTCTATCATTGCCTTTCAGATTCTCTCTTTATCTTCCACCTTTGGCATTTTAATTATGATGTGTCTTGGTGTGGTCTGCTTTCGGTCTAGCTTGTTTGGGACTCTCTTTGCTTCCTGGACTTGTACGTCTATTTCCTGGACCAAATTTGGGAAGTTAGTTTTCATTTTTTCAAATACGTTTTCAGTCTCTTGCTCTTTCTCTTCTCCTTCTGGCACCGCTAGGATTCAGATGTTGGTATGTTTAAAGTTGTCCTAGATGTTCGATTCTTGTTTTTCCTTTCTGTTTTGGGCACATGTTTATTTCTATCTTTTGTTCCACATTGCTGAATTGAATCCTGGCTTCTTCCTATCTCCGTTGGTTCCTTGTATATTTTTCTTCATTTCACTTTGTATAACCTTCACTTTTTTTAATTTATTTTGTGGTTTTACTCAATAATTTCTTTGAGCATTCTGATTACCAGTGTTTTGAACTCCGCATCTGATGGGTTGGCTATCTACATTTCATATATTTCTTTATCTGGGTTTTGTTCTGTTTTTTCATGTGGGCCATATTTCTTTGCCTCTTCAATTTAGCAGGCTCCCTGTGTTTGTTTCTGTGTACTAGGTAGAACTGCCTTGACTCCGGTTCTTGGTAGCATGACCTACTGTAGTACGTGTCCTATAGGGTCCCATTCCACAGCCTCCCCTATCACCCAAGCTGGGTACTTGAGGTGTGCCAGCGGTGTGGGCTGAGTACACCTTCCCCTTGTAGTTGAGCCTTGGTTGGTGTTGGCAGGTTATGGCGGTGGTGCCACACACACACCCTCCCCCCCCCGAGGCTCAGTTGGAAGTCGCTCTGTCCAGTAGAGGCCTCGTGGCCACAGCAGAACAAACTTTCCCAGGACACTTTATTATATCTGGGGGAAGGAAGGTGACTGCCTCTCTAGCGGAGACCAGCAGCCAAACCTTCATCCCTCATGCCATTTCTTGAGGAGGATACATACGAGAGATGCAAGGCCAAAATTCATAAATTGTCTATTGTATTCAGTTGTTTGACAGTAACAGGTAACATACACTAATTCAGGAATCGCTCTTACCGATCAGAGTCAAGGTCTATAAAACGTTTGGACCAGTTGCAGGGTCCCATAGACTCCCTGCTAAAGATAGCTTACACCACATTGCTGATAAGAAAAGCAGAGCAAGTTCTAAAGCATAATGAGCATGAGGAGCGCTCTTTGATCTAATTCCCGTGTCCACCCTCTGAGTGGTTGACAGTGACATTCCGCGTGCGGCCTTATGTTGAGACATAGAGACAAGAGCAGTCAGGATGCTGGTGGCTCGTCATGCTGGGGCCGGGTCTACAATTCCTGAAACCATGAGGAGTGTTTGCCCACAATAGTTTTATGGGAACTCCTTTGTAGGTAACTCTGTTATTTTCTATCATTGCCTTTAAGATTCTCTCTTTATCTTCCATCTTTGGCATTTTAATTATGATGTGTCTTGGTGTGGTCTGCTTTCGGTCTAGCTTGTTTGGGACTCTCTTTGCTTCCTGGACTTGTACGTCTATTTCCTGGGCCAAATTTGGGAAGTTAGTTTTCATTTTTTCAAATACGTTTTCAGTCTCTTGCTCTTTCTCTTCTTCTGGCACCGCTAGGATTCAGATGTTGGTATGTTTAAAGTTGTCCTAGATGTTCGATTCTTGGTTCTCCTTTCTGTTTTGGGCACATGTTTCTTTTTTCTTTTGTTCCACATTCCTGAATTGAATCCTGGCTTCTTCCTATCTCCGTTGGTTCCTTGTATATTTTTCTTCATTTCACTTTGTATAACCTTCACTTCTTTTTATGTATTTTGTGGTTTTACTCAATAATTTCTTTGAGCATTCTGATTACCAGTGTTTTGAACTCTGCATCTGATGGGTTGGCTATCTACATTTCATATATTTCTTTATCTGGGTTTTGTTCTGTTTTTTCATGTGGGCCATATTTCTTTGCCTCTTCAATTTAGCAGGCTCCCTGTGTTTGTTTCTGTGTACTAGGTAGAACTGCCTTGACTCCGGTTCTTGGTAGCATGACCTACTGTAGTACGTGTCCTATAAGGTCCCATTCCACAGCCTCCCCTATCACCCAAGCTGGGTACTTGAGGTGTGCCAGCGGTGTGGGCTGAGTACACCTTCCCCTTGTAGTTGAGCCTTGTTTGGTGTTGGCAGGTTATGGCGGTGGTGCCACACACACACACCCCCGCCCGAGGCTCAGTTGGAAGTCGCTCTGTCCAGTAGAGGCCTCGTGGCCACAGCAGAACAAACTTACCCAGGACACTTTATTATATCTGGGGGAAGGAAGGTGACTGCCTCTCTAGCGGAGACCAGCAGCCAAACCTTCATCCCTCATTTCTTTTCTTGAGGAGGATACATACGAGAGATGCAAGGCTAAAATTCATAAATTGTCTATTGTATTCAGTTGTTTGACAGTAACAGATAACATACACTAATTCAGGAATCGCTCTTACCGATCAGAGTCAAGGTCTATAAAACGTTTGGACCAGTTGCAGGGTCCCATAGACTCCCTGCTAAAGATAGCTTACACCGCATTGCTGATAAGAAAAGCAGAGCAAGTTCTAAAGCATAATGAGCATGAGGAGCGCTCTTTGATCTAATTCCCATGGCCACCCTCTGAGTGGTTGACAGTGACATTCCGCGTGCGGCCTTATGTTGAGACATAGAGACAAGAGCGGCCAGGATGCTGGCGACTCGTCATGCTGGGGCCGGGTCGACAATTCCTGAAACCACGAGGAGTGTTTGCCCACAATAGTTTTATGGGAACTTCTTTGTAGGTAACTCTGTTATTTTCTATCATTGCCTTTAAGATTCTCTCTTTATCTTCCACCTTTGGCATTTTAATTATGATGTGTCTTGGTGTGGTCTGCTTTCGGTCTAGCTTGTTTGGGACTCTCTTTGCTTCCTGGACTTGTACGTCTATTTCCTGGACCAAATTTGGGAAGTTAGTTTTCATTTTTTCAAATACTTTTTCAGTCTCTTGCTCTTTCTCTTCTCCTTCTGGCACCGCTAGGATTCAGATGTTGGTATGTTTAAAGTTGTCCTAGATGTTCGATTCTTGTTTTTCCTTTCTGTTTTGGGCACATGTTTATTTCTATCTTTTGTTCCACATTGCTGAATTGAATCCTGGCTTCTTCCTATCTCCGTTGGTTCCTTGTATATTTTTCTTCATTTCACTTTGTATAACCTTCACTTTTTTTAATTTATTTTGTGGTTTTACTCAATAATTTCTTTGAGCATTCTGATTACCAGTGTTTTGAACTCCGCATCTGATGGGTTGGCTATCTACATTTCATATATTTCTTTATCTGGGTTTTGTTCTGTTTTTTCATGTGGGCCATATTTCTTTGCCTCTTCAATTTAGCAGGCTCCCTGTGTTTGTTTCTGTGTACTAGGTAGAACTGCCTTGACTCCGGTTCTTGGTAGCATGACCTACTGTAGTACGTGTCCTATAGGGTCCCATTCCACAGCCTCCCCTATCACCCAAGCTGGGTACTTGAGGTGTGCCAGCGGTGTGGGCTGAGTACACCTTCCCCTTGTAGTTGAGCCTTGGTTGGTGTTGGCAGGTTATGGCGGTGGTGCCACACACACACCCTCCCCCCCCCGAGGCTCAGTTGGAAGTCGCTCTGTCCAGTAGAGGCCTCGTGGCCACAGCAGAACAAACTTTCCCAGGACACTTTATTATATCTGGGGGAAGGAAGGTGACTGCCTCTCTAGCGGAGACCAGCAGCCAAACCTTCATCCCTCATGCCATTTCTTGAGGAGGATACATACGAGAGATGCAAGGCCAAAATTCATAAATTGTCTATTGTATTCAGTTGTTTGACAGTAACAGGTAACATACACTAATTCAGGAATCGCTCTTACCGATCAGAGTCAAGGTCTATAAAACGTTTGGACCAGTTGCAGGGTCCCATAGACTCCCTGCTAAAGATAGCTTACACCACATTGCTGATAAGAAAAGCAGAGCAAGTTCTAAA
Source organism: Furipterus horrens (assembly GCF_987537825.1). Taxonomy (NCBI): domain Eukaryota; kingdom Metazoa; phylum Chordata; class Mammalia; order Chiroptera; family Furipteridae; genus Furipterus; species Furipterus horrens. The sequence goes on along the minus strand of NW_028327195.1, from coordinate 776,610 downwards.
GCATAATGAGCATGAGGAGCGCTCTTTGATCTAATTCCCGTGTCCACCCTCTGAGTGGTTGACAGTGACATTCCGCGTGCGGCCTTATGTTGAGACATAGAGACAAGAGCAGTCAGGATGCTGGTGGCTCGTCATGCTGGGGCCGGGTCTACAATTCCTGAAACCATGAGGAGTGTTTGCCCACAATAGTTTTATGGGAACTCCTTTGTAGGTAACTCTGTTATTTTCTATCATTGCCTTTAAGATTCTCTCTTTATCTTCCATCTTTGGCATTTTAATTATGATGTGTCTTGGTGTGGTCTGCTTTCGGTCTAGCTTGTTTGGGACTCTCTTTGCTTCCTGGACTTGTACATCTATTTCCTGGGCCAAATTTGGGAAGTTAGTTTTCATTTTTTCAAATACGTTTTCAGTCTCTTGCTCTTTCTCTTCTTCTGGCACCGCTAGGATTCAGATGTTGGTATGTTTAAAGTTGTCCTAGATGTTCGATTCTTGGTTCTCCTTTCTGTTTTGGGCACATGTTTCTTTTTTCTTTTGTTCCACATTCCTGAATTGAATCCTGGCTTCTTCCTATCTCCGTTGGTTCCTTGTATATTTTTCTTCATTTCACTTTGTATAACCTTCACTTTTTTTAATTTATTTTGTGGTTTTACTCAATAATTTCTTTGAGCATTCTGATTACCAGTGTTTTGAACTCCGCATCTGATGGGTTGGCTATCTACATTTCATATATTTCTTTATCTGGGTTTTGTTCTGTTTTTTCATGTGGGCCATATTTCTTTGCCTCTTCAATTTAGCAGGCTCCCTGTGTTTGTTTCTGTGTACTAGGTAGAACTGCCTTGACTCCGGTTCTTGGTAGCATGACCTACTGTAGTACGTGTCCTATAGGGTCCCATTCCACAGCCTCCCCTATCACCCAAGCTGGGTACTTGAGGTGTGCCAGCGGTGTGGGCTGAGTACACCTTCCCCTTGTAGTTGAGCCTTGGTTGGTGTTGGCAGGTTATGGCGGTGGTGCCACACACACACCCTCCCCCCCCCGAGGCTCAGTTGGAAGTCGCTCTGTCCAGTAGAGGCCTCGTGGCCACAGCAGAACAAACTTTCCCAGGACACTTTATTATATCTGGGGGAAGGAAGGTGACTGCCTCTCTAGCGGAGACCAGCAGCCAAACCTTCATCCCTCATGCCATTTCTTGAGGAGGATACATACGAGAGATGCAAGGCCAAAATTCATAAATTGTCTATTGTATTCAGTTGTTTGACAGTAACAGGTAACATACACTAATTCAGGAATCGCTCTTACCGATCAGAGTCAAGGTCTATAAAACGTTTGGACCAGTTGCAGGGTCCCATAGACTCCCTGCTAAAGATAGCTTACACCACATTGCTGATAAGAAAAGCAGAGCAAGTTCTAAAGCATAATGAGCATGAGGAGCGCTCTTTGATCTAATTCCCGTGTCCACCCTCTGAGTGGTTGACAGTGACATTCCGCGTGCGGCCTTATGTTGAGACATAGAGACAAGAGCAGTCAGGATGCTGGTGGCTCGTCATGCTGGGGCCGGGTCTACAATTCCTGAAACCATGAGGAGTGTTTGCCCACAATAGTTTTATGGGAACTCCTTTGTAGGTAACTCTGTTATTTTCTATCATTGCCTTTAAGATTCTCTCTTTATCTTCCATCTTTGGCATTTTAATTATGATGTGTCTTGGTGTGGTCTGCTTTCGGTCTAGCTTGTTTGGGACTCTCTTTGCTTCCTGGACTTGTACGTCTATTTCCTGGGCCAAATTTGGGAAGTTAGTTTTCATTTTTTCAAATACGTTTTCAGTCTCTTGCTCTTTCTCTTCTTCTGGCACCGCTAGGATTCAGATGTTGGTATGTTTAAAGTTGTCCTAGATGTTCGATTCTTGGTTCTCCTTTCTGTTTTGGGCACATGTTTCTTTTTTCTTTTGTTCCACATTCCTGAATTGAATCCTGGCTTCTTCCTATCTCCGTTGGTTCCTTGTATATTTTTCTTCATTTCACTTTGTATAACCTTCACTTCTTTTTATGTATTTTGTGGTTTTACTCAATAATTTCTTTGAGCATTCTGATTACCAGTGTTTTGAACTCTGCATCTGATGGGTTGGCTATCTACATTTCATATATTTCTTTATCTGGGTTTTGTTCTGTTTTTTCATGTGGGCCATATTTCTTTGCCTCTTCAATTTAGCAGGCTCCCTGTGTTTGTTTCTGTGTACTAGGTAGAACTGCCTTGACTCCGGTTCTTGGTAGCATGACCTACTGTAGTACGTGTCCTATAAGGTCCCATTCCACAGCCTCCCCTATCACCCAAGCTGGGTACTTGAGGTGTGCCAGCGGTGTGGGCTGAGTACACCTTCCCCTTGTAGTTGAGCCTTGTTTGGTGTTGGCAGGTTATGGCGGTGGTGCCACACACACACACCCCCGCCCGAGGCTCAGTTGGAAGTCGCTCTGTCCAGTAGAGGCCTCGTGGCCACAGCAGAACAAACTTACCCAGGACACTTTATTATATCTGGGGGAAGGAAGGTGACTGCCTCTCTAGCGGAGACCAGCAGCCAAACCTTCATCCCTCATTTCTTTTCTTGAGGAGGATACATACGAGAGATGCAAGGCTAAAATTCATAAATTGTCTATTGTATTCAGTTGTTTGACAGTAACAGATAACATACACTAATTCAGGAATCGCTCTTACCGATCAGAGTCAAGGTCTATAAAACGTTTGGACCAGTTGCAGGGTCCCATAGACTCCCTGCTAAAGATAGCTTACACCGCATTGCTGATAAGAAAAGCAGAGCAAGTTCTAAAGCATAATGAGCATGAGGAGCGCTCTTTGATCTAATTCCCATGGCCACCCTCTGAGTGGTTGACAGTGACATTCCGCGTGCGGCCTTATGTTGAGACATAGAGACAAGAGCGGCCAGGATGCTGGCGACTCGTCATGCTGGGGCCGGGTCGACAATTCCTGAAACCACGAGGAGTGTTTGCCCACAATAGTTTTATGGGAACTTCTTTGTAGGTAACTCTGTTATTTTCTATCATTGCCTTTAAGATTCTCTCTTTATCTTCCACCTTTGGCATTTTAATTATGATGTGTCTTGGTGTGGTCTGCTTTCGGTCTAGCTTGTTTGGGACTCTCTTTGCTTCCTGGACTTGTACGTCTATTTCCTGGACCAAATTTGGGAAGTTAGTTTTCATTTTTTCAAATACTTTTTCAGTCTCTTGCTCTTTCTCTTCTCCTTCTGGCACCGCTAGGATTCAGATGTTGGTATGTTTAAAGTTGTCCTAGATGTTCGATTCTTGTTTTTCCTTTCTGTTTTGGGCACATGTTTATTTCTATCTTTTGTTCCACATTGCTGAATTGAATCCTGGCTTCTTCCTATCTCCGTTGGTTCCTTGTATATTTTTCTTCATTTCACTTTGTATAACCTTCACTTTTTTTAATTTATTTTGTGGTTTTACTCAATAATTTCTTTGAGCATTCTGATTACCAGTGTTTTGAACTCCGCATCTGATGGGTTGGCTATCTACATTTCATATATTTCTTTATCTGGGTTTTGTTCTGTTTTTTCATGTGGGCCATATTTCTTTGCCTCTTCAATTTAGCAGGCTCCCTGTGTTTGTTTCTGTGTACTAGGTAGAACTGCCTTGACTCCGGTTCTTGGTAGCATGACCTACTGTAGTACGTGTCCTATAGGGTCCCATTCCACAGCCTCCCCTATCACCCAAGCTGGGTACTTGAGGTGTGCCAGCGGTGTGGGCTGAGTACACCTTCCCCTTGTAGTTGAGCCTTGGTTGGTGTTGGCAGGTTATGGCGGTGGTGCCACACACACACCCTCCCCCCCCCGAGGCTCAGTTGGAAGTCGCTCTGTCCAGTAGAGGCCTCGTGGCCACAGCAGAACAAACTTTCCCAGGACACTTTATTATATCTGGGGGAAGGAAGGTGACTGCCTCTCTAGCGGAGACCAGCAGCCAAACCTTCATCCCTCATGCCATTTCTTGAGGAGGATACATACGAGAGATGCAAGGCCAAAATTCATAAATTGTCTATTGTATTCAGTTGTTTGACAGTAACAGGTAACATACACTAATTCAGGAATCGCTCTTACCGATCAGAGTCAAGGTCTATAAAACGTTTGGACCAGTTGCAGGGTCCCATAGACTCCCTGCTAAAGATAGCTTACACCACATTGCTGATAAGAAAAGCAGAGCAAGTTCTAAAGCATAATGAGCATGAGGAGCGCTCTTTGATCTAATTCCCGTGTCCACCCTCTGAGTGGTTGACAGTGACATTCCGCGTGCGGCCTTATGTTGAGACATAGAGACAAGAGCAGTCAGGATGCTGGTGGCTCGTCATGCTGGGGCCGGGTCTACAATTCCTGAAACCATGAGGAGTGTTTGCCCACAATAGTTTTATGGGAACTCCTTTGTAGGTAACTCTGTTATTTTCTATCATTGCCTTTAAGATTCTCTCTTTATCTTCCATCTTTGGCATTTTAATTATGATGTGTCTTGGTGTGGTCTGCTTTCGGTCTAGCTTGTTTGGGACTCTCTTTGCTTCCTGGACTTGTACATCTATTTCCTGGGCCAAATTTGGGAAGTTAGTTTTCATTTTTTCAAATACGTTTTCAGTCTCTTGCTCTTTCTCTTCTTCTGGCACCGCTAGGATTCAGATGTTGGTATGTTTAAAGTTGTCCTAGATGTTCGATTCTTGGTTCTCCTTTCTGTTTTGGGCACATGTTTCTTTTTTCTTTTGTTCCACATTCCTGAATTGAATCCTGGCTTCTTCCTATCTCCGTTGGTTCCTTGTATATTTTTCTTCATTTCACTTTGTATAACCTTCACTTCTTTTTATGTATTTTGTGGTTTTACTCAATAATTTCTTTGAGCATTCTGATTACCAGTGTTTTGAACTCTGCATCTGATGGGTTGGCTATCTCCATTTCATATATTTCTTTATCTGGGTTTTGTTCTGTTTTTTCATGTGGGCCATATTTCTTTGCCTCTTCAATTTAGCAGGCTCCCTGTGTTTGTTTCTGTGTACTAGGTAGAACTGCCTTGACTCCGGTTCTTGGTAGCATGACCTACTGTAGTACGTGTCCTATAAGGTCCCATTCCACAGCCTCCCCTATCACCCAAGCTGGGTACTTGAGGTGTGCCAGCGGTGTGGGCTGAGTACACCTTCCCCTTGTAGTTGAGCCTTGTTTGGTGTTGGCAGGTTATGGCGGTGGTGCCACACACACACACCCCCGCCCGAGGCTCAGTTGGAAGTCGCTCTGTCCAGTAGAGGCCTCGTGGCCACAGCAGAACAAACTTACCCAGGACACTTTATTATATCTGGGGGAAGGAAGGTGACTGCCTCTCTAGCGGAGACCAGCAGCCAAACCTTCATCCCTCATTTCTTTTCTTGAGGAGGATACATACGAGAGATGCAAGGATAAAATTCATAAATTGTCTATTGTATTCAGTTGTTTGACAGTAACAGATAACATACACTAATTCAGGAATCGCTCTTACCGATCAGAGTCAAGGTCTATAAAACGTTTGGACCAGTTGCAGGGTCCCATAGACTCCCTGCTAAAGATAGCTTACACCGCATTGCTGATAAGAAAAGCAGAGCAAGTTCTAAAGCATAATGAGCATGAGGAGCGCTCTTTGATCTAATTCCCATGGCCACCCTCTGAGTGGTTGACAGTGACATTCCGCGTGCGGCCTTATGTTGAGACATAGAGACAAGAGCGGCCAGGATGCTGGCGACTCGTCATGCTGGGGCCGGGTCGACAATTCCTGAAACCACGAGGAGTGTTTGCCCACAATAGTTTTATGGGAACTTCTTTGTAGGTAACTCTGTTATTTTCTATCATTGCCTTTAAGATTCTCTCTTTATCTTCCACCTTTGGCATTTTAATTATGATGTGTCTTGGTGTGGTCTGCTTTCGGTCTAGCTTGTTTGGGACTCTCTTTGCTTCCTGGACTTGTACGTCTATTTCCTGGACCAAATTTGGGAAGTTAGTTTTCATTTTTTCAAATACTTTTTCAGTCTCTTGCTCTTTCTCTTCTCCTTCTGGCACCGCTAGGATTCAGATGTTGGTATGTTTAAAGTTGTCCTAGATGTTCGATTCTTGTTTTTCCTTTCTGTTTTGGGCACATGTTTATTTCTATCTTTTGTTCCACATTGCTGAATTGAATCCTGGCTTCTTCCTATCTCCGTTGGTTCCTTGTATATTTTTCTTCATTTCACTTTGTATAACCTTCACTTTTTTTAATTTATTTTGTGGTTTTACTCAATAATTTCTTTGAGCATTCTGATTACCAGTGTTTTGAACTCCGCATCTGATGGGTTGGCTATCTACATTTCATATATTTCTTTATCTGGGTTTTGTTCTGTTTTTTCATGTGGGCCATATTTCTTTGCCTCTTCAATTTAGCAGGCTCCCTGTGTTTGTTTCTGTGTACTATGTAGAACTGCCTTGACTCCGGTTCTTGGTAGCATGACCTACTGTAGTACGTGTTCTATAAGGTCCCATTCCACAGCCTCCTCTATCACCCAAGCTGGGTACTTGAGGTGTGCCAGCGGTGTGGGCTGAGTACACCTTCCTCTTGTAGTTGAGCCTTGGTTGGTGTTGGCAGGTTATGGCGGTGGTGCCACACACACACCCTCCCCCCCCGAGGCTCAGTTGGAAGTCGCTCTGTCCAGTAGAGGCCTCGTGGCCACAGCAGAACAAACTTACCCAGGACACTTTATTATATCTGGGGGAAGGAAGGTGACTGCCTCTCTAGCGGAGACCAGCAGCCAAACCTTCATCCCTCATGTCTTTTCTTGAGGAGGATACATACGAGAGATGCAAGGCTAAAATTCATAAATTGTCTATTGTATTCAGTTGTTTGACAGTAACAGGTAACATACACTAATTCAGGAATCGCTCTTACCGATCAGAGTCAAGGTCTATAAAACGTTTGGACCAGTTGCAGGGTCCCATAGACTCCCTGCTAAAGATAGCTTACACCGCATTGCTGATAAGAAAAGCAGAGCAAGTTCTAAAGCATAATGAGCATGAGGAGCGCTCTTTGATCTAATTCCCATGTCCACCCTCTGAGTGGTTGACAGTGACATTCCGCGTGCGGCCTTATGTTGAGACATAGAGACAAGAGCGGCCAGGATGCTGGCGACTCGTCATGCTGGGGCCGGGTCTACAATTCCTGAAACCACGAGGAGTGTTTGCCCACAATAGTTTTATGGGAACTTCTTTGTAGGTAACTCTGTTATTTTCTATCATTGCCTTTCAGATTCTCTCTTTATCTTCCACCTTTGGCATTTTAATTATGATGTGTCTTGGTGTGGTCTGCTTTCGGTCTAGCTTGTTTGGGACTCTCTTTGCTTCCTGGACTTGTACGTCTATTTCCTGGACCAAATTTGGGAAGTTAGTTTTCATTTTTTCAAATACGTTTTCAGTCTCTTGCTCTTTCTCTTCTCCTTCTGGCACCGCTAGGATTCAGATGTTGGTATGTTTAAAGTTGTCCTAGATGTTCGATTCTTGTTTTTCCTTTCTGTTTTGGGCACATGTTTATTTCTATCTTTTGTTCCACATTGCTGAATTGAATCCTGGCTTCTTCCTATCTCCGTTGGTTCCTTGTATATTTTTCTTCATTTCACTTTGTATAACCTTCACTTTTTTTAATTTATTTTGTGGTTTTACTCAATAATTTCTTTGAGCATTCTGATTACCAGTGTTTTGAACTCCGCATCTGATGGGTTGGCTATCTACATTTCATATATTTCTTTATCTGGGTTTTGTTCTGTTTTTTCATGTGGGCCATATTTCTTTGCCTCTTCAATTTAGCAGGCTCCCTATGTTTGTTTCTGTGTACTAGGTAGAACTGCCTTGACTCCGGTTCTTGGTAGCATGACCTACTGTAGTACGTGTCCTATAGGGTCCCATTCCACAGCCTCCCCTATCACCCAAGCTGGGTACTTGAGGTGTGCCAGCGGTGTGGGCTGAGTACACCTTCCCCTTGTAGTTGAGCCTTGGTTGGTGTTGGCAGGTTATGGCGGTGGTGCCACACACACACCCTCCCCCCCCCGAGGCTCAGTTGGAAGTCGCTCTGTCCAGTAGAGGCCTTGTGGCCACAGCAGAACAAACTTTCCCAGGACACTTTATTATATCTGGGGGAAGGAAGGTGACTGCCTCTCTAGCGGAGACCAGCAGCCAAACCTTCATCCCTCATGCCATTTCTTGAGGAGGATACATACGAGAGATGCAAGGCCAAAATTCATAAATTGTCTATTGTATTCAGTTGTTTGACAGTAACAGGTAACATACACTAATTCAGGAATCGCTCTTACCGATCAGAGTCAAGGTCTATAAAACGTTTGGACCAGTTGCAGGGTCCCATAGACTCCCTGCTAAAGATAGCTTACACCACATTGCTGATAAGAAAAGCAGAGCAAGTTCTAAAGCATAATGAGCATGAGGAGCGCTCTTTGATCTAATTCCCGTGTCCACCCTCTGAGTGGTTGACAGTGACATTCCGCGTGCGGCCTTATGTTGAGACATAGAGACAAGAGCAGTCAGGATGCTGGTGGCTCGTCATGCTGGGGCCGGGTCTACAATTCCTGAAACCATGAGGAGTGTTTGCCCACAATAGTTTTATGGGAACTCCTTTGTAGGTAACTCTGTTATTTTCTATCATTGCCTTTAAGATTCTCTCTTTATCTTCCATCTTTGGCATTTTAATTATGATGTGTCTTGGTGTGGTCTGCTTTCGGTCTAGCTTGTTTGGGACTCTCTTTGCTTCCTGGACTTGTACGTCTATTTCCTGGGCCAAATTTGGGAAGTTAGTTTTCATTTTTTCAAATACGTTTTCAGTCTCTTGCTCTTTCTCTTCTTCTGGCACCGCTAGGATTCAGATGTTGGTATGTTTAAAGTTGTCCTAGATGTTCGATTCTTGGTTCTCCTTTCTGTTTTGGGCACATGTTTCTTTTTTCTTTTGTTCCACATTCCTGAATTGAATCCTGGCTTCTTCCTATCTCCGTTGGTTCCTTGTATATTTTTCTTCATTTCACTTTGTATAACCTTCACTTCTTTTTATGTATTTTGTGGTTTTACTCAATAATTTCTTTGAGCATTCTGATTACCAGTGTTTTGAACTCTGCATATGATGGGTTGACTATCTACATTTCATATATTTCTTTATCTGGGTTTTGTTCTGTTTTTTCATGTGGGCCATATTTCTTTGCCTCTTCAATTTATCAGGCTCCCTGTGTTTGTTTCTGTGTACTAGGTAGAACTGCCTTGACTCCGGTTCTTGGTAGCATGACCTACTGTAGTACGTGTCCTATAAGGTCCCATTCCACAGCCTCCCCTATCACCCAAGCTGGGTACTTGAGGTGTGCCAGCGGTGTGGGCTGAGTACACCTTCCCCTTGTAGTTGAGCCTTGTTTGGTGTTGGCAGGTTATGGCGGTGGTGCCACACACACACACCCCCGCCCGAGGCTCAGTTGGAAGTCGCTCTGTCCAGTAGAGGCCTCGTGGCCACAGCAGAACAAACTTACCCAGGACACTTTATTATATCTGGGGGAAGGAAGGTGACTGCCTCTCTAGCGGAGACCAGCAGCCAAACCTTCATCCCTCATTTCTTTTCTTGAGGAGGATACATACGAGAGATGCAAGGCTAAAATTCATAAATTGTCTATTGTATTCAGTTGTTTGACAGTAACAGATAACATACACTAATTCAGGAATCGCTCTTACCGATCAGAGTCAAGGTCTATAAAACGTTTGGACCAGTTGCAGGGTCCCATAGACTCCCTGCTAAAGATAGCTTACACCGCATTGCTGATAAGAAAAGCAGAGCAAGTTCTAAAGCATAATGAGCATGAGGAGCGCTCTTTGATCTAATTCCCGTGTCCACCCTCTGAGTGGTTGACAGTGACATTCCGCGTGCGGCCTTATGTTGAGACATAGAGACAAGAGCAGTCAGGATGCTGGTGGCTCGTCATGCTGGGGCCGGGTCTACAATTCCTGAAACCATGAGGAGTGTTTGCCCACAATAGTTTTATGGGAACTCCTTTGTAGGTAACTCTGTTATTTTCTATCATTGCCTTTAAGATTCTCTCTTTATCTTCCATCTTTGGCATTTTAATTATGATGTGTCTTGGTGTGGTCTGCTTTCGGTCTAGCTTGTTTGGGACTCTCTTTGCTTCCTGGACTTGTACGTCTATTTCCTGGGCCAAATTTGGGAAGTTAGTTTTCATTTTTTCAAATACGTTTTCAGTCTCTTGCTCTTTCTCTTCTTCTGGCACCGCTAGGATTCAGATGTTGGTATGTTTAAAGTTGTCCTAGATGTTCGATTCTTGGTTCTCCTTTCTGTTTTGGGCACATGTTTCTTTTTTCTTTTGTTCCACATTCCTGAATTGAATCCTGGCTTCTTCCTATCTCCGTTGGTTCCTTGTATATTTTTCTTCATTTCACTTTGTATAACCTTCACTTTTTTTAATTTATTTTGTGGTTTTACTCAATAATTTCTTTGAGCATTCTGATTACCAGTGTTTTGAACTCCGCATCTGATGGGTTGGCTATCTACATTTCATATATTTCTTTATCTGGGTTTTGTTCTGTTTTTTCATGTGGGCCATATTTCTTTGCCTCTTCAATTTAGCAGGCTCCCTGTGTTTGTTTCTGTGTACTAGGTAGAACTGCCTTGACTCCGGTTCTTGGTAGCATGACCTACTGTAGTACGTGTCCTATAAGGTCCCATTCCACAGCCTCCCCTATCACCCAAGCTGGGTACTTGAGGTGTGCCAGCGGTGTGGGCTGAGTACACCTTCCCCTTGTAGTTGAGCCTTGGTTGGTGTTGGCAGGTTATGGCGGTGGTGCCACACACACACCCTCCCCCCCCGAGGCTCAGTTGGAAGTCGCTCTGTCCAGTAGAGGCCTCGTGGCCACAGCAGAACAAACTTACCCAGGACACTTTATTATATCTGGGGGAAGGAAGGTGACTGCCTCTCTAGCGGAGACCAGCAGCCAAACCTTCATCCCTCATTTCTTTTCTTGAGGAGGATACATACGAGAGATGCAAGGCTAAAATTCATAAATTGTCTATTGTATTCAGTTGTTTGACAGTAACAGATAACATACACTAATTCAGGAATCGCTCTTACCGATCAGAGTCAAGGTCTATAAAACGTTTGGACCAGTTGCAGGGTCCCATAGACTCCCTGCTAAAGATAGCTTACACCACATTGCTGATAAGAAAAGCAGAGCAAGTTCTAAAGCATAATGAGCATGAGGAGCGCTCTTTGATCTAATTCCCGTGTCCACCCTCTGAGTGGTTGACAGTGACATTCCGCGTGCGGCCTTATGTTGAGACATAGAGACAAGAGCGGCCAGGATGCTGGCGACTCGTCATGCTGGGGCCGGGTCTACAATTCCTGAAACCATGAGGAGTGTTTGCCCACAATAGTTTTATGGGAACTTCTTTGTAGGTAACTCTGTTATTTTCTATCATTGCCTTTAAGATTCTCTCTTTATCTTCCACCTTTGGCATTTTAATTATGATGTGTCTTGGTGTGGTCTGCTTTCGGTCTAGCTCGTTTGGGACTCTCTTTGCTTCCTGGACTTGTACGTCTATTTCCTGGACCAAATTTGGGAAGTTAGTTTTCATTTTTTCAAATACGTTTTCAGTCTCTTGCTCTTTCTCTTCTCCTTCTGGCACCGCTAGGATTCAGATGTTGGTATGTTTAAAGTTGTCCTAGATGTTCGATTCTTGGTTCTCCTTTCTGTTTTGGGCACATGTTTATTTCTTTCTTTTGTTCCACATTGCTGAATTGAATCCTGGCTTCTTCCTATCTCCGTTGGTTCCTTGTATATTTTTCTTCATTTCACTTTGTATAACCTTCACTTCTTTTTATTTATTTTGTGGTTTTACTCAATAATTTCTTTGAGCATTCTGATTACCAGTGTTTTGAACTCTGCATCTGATGGGTTGGCTATCTACATTTCATATATTTCTTTATCTGGGTTTTGTTCTGTTCTTTCATGTGGGCCATATTTCTTTGCCTCTTCAACTTAGCAGCCTCCCTGTGTTTGTTTCTGTGTACTAGGTAGAACTGCCTTGACTCCGTGTCTTGGTAGCATGGCCTACTGTAGTACGTGTCCTATAGGGTCCCATTCCACAGCCTCCCCTATCACCCAAGCTGGGTACTTGAGGTGTGCCAGCGGTGTGGGCTGAGTACACCTTCCCCTTGTAGTTGAGCCTTGGTTGGTGTTGGCAGGTTATGGCGGTGGTGCCACACACACACCCTCCCCCCCCGAGGCTCAGTTGGAAGTCGCTCTGTCCAGTAGAGGCCTCGTGGCCACAGCAGAACAAACTTACCCAGGACACTTTATTATATCTGGGGGAAGGAAGGTGACTGCCTCTCTAGCGGAGACCAGCAGCCAAACCTTCATCCCTCATTTCTTTTCTTGAGGAGGATACATACGAGAGATGCAAGGCTAAAATTCATAAATTGTCTATTGTATTCAGTTGTTTGACAGTAACAGATAACATACACTAATTCAGGAATCGCTCTTACCGATCAGAGTCAAGGTCTATAAAACGTTTGGACCAGTTGCAGGGTCCCATAGACTCCCTGCTAAAGATAGCTTACACCGCATTGCTGATAAGAAAAGCAGAGCAAGTTCTAAAGCATAATGAGCATGAGGAGCGCTCTTTGATCTAATTCCCGTGTCCAACCTCTGAGTGGTTGACAGTGACATTCCGCGTGCGGTCTTATGTTGAGACATAGAGACAAGAGCGGCCAGGATGCTGGCGACTCGTCATGCTGGGGCCGGGTCTACAATTCCTGAAACCATGAGGAGTGTTTGCCCACAATAGTTTTATGGGAACTCCTTTGTAGGTAACTCTGTTATTTTCTATCATTGCCTTTAAGATTCTCTCTTTATCTTCCATCTTTGGCATTTTAATTATGATGTGTCTTGGTGTGGTCTGCTTTCGGTCTAGCTTGTTTGGGACTCTCTTTGCTTCCTGGACTTGTACGTCTATTTCCTGGGCCAAATTTGGGAAGTTAGTTTTCATTTTTTCAAATACGTTTTCAGTCTCTTGCTCTTTCTCTTCTTCTGGCACCGCTAGGATTCAGATGTTGGTATGTTTAAAGTTGTCCTAGATGTTCGATTCTTGGTTCTCCTTTCTGTTTTGGGCACATGTTTCTTTTTTCTTTTGTTCCACATTCCTGAATTGAATCCTGGCTTCTTCCTATCTCCGTTGGTTCCTTGTATATTTTTCTTCATTTCACTTTGTATAACCTTCACTTTTTTTAATTTATTTTGTGGTTTTACTCAATAATTTCTTTGAGCATTCTGATTACCAGTGTTTTGAACTCCGCATCTGATGGGTTGGCTATCTACATTTCATATATTTCTTTATCTGGGTTTTGTTCTGTTTTTTCATGTGGGCCATATTTCTTTGCCTCTTCAATTTAGCAGGCTCCCTGTGTTTGTTTCTGTGTACTAGGTAGAACTGCCTTGACTCCGGTTCTTGGTAGCATGACCTACTGTAGTACGTGTCCTATAAGGTCCCATTCCACAGCCTCCCCTATCACCCAAGCTGGGTACTTGAGGTGTGCCAGCGGTGTGGGCTGAGTACACCTTCCCCTTGTAGTTGAGCCTTGGTTGGTGTTGGCAGGTTATGGCGGTGGTGCCACACACACACCCTCCCCCCCCGAGGCTCAGTTGGAAGTCGCTCTGTCCAGTAGAGGCCTCGTGGCCACAGCAGAACAAACTTACCCAGGACACTTTATTATATCTGGGGGAAGGAAGGTGACTGCCTCTCTAGCGGAGACCAGCAGCCAAACCTTCATCCCTCATTTCTTTTCTTGAGGAGGATACATACGAGAGATGCAAGGCTAAAATTCATAAATTGTCTATTGTATTCAGTTGTTTGACAGTAACAGATAACATACACTAATTCAGGAATCGCTCTTACCGATCAGAGTCAAGGTCTATAAAACGTTTGGACCAGTTGCAGGGTCCCATAGACTCCCTGCTAAAGATAGCTTACACCACATTGCTGATAAGAAAAGCAGAGCAAGTTCTAAAGCATAATGAGCATGAGGAGCGCTCTTTGATCTAATTCCCGTGTCCACCCTCTGAGTGGTTGACAGTGACATTCCGCGTGCGGCCTTATGTTGAGACATAGAGACAAGAGCGGCCAGGATGCTGGCGACTCGTCATGCTGGGGCCGGGTCTACAATTCCTGAAACCATGAGGAGTGTTTGCCCACAATAGTTTTATGGGAACTTCTTTGTAGGTAACTCTGTTATTTTCTATCATTGCCTTTAAGATTCTCTCTTTATCTTCCACCTTTGGCATTTTAATTATGATGTGTCTTGGTGTGGTCTGCTTTCGGTCTAGCTCGTTTGGGACTCTCTTTGCTTCCTGGACTTGTACGTCTATTTCCTGGACCAAATTTGGGAAGTTAGTTTTCATTTTTTCAAATACGTTTTCAGTCTCTTGCTCTTTCTCTTCTCCTTCTGGCACCGCTAGGATTCAGATGTTGGTATGTTTAAAGTTGTCCTAGATGTTCGATTCTTGGTTCTCCTTTCTGTTTTGGGCACATGTTTATTTCTTTCTTTTGTTCCACATTGCTGAATTGAATCCTGGCTTCTTCCTATCTCCGTTGGTTCCTTGTATATTTTTCTTCATTTCACTTTGTATAACCTTCACTTCTTTTTATTTATTTTGTGGTTTTACTCAATAATTTCTTTGAGCATTCTGATTACCAGTGTTTTGAACTCTGCATCTGATGGGTTGGCTATCTACATTTCATATATTTCTTTATCTGGGTTTTGTTCTGTTCTTTCATGTGGGCCATATTTCTTTGCCTCTTCAACTTAGCAGCCTCCCTGTGTTTGTTTCTGTGTACTAGGTAGAACTGCCTTGACTCCGTGTCTTGGTAGCATGGCCTACTGTAGTACGTGTCCTATAGGGTCCCATTCCACAGCCTCCCCTATCACCCAAGCTGGGTACTTGAGGTGTGCCAGCGGTGTGGGCTGAGTACACCTTCCCCTTGTAGTTGAGCCTTGGTTGGTGTTGGCAGGTTATGGCGGTGGTGCCACACACACACCCTCCCCCCCCGAGGCTCAGTTGGAAGTCGCTCTGTCCAGTAGAGGCCTCGTGGCCACAGCAGAACAAACTTACCCAGGACACTTTATTATATCTGGGGGAAGGAAGGTGACTGCCTCTCTAGCGGAGACCAGCAGCCAAACCTTCATCCCTCATTTCTTTTCTTGAGGAGGATACATACGAGAGATGCAAGGCTAAAATTCATAAATTGTCTATTGTATTCAGTTGTTTGACAGTAACAGATAACATACACTAATTCAGGAATCGCTCTTACCGATCAGAGTCAAGGTCTATAAAACGTTTGGACCAGTTGCAGGGTCCCATAGACTCCCTGCTAAAGATAGCTTACACCGCATTGCTGATAAGAAAAGCAGAGCAAGTTCTAAAGCATAATGAGCATGAGGAGCGCTCTTTGATCTAATTCCCGTGTCCAACCTCTGAGTGGTTGACAGTGACATTCCGCGTGCGGTCTTATGTTGAGACATAGAGACAAGAGCGGCCAGGATGCTGGCGACTCGTCATGCTGGGGCCGGGTCTACAATTCCTGAAACCATGAGGAGTGTTTGCCCACAATAGTTTTATGGGAACTTCTTTGTAGGTAACTCTGTTATTTTCTATCATTGCCTTTAAGATTCTCTCTTTATCTTCCACCTTTGGCATTTTAATTATGATGTGTCTTGGTGTGGTCTGCTTTCGGTCTAGCTTGTTTGGGACTCTCTTTGCTTCCTGGACTTGTACGTCTATTTCCTGGACCAAATTTGGGAAGTTAGTTTTCATTTTTTCAAATACGTTTTCAGTCTCTTGCTCTTTCTCTTCTCCTTCTGGCACCGCTAGGATTCAGATGTTGGTATGTTTAAAGTTGTCCTAGATGTTCGATTCTTGTTTTTCCTTTCTGTTTTGGGCACATGTTTATTCCTATCTTTTGTTCCACATTGCTGAATTGAATCCTGGCTTCTTCCTATCTCCGTTGGTTCCTTGTATATTTTTCTTCATTTCACTTTGTATAACCTTCACTTTTTTTAATTTATTTTGTGCTTTTACTCAATAATTTCTTTGAGCATTCTGATTACCAGTGTTTTGAACTCTGCATCTGATGGGTTGGCTATCTACATTTCATATATTTCTTTATCTGGGTTTTGTTCTCTTCTTTCATGTGGGCCATATTTCTTTGCCTCTTTAACTTAGCAGCCTCCCTGTGTTTGTTTCTGTGTACTAGGTAGAACTGCCTTGACTCCGTGTCTTGGAAGCATGGCCTACTGTAGTACGTGTCCTATAGGGTCCCATTCCACAGCCTCCCCTATCACCCAAGCTGGGTACTTGAGGTGTGCCAGCAGTGTGGGCTGAGTACACCTTCCCCTTGTAGTTGAGCCTTGGTTGGTGTTGGCAGGTTATGGCGGTGGTGCCACACACACACCCTCCCCCCCCGAGGCTCAGTTGGAAGTCGCTCTGTCCAGTAGAGGCCTCGTGGCCACAGCAGAACAAACTTACCCAGGACACTTTATTATATCTGGGGGAAGGAAGGTGACTGCCTCTCTAGCGGAGACCAGCAGCCAAACCTTCATCCCTCATTTCTTTTCTTGAGGAGGATACATACGAGAGATGCAAGGCCAAAATTCATAAATTGTCTATTGTATTCAGTTGTTTGACAGTAACAGGTAACATACACTAATTCAGGAATCGCTCTTACCGATCAGAGTCAAGGTCTATAAAACGTTTGGACCAGTTGCAGGGTCCCATAGACTCCCTGCTAAAGATAGCTTACACCACATTGCTGATAAGAAAAGCAGAGCAAGTTCTAAAGCATAATGAGCATGAGGAGCGCTCTTTGATCTAATTCCCGTGTCCACCCTCTGAGTGGTTGACAGTGACATTCCGCGTGCGGTCTTATGTTGAGACATAGAGACAAGAGCGGCCAGGATGCTGGTGGCTCGTCATGCTGGGGCCGGGTCTACAATTCCTGAAACCATGAGGAGTGTTTGCCCACAATAGTTTTATGGGAACTCCTTTGTAGGTAACTCTGTTATTTTCTATCGTTGCCTTTAAGATTCTCTCTTTATCTTCCACCTTTGGCATTTTAATTATGATGTGTCTTGGTGTGGTCTTCTTTGGGTCTAGCTTGTTTGGGAGTCTCTTTGCTTCTTGGACTTGTACGTCTATTTCCTGCGCCAAATTTGGGAAGTTAGTTTTCATTTTTTCAAATATGTTTTCAGTCTCTTGCTCTTTCTCTTCTTCTGGCACCGCTAGGATTCAGATGTTGGTATGTTTAAAGTTGTCCTAGATGTTCGATTCTTGGTTCTCCTTTCTGTTTTGGGCACATGTTTATTCCTATCTTTTGTTCCACATTGCTGAATTGAATCCTGGCTTCTTCCTATCTCCGTTGGTTCCTTGTATATTTTTCTTCATTTCACTTTGTATAACCTTCACTTCTTTTTATTTATTTTGTGGTTTTACTCAATAATTTCTTTGAGCATTCTGATTACCAGTGTTTTGAACTCTGCATCTGATGGGTTGGCTATCTACATTTCATATATTTCTTTATCTGGGTTTTGTTCTGTTCTTTCATGTGGGCCATATTTCTTTGCCTCTTCAACTTAGCAGCCTCCCTGTGTTTGTTTCTGTGTACTAGGTAGAACTGCCTTGACTCCGTGTCTTGGTAGCATGGCCTACTGTAGTACGTGTCCTATAGGGTCCCATTCCACAGCCTCCCCTATCACCCAAGCTGGGTACTTGAGGTGTGCCAGCGGTGTGGGCTGAGTACACCTTCCCCTTGTAGTTGAGCCTTGGTTGGTGTTGGCAGGTTATGGCGGTGGTGCCACACACACACCCTCCCCCCCCGAGGCTCAGTTGGAAGTCGCTCTGTCCAGTAGAGGCCTCGTGGCCACAGCAGAACAAACTTACCCAGGACACTTTATTATATCTGGGGGAAGGAAGGTGACTGCCTCTCTAGCGGAGACCAGCAGCCAAACCTTCATCCCTCATTTCTTTTCTTGAGGAGGATACATACGAGAGATGCAAGGCTAAAATTCATAAATTGTCTATTGTATTCAGTTGTTTGACAGTAACAGATAACATACACTAATTCAGGAATCGCTCTTACCGATCAGAGTCAAGGTCTATAAAACGTTTGGACCAGTTGCAGGGTCCCATAGACTCCCTGCTAAAGATAGCTTACACCACATTGCTGATAAGAAAAGCAGAGCAAGTTCTAAAGCATAATGAGCATGAGGAGCGCTCTTTGATCTAATTCCCGTGTCCACCCTCTGAGTGGTTGACAGTGACATTCCGCGTGCGGCCTTATGTTGAGACATAGAGACAAGAGCGGCCAGGATGCTGGCGACTCGTCATGCTGGGGCCGGGTCTACAATTCCTGAAACCATGAGGAGTGTTTGCCCACAATAGTTTTATGGGAACTTCTTTGTAGGTAACTCTGTTATTTTCTATCATTGCCTTTAAGATTCTCTCTTTATCTTCCACCTTTGGCATTTTAATTATGATGTGTCTTGGTGTGGTCTGCTTTCGGTCTAGCTCGTTTGGGACTCTCTTTGCTTCCTGGACTTGTACGTCTATTTCCTGGACCAAATTTGGGAAGTTAGTTTTCATTTTTTCAAATACGTTTTCAGTCTCTTGCTCTTTCTCTTCTCCTTCTGGCACCGCTAGGATTCAGATGTTGGTATGTTTAAAGTTGTCCTAGATGTTCGATTCTTGGTTCTCCTTTCTGTTTTGGGCACATGTTTATTTCTTTCTTTTGTTCCACATTGCTGAATTGAATCCTGGCTTCTTCCTATCTCCGTTGGTTCCTTGTATATTTTTCTTCATTTCACTTTGTATAACCTTCACTTCTTTTTATTTATTTTGTGGTTTTACTCAATAATTTCTTTGAGCATTCTGATTACCAGTGTTTTGAACTCTGCATCTGATGGGTTGGCTATCTACATTTCATATATTTCTTTATCTGGGTTTTGTTCTGTTCTTTCATGTGGGCCATATTTCTTTGCCTCTTCAACTTAGCAGCCTCCCTGTGTTTGTTTCTGTGTACTAGGTAGAACTGCCTTGACTCCGTGTCTTGGTAGCATGGCCTACTGTAGTACGTGTCCTATAGGGTCCCATTCCACAGCCTCCCCTATCACCCAAGCTGGGTACTTGAGGTGTGCCAGCGGTGTGGGCTGAGTACACCTTCCCCTTGTAGTTGAGCCTTGGTTGGTGTTGGCAGGTTATGGCGGTGGTGCCACACACACACCCTCCCCCCCCGAGGCTCAGTTGGAAGTCGCTCTGTCCAGTAGAGGCCTCGTGGCCACAGCAGAACAAACTTACCCAGGACACTTTATTATATCTGGGGGAAGGAAGGTGACTGCCTCTCTAGCGGAGACCAGCAGCCAAACCTTCATCCCTCATTTCTTTTCTTGAGGAGGATACATACGAGAGATGCAAGGCTAAAATTCATAAATTGTCTATTGTATTCAGTTGTTTGACAGTAACAGATAACATACACTAATTCAGGAATCGCTCTTACCGATCAGAGTCAAGGTCTATAAAACGTTTGGACCAGTTGCAGGGTCCCATAGACTCCCTGCTAAAGATAGCTTACACCGCATTGCTGATAAGAAAAGCAGAGCAAGTTCTAAAGCATAATGAGCATGAGGAGCGCTCTTTGATCTAATTCCCGTGTCCAACCTCTGAGTGGTTGACAGTGACATTCCGCGTGCGGTCTTATGTTGAGACATAGAGACAAGAGCGGCCAGGATGCTGGCGACTCGTCATGCTGGGGCCGGGTCTACAATTCCTGAAACCATGAGGAGTGTTTGCCCACAATAGTTTTATGGGAACTTCTTTGTAGGTAACTCTGTTATTTTCTATCATTGCCTTTAAGATTCTCTCTTTATCTTCCACCTTTGGCATTTTAATTATGATGTGTCTTGGTGTGGTCTGCTTTCGGTCTAGCTTGTTTGGGACTCTCTTTGCTTCCTGGACTTGTACGTCTATTTCCTGGACCAAATTTGGGAAGTTAGTTTTCATTTTTTCAAATACGTTTTCAGTCTCTTGCTCTTTCTCTTCTCCTTCTGGCACCGCTAGGATTCAGATGTTGGTATGTTTAAAGTTGTCCTAGATGTTCGATTCTTGTTTTTCCTTTCTGTTTTGGGCACATGTTTATTCCTATCTTTTGTTCCACATTGCTGAATTGAATCCTGGCTTCTTCCTATCTCCGTTGGTTCCTTGTATATTTTTCTTCATTTCACTTTGTATAACCTTCACTTTTTTTAATTTATTTTGTGCTTTTACTCAATAATTTCTTTGAGCATTCTGATTACCAGTGTTTTGAACTCTGCATCTGATGGGTTGGCTATCTACATTTCATATATTTCTTTATCTGGGTTTTGTTCTCTTCTTTCATGTGGGCCATATTTCTTTGCCTCTTTAACTTAGCAGCCTCCCTGTGTTTGTTTCTGTGTACTAGGTAGAACTGCCTTGACTCCGTGTCTTGGAAGCATGGCCTACTGTAGTACGTGTCCTATAGGGTCCCATTCCACAGCCTCCCCTATCACCCAAGCTGGGTACTTGAGGTGTGCCAGCAGTGTGGGCTGAGTACACCTTCCCCTTGTAGTTGAGCCTTGGTTGGTGTTGGCAGGTTATGGCGGTGGTGCCACACACACACCCTCCCCCCCCGAGGCTCAGTTGGAAGTCGCTCTGTCCAGTAGAGGCCTCGTGGCCACAGCAGAACAAACTTACCCAGGACACTTTATTATATCTGGGGGAAGGAAGGTGACTGCCTCTCTAGCGGAGACCAGCAGCCAAACCTTCATCCCTCCTGCCATTTCTTGAGGAGGATACATACGAGAGATGCAAGGCCAAAATTCATAAATTGTCTATTGTATTCAGTTGTTTGACAGTAACAGGTAACATACACTAATTCAGGAATCGCTCTTACCGATCAGAGTCAAGGTCTATAAAACGTTTGGACCAGTTGCAGGGTCCCATAGACTCCCTGCTAAAGATAGCTTACACCACATTGCTGATAAGAAAAGCAGAGCAAGTTCTAAAGCATAATGAGCATGAGGAGCGCTCTTTGATCTAATTCCCGTGTCCACCCTCTGAGTGGTTGACAGTGACATTCCGCGTGCGGTCTTATGTTGAGACATAGAGACAAGAGCGGCCAGGATGCTGGTGGCTCGTCATGCTGGGGCCGGGTCTACAATTCCTGAAACCATGAGGAGTGTTTGCCCACAATAGTTTTATGGGAACTCCTTTGTAGGTAACTCTGTTATTTTCTATCGTTGCCTTTAAGATTCTCTCTTTATCTTCCACCTTTGGCATTTTAATTATGATGTGTCTTGGTGTGGTCTTCTTTGGGTCTAGCTTGTTTGGGAGTCTCTTTGCTTCTTGGACTTGTACGTCTATTTCCTGCGCCAAATTTGGGAAGTTAGTTTTCATTTTTTCAAATATGTTTTCAGTCTCTTGCTCTTTCTCTTCTTCTGGCACCGCTAGGATTCAGATGTTGGTATGTTTAAAGTTGTCCTAGATGTTCGATTCTTGGTTCTCCTTTCTGTTTTGGGCACATGTTTATTCCTATCTTTTGTTCCACATTGCTGAATTGAATCCTGGCTTCTTCCTATCTCCGTTGGTTCCTTGTATATTTTTCTTCATTTCACTTTGTATAACCTTCACTTCTTTTTATTTATTTTGTGGTTTTACTCAATAATTTCTTTGAGCATTCTGATTACCAGTGTTTTGAACTCTGCATCTGATGGGTTGGCTATCTACATTTCATATATTTCTTTATCTGGGTTTTGTTCTGTTCTTTCATGTGGGCCATATTTCTTTGCCTCTTCAACTTAGCAGCCTCCCTGTGTTTGTTTCTGTGTACTAGGTAGAACTGCCTTGACTCCGTGTCTTGGTAGCATGGCCTACTGTAGTACGTGTCCTATAGGGTCCCATTCCACAGCCTCCCCTATCACCCAAGCTGGGTACTTGAGGTGTGCCAGCGGTGTGGGCTGAGTACACCTTCCCCTTGTAGTTGAGCCTTGGTTGGTGTTGGCAGGTTATGGCGGTGGTGCCACACACACACCCTCCCCCCCCGAGGCTCAGTTGGAAGTCGCTCTGTCCAGTAGAGGCCTCGTGGCCACAGCAGAACAAACTTACCCAGGACACTTTATTATATCTGGGGGAAGGAAGGTGACTGCCTCTCTAGCGGAGACCAGCAGCCAAACCTTCATCCCTCATTTCTTTTCTTGAGGAGGATACATACGAGAGATGCAAGGCCAAAATTCATAAATTGTCTATTGTATTCAGTTGTTTGACAGTAACAGGTAACATACACTAATTCAGGAATCGCTCTTACCTATCAGAGTCAAGGTCTATAAAACGTTTGGACCAGTTGCAGGGTCCCATAGACTCCCTGCTAAAGATAGCTTACACCACATTGCTGATAAGAAAAGCAGAGCAAGTTCTAAAGCATAATGAGCATGAGGAGCGCTCTTTGATCTAATTCCCGTGTCCACCCTCTGAGTGGATGACAGTGACATTCCGCGTGCGGCCTTATGTTGAGACATAGAGACAAGAGCGGCCAGGATGCTGGTGGCTCGTCATGCTGGGGCCGGGTCTACAATTCCTGAAACCATGAGGAGTGTTTGCCCACAATAGTTTTATGGGAACTCCTTTGTAGGTAACTCTGTTATTTTCTATCGTTGCCTTTAAGATTCTCTCTTTATCTTCCACCTTTGGCATTTTAATTATGATGTGTCTTGGTGTGGTCTTCTTTGGGTCTAGCTTGTTTGGGAGTCTCTTTGCTTCTTGGACTTGTACGTCTATTTCCTGCGCCAAATTTGGGAAGTTAGTTTTCATTTTTTCAAATATGTTTTCAGTCTCTTGCTCTTTCTCTTCTTCTGGCACCGCTAGGATTCAGATGTTGGTATGTTTAAAGTTGTCCTAGATGTTCGATTCTTGGTTCTCCTTTCTGTTTTGGGCACATGTTTATTCCTATCTTTTGTTCCACATTGCTGAATTGAATCCTGGCTTCTTCCTATCTCCGTTGGTTCCTTGTATATTTTTCTTCATTTCACTTTGTATAACCTTCACTTCTTTTTATTTATTTTGTGGTTTTACTCAATAATTTCTTTGAGCATTCTGATTACCAGTGTTTTGAACTCTGCATCTGATGGGTTGGCTATCTACATTTCATATATTTCTTTATCTGGGTTTTGTTCTGTTCTTTCATGTGGGCCATATTTCTTTGCCTCTTCAACTTAGCAGCCTCCCTGTGTTTGTTTCTGTGTACTAGGTAGAACTGCCTTGACTCCGTGTCTTGGTAGCATGGCCTACTGTAGTACGTGTCCTATAGGGTCCCATTCCACAGCCTCCCCTATCACCCAAGCTGGGTACTTGAGGTGTGCCAGCGGTGTGGGCTGAGTACACCTTCCCCTTGTAGTTGAGCCTTGGTTGGTGTTGGCAGGTTATGGCGGTGGTGCCACACACACACCCTCCCCCCCCGAGGCTCAGTTGGAAGTCGCTCTGTCCAGTAGAGGCCTCGTGGCCACAGCAGAACAAACTTACCCAGGACACTTTATTATATCTGGGGGAAGGAAGGTGACTGCCTCTCTAGCGGAGACCAGCAGCCAAACCTTCATCCCTCATTTCTTTTCTTGAGGAGGATACATACGAGAGATGCAAGGCCAAAATTCATAAATTGTCTATTGTATTCAGTTGTTTGACAGTAACAGGTAACATACACTAATTCAGGAATCGCTCTTACCTATCAGAGTCAAGGTCTATAAAACGTTTGGACCAGTTGCAGGGTCCCATAGACTCCCTGCTAAAGATAGCTTACACCACATTGCTGATAAGAAAAGCAGAGCAAGTTCTAAAGCATAATGAGCATGAGGAGCGCTCTTTGATCTAATTCCCGTGTCCACCCTCTGAGTGGATGACAGTGACATTCCGCGTGCGGCCTTATGTTGAGACATAGAGACAAGAGCGGCCAGGATGCTGGTGGCTCGTCATGCTGGGGCCGGGTCTACAATTCCTGAAACCATGAGGAGTGTTTGCCCACAATAGTTTTATGGGAACTCCTTTGTAGGTAACTCTGTTATTTTCTATCGTTGCCTTTAAGATTCTCTCTTTATCTTCCACCTTTGGCATTTTAATTATGATGTGTCTTGGTGTGGTCTTCTTTGGGTCTAGCTTGTTTGGGAGTCTCTTTGCTTCTTGGACTTGTACGTCTATTTCCTGCGCCAAATTTGGGAAGTTAGTTTTCATTTTTTCAAATATGTTTTCAGTCTCTTGCTCTTTCTCTTCTTCTGGCACCGCTAGGATTCAGATGTTGGTATGTTTAAAGTTGTCCTAGATGTTCGATTCTTGGTTCTCCTTTCTGTTTTGGGCACATGTTTATTCCTATCTTTTGTTCCACATTGCTGAATTGAATCCTGGATTCTTCCTATCTCCGTTGGTTCCTTGTATATTTTTCTTCATTTCACTTTGTATAACCTTCACTTCTTTTTATTTATTTTGTGGTTTTACTCAATAATTTCTTTGAGCATTCTGATTACCAGTGTTTTGAACTCTGCATCTGATGGGTTGGCTATCTACATTTCATATATTTCTTTATCTGGGTTTTGTTCTGTTCTTTCATGTGGGCCATATTTCTTTGCCTCTTCAACTTAGCAGCCTCCCTGTGTTTGTTTCTGTGTACTAGGTAGAACTGCCTTGACTCCGTGCCTTGGTAGCATGGCCTACTGTAGTACGTGTCCTATAGGGTCCCATTCCACAGCCTCCCCTATCACCCAAGCTGGGTACTTGAGGTGTGCCAGCGGTGTGGGCTGAGTACACCTTCCCCTTGTAGTTGAGCCTTGGTTGGTGTTGGCAGGTTATGGCGGTGGTGCCACACACACACCCTCCCCCCCCGAGGCTCAGTTGGAAGTCGCTCTGTCCAGTAGAGGCCTCGTGGCCACAGCAGAACAAACTTACCCAGGACACTTTATTATATCTGGGGGAAGGAAGGTGACTGCCTCTCTAGCGGAGACCAGCAGCCAAACCTTCATCCCTCATGTCTTTTCTTGAGGAGGATACATACGAGAGATGCAAGGCCAAAATTCATAAATTGTCTATTGTATTCAGTTGTTTGACAGTAACAGGTAACATACACTAATTCAGGAATCGCTCTTACCGATCAGAGTCAAGGTCTATAAAACGTTTGGACCAGTTGCAGGGTCCCATAGACTCCCTGCTAAAGATAGCTTACACCGCATTGCTGATAAGAAAAGCAGAGCAAGTTCTAAAGCATAATGAGCATGAGGAGCGCTCTTTGATCTAATTCCCATGGCCACCCTCTGAGTGGTTGACAGTGACATTCCGCGTGCGGCCTTATGTTGAGACATAGAGACAAGAGCGGCCAGGATGCTGGCGGCTCGTCATGCTGGGGCCGGGTCTACAATTCCTGAAACCATGAGGAGTGTTTGCCCACAATAGTTTTATGGGAACTTCTTTGTAGGTAACTCTGTTATTTTCTATCATTGCCTTTAAGATTCTCTCTTTATCTTCCACCTTTGGCATTTTAATTATGATGTGTCTTGGTGTGGTCTGCTTTCGGTCTAGCTTGTTTGGGACTCTCTTTGCTTCCTGGACTTGTACGTCTATTTCCTGGACCAAATTTGGGAAGTTAGTTTTCATTTTTTCAAATACGTTTTCAGTCTCTTGCTCTTTCTCTTCTCCTTCTGGCACCGCTAGGATTCAGATGTTGGTATGTTTAAAGTTGTCCTAGATGTTCGATTCTTGTTTTTCCTTTCTGTTTTGGGCACATGTTTATTTCTTTCTTTTGTTCCACATTGCTGAATTGAATCCTGGCTTCTTCCTATCTCCGTTGGTTCCTTGTATATTTTTCTTCATTTCACTTTGTATAACCTTCACTTTTTTTTATTTATTTTGTGGTTTTACTCAATAATTTCTTTGAGCATTCTGATTACCAGTGTTTTGAACTCTGCATCTGATGGGTTGGCTATCTACATTTCATATATTTCTTTATCTGGGTTTTGTTCTGTTCTTTCATGTGGGCCATATTTCTTTGCCTCTTCAATTTAGCAGGCTCCCTGTGTTTGTTTCTGTGTACTAGGTAGAACTGCCTTGACTCCGGTTCTTGGTAGCATGACCTACTGTAGTACGTGTTCTATAAGGTCCCATTCCACAGCCTCCCCTATCACCCAAGCTGGGTACTTGAGGTGTGCCAGCGGTGTGGGCTGAGTACACCTTCCCCTTCTGTTGAGCCTTGGTTGATGTTGGCAGGTTATGGCGGTGGTGCCACACACACACCCTCCCCCCCCGAGGCTCAGTTGGAAGTCGCTCTGTCCAGTAGAGGCCTCGTGGCCACAGCAGAACAAACTTACCCAGGACACTTTATTATATCTGGGGGAAGGAAGGTGACTGCCTCTCTAGCGGAGACCAGCAGCCAAACCTTCATCCCTCATGTCTTTTCTTGAGGAGGATACATAGGAGAGATGCAAGGCTAAAATTCATAAATTGTCTATTGTATTCAGTTGTTTGACAGTAACAGGTAACATACACTAATTCAGGAATCGCTCTTACCGATCAGTGTCAAGGTCTATAAAACGTTTGGACCAGTTGCAGGGTCCCATAGACTCCCTGCTAAAGATAGCTTACACCGCATTGCTGATAAGAAAAGCAGAGCAAGTTCTAAAGCATAATGAGCATGAGGAGCGCTCTTTGATCTAATTCCCATGGCCACCCTCTGAGTGGTTGACAGTGACATTCCGCGTGCGGCCTTATGTTGAGACATAGAGACAAGAGCGGCCAGGATGCTGGCGGCTCGTCATGCTGGGGCCGGGTCTACAATTCCTGAAACCATGAGGAGTGATTGCCCACAATAGTTTTATGGGAACTTCTTTGTAGGTAACTCTGTTATTTTCTATCATTGCCTTTAAGATTCTCTCTTTATCTTCCACCTTTGGCATTTTAATTATGATGTGTCTTGGTGTGGTCTGCTTTCGGTCTAGCTTGTTTGGGACTCTCTTTGCTTCCTGGACTTGTACGTCTATTTCCTGGACCAAATTTGGGAAGTTAGTTTTCATTTTTTCAAATACGTTTTCAGTCTCTTGCTCTTTCTCTTCTCCTTCTGGCACCGCTAGGATTCAGATGTTGGTATGTTTAAAGTTGTCCTAGATGTTCGATTCTTGTTTTTCCTTTCTGTTTTGGGCACATGTTTATTTCTTTCTTTTGTTCCACATTGCTGAATTGAATCCTGGCTTCTTCCTATCTCCGTTGGTTCCTTGTATATTTTTCTTCATTTCACTTTGTATAACCTTCACTTTTTTTTATTTATTTTGTGGTTTTACTCAATAATTTCTTTGAGCATTCTGATTACCAGTGTTTTGAACTCTGCATCTGATGGGTTGGCTATCTACATTTCATATATTTCTTTATCTGGGTTTTGTTCTGTTCTTTCATGTGGGCCATATTTCTTTGCCTCTTCAATTTAGCAGGCTCCCTGTGTTTGTTTCTGTGTACTAGGTAGAACTGCCTTGACTCCGGTTCTTGGTAGCATGACCTACTGTAGTACGTGTTCTATAAGGTCCCATTCCACAGCCTCCCCTATCACCCAAGCTGGGTACTTGAGGTGTGCCAGCGGTGTGGGCTGAGTACACCTTCCCCTTCTGTTGAGCCTTGGTTGGTGTTGGCAGGTTATGGCGGTGGTGCCACACACACACCCTCCCCCCCCGAGGCTCAGTTGGAAGTCGCTCTGTCCAGTAGAGGCCTCGTGGCCACAGCAGAACAAACTTACCCAGGACACTTTATTATATCTGGGGGAAGGAAGGTGACTGCCTCTCTAGCGGAGACCAGCAGCCAAACCTTCATCCCTCATGTCTTTTCTTGAGGAGGATACATAGGAGAGATGCAAGGCTAAAATTCATAAATTGTCTATTGTATTCAGTTGTTTGACAGTAACAGGTAACATACACTAATTCAGGAATCGCTCTTACCGATCAGTGTCAAGGTCTATAAAACGTTTGGACCAGTTGCAGGGTCCCATAGACTCCCTGCTAAAGATAGCTTACACCGCATTGCTGATAAGAAAAGCAGAGCAAGTTCTAAAGCATAATGAGCATGAGGAGCGCTCTTTGATCTAATTCCCGTGTCCACCCTCTGAGTGGTTGACAGTGACATTCCGCGTGCGGCCTTATGTTGAGACATAGAGACAAGAGCGGCCAGGATGCTGGCGGCTCGTCATGCTGGGGCCGGGTCTACAATTCCTGAAACCATGAGGAGTGATTGCCCACAATAGTTTTATGGGAACTTCTTTGTAGGTAACTCTGTTATTTTCTATCATTGCCTTTAAGATTCTCTCTTTATCTTCCACCTTTGGCATTTTAATTATGATGTGTCTTGGTGTGGTCTGCTTTCGGTCTAGCTTGTTTGGGACTCTCTTTGCTTCCTGGACTTGTACGTCTATTTCCTGGACCAAATTTGGGAAGTTAGTTTTCATTTTTTCAAATACGTTTTCAGTCTCTTGCTCTTTCTCTTCTCCTTCTGGCACCGCTAGGATTCAGATGTTGGTATGTTTAAAGTTGTCCTAGATGTTCGATTCTTGTTTTTCCTTTCTGTTTTGGGCACATGTTTATTTCTTTCTTTTGTTCCACATTGCTGAATTGAATCCTGGCTTCTTCCTATCTCCGTTGGTTCCTTGTATATTTTTCTTCATTTCACTTTGTATAACCTTCACTTTTTTTTATTTATTTTGTGGTTTTACTCAATAATTTCTTTGAGCATTCTGATTACCAGTGTTTTGAACTCTGCATCTGATGGGTTGGCTATCTACATTTCATATATTTCTTTATCTGGGTTTTGTTCTGTTTTTTCATGTGGGCCATATTTCTTTGCCTCTTCAATTTAGCAGGCTCCCTGTGTTTGTTTCTGTGTACTAGGTAGAACTGCCTTGACTCCGGTTCTTGGTAGCATGACCTACTGTAGTACGGGTCCTATAAGGTCCCATTCCACAGCCTCCCCTATCACCCAAGCTGGGTACTTGAGGTGTGCCAGCGGTGTGGGCTGAGTACACCTTCCCCTTGTAGTTGAGCCTTGGTTGGTGTTGGCAGGTTATGGCGGTGGTGCCACACACACACCCTCCCCCCCCGAGGCTCAGTTGGAAGTCGCTCTGTCCAGTAGAGGCCTCGTGGCCACAGCAGAACAAACTTACCCAGGACACTTTATTATATCTGGGGGAAGGAAGGTGACTGCCTCTCTAGCTGAGACCAGCAGCCAAACCTTCATCCCTCATGCCATTTCTTGAGGAGGATACATACGAGAGATGCAAGGCCAAAATTCATAAATTGTCTATTGTATTCAGTTGTTTGACAGTAACAGGTAACATACACTAATTCAGGAATCGCTCTTACCGATCAGAGTCAAGGTCTATAAAACGTTTGGACCAGTTGCAGGGTCCCATAGACTCCCTGCTAAAGATAGCTTACACCACATTGCTGATAAGAAAAGCAGAGCAAGTTCTAAAGCATAATGAGCATGAGGAGCGCTCTTTGATCTAATTCCCGTGTCCACCCTCTGAGTGGTTGACAGTGACATTCCGCGTGCGGCCTTATGTTGAGACATAGAGACAAGAGCGGCCAGGATGCTGGTGGCTCGTCATGCTGGGGCCGGGTCTACAATTCCTGAAACCATGAGGAGTGTTTGCCCACAATAGTTTTATGGGAACTCCTTTGTAGGTAACTCTGTTATTTTCTATCGTTGCCTTTAAGATTCTCTCTTTATTTTCCACCTTTGGCATTTTAATTATGATGTGTCTTGGTGTGGTCTGCTTTCGGTCTAGCTTGTTTGGGACTCTCTTTGCTTCCTGGACTTGTACGTCTATTTCCTGGACCAAATTTGGGAAGTTAGTTTTCATTTTTTCAAATACGTTTTCAGTCTCTTGCTCTTTCTCTTCTTCTGGCACCGCTAGGATTCAGATGTTGGTATGTTTAAAGTTGTCCTAGATGTTCGATTCTTGGTTCTCCTTTCTGTTTTGGGCACATGTTTCTTTTTTCTTTTGTTCCACATTCCTGAATTGAATCCTGGCTTCTTCCTATCTCCGTTGGTTCCTTGTATATTTTTCTTCATTTCACTTTGTATAACCTTCACTTCTTTTTATTTATTTTGTGGTTTTACTCAATAATTTCTTTGAGCATTCTGATTACCAGTGTTTTGAACTCTGCATCTGATGGGTTGGCTATCTACATTTCATATATTTCTTTATCTGGGTTTTGTTCTGTTTTTTCATGTGGGCCATATTTCTTTGCCTCTTCAATTTAGCAGGCTCCCTGTGTTTGTTTCTGTGTACTAGGTAGAACTGCCTTGACTCCGGTTCTTGGTAGCATGACCTACTGTAGTACGTGTCCTATAGGGTCCCATTCCACAGCCTCCCCTATCACCCAAGCTGGGTACTTGAGGTGTGCCAGCGGTGTGGGCTGAGTACACCTTCCCCTTGTAGTTGAGCCTTGGTTGGTGTTGGCAGGTTATGGCGGTGGTGCCACACACACACCCTCCCCCCCCGAGGCTCAGTTGGAAGTCGCTCTGTCCAGTAGAGGCCTCGTGGTCACAGCAGAACAAACTTACCCAGGACACTTTATTATATCTGGGGGAAGGAAGGTGACTGCCTCTCTAGCTGAGACCAGCAGCCAAACCTTCATCCCTCATGCCATTTCTTGAGGAGGATACATACGAGAGATGCAAGGCCAAAATTCATAAATTGTCTATTGTATTCAGTTGTTTGACAGTAACAGGTAACATACACTAATTCAGGAATCGCTCTTACCGATGAGAGTCAAGGTCTATAAAACGTTTGGACCAGTTGCAGGGTCCCATAGACTCCCTGCTAAAGATAGCTTACACCACATTGCTGATAAGAAAAGCAGAGCAAGTTCTAAAGCATAATGAGCATGAGGAGCGCTCTTTGATCTAATTCCCGTGTCCACCCTCTGAGTGGTTGACAGTGACATTCCGCGTGCGGCCTTATGTTGAGACATAGAGACAAGAGAGGCCAGGATGCTGGCGGCTCGTCATGCTGGGGCCGGGTCTACAATTCCTGAAACCATGAGGAGTGTTTGCCCACAATTGTTTTATGGGAACTTCTTTGTAGGTAACTCTGTTATTTTCTATCATTGCTTTTAAGATTCTCTCTTTATCTTCCAACTTTGGCATTTTAATTATGATGTGTCTTGGTGTGGTCTGCTTTCGGTCTAGCTTGTTTGGGACTCTCTTTGCTTCCTGGACTTGTACGTCTATTTCCTGGACCAAATTTGGGAAGTTAGTTTTCATTTTTTCAAATACGTTTTCAGTCTCTTGCTCTTTCTCTTCTCCTTCTGGCACCGCTAGGATTCAGATGTTGGTATGTTTAAAGTTGTCCTAGATGTTCGATTCTTGTTTTTCCTTTCTGTTTTGGGCACATGTTTATTTCTTTCTTTTGTTCCACATTGCTGAATTGAATCCTGGCTTCTTCCTATCTCCGTTGGTTCCTTGTATATTTTTCTTCATTTCACTTTGTATAACCTTCACTTCTTTTTATTTATTTTGTGGTTTTACTCAATAATTTCTTTGAGAATTCTGATTACCAGTGTTTTGAACTCTGCATCTGATGGGTTGGCTATCTACATTTCATATATTTCTTTATCTGGGTTTTGTTCTGTTTTTTCATGTGGGCCATATTTCTTTGCCTCTTCAATTTAGCAGGCTCCCTGTGTTTGTTTCTGTGTACTAGGTAGAACTGCCTTGACTCCGGTTCTTGGTAGCATGACCTACTGTAGTACGTGTCCTATAGGGTCCCATTCCACAGCCTCCCCTATCACCCAAGCTGGGTACTTGAGGTGTGCCAGCGGTGTGGGCTGAGTACACCTTCCCCTTGTAGTTGAGCCTTGGTTGGTGTTGGCAGGTTATGGCGGTGGTGCCACACACACACCCTCCCCCCCCGAGGCTCAGTTGGAAGTCGCTCTGTCCAGTAGAGGCCTCGTGGCCACAGCAGAACAAACTTACCCAGGACACTTTATTATATCTGGGGGAAGGAAGGTGACTGCCTCTCTAGCTGAGACCAGCAGCCAAACCTTCATCCCTCATGCCATTTCTTGAGGAGGATACATACGAGAGATGCAAGGCCAAAATTCATAAATTGTCTATTGTATTCAGTTGTTTGACAGTAACAGGTAACATACACTAATTCAGGAATCGCTCTTACCGATCAGAGTCAAGGTCTATAAAACGTTTGGACCAGTTGCAGGGTCCCATAGACTCCCTGCTAAAGATAGCTTACACCACATTGCTGATAAGAAAAGCAGAGCAAGTTCTAAAGCATAATGAGCATGAGGAGCGCTCTTTGATCTAATTCCCGTGTCCACCCTCTGAGTGGTTGACAGTGACATTCCGCGTGCGGCCTTATGTTGAGACATAGAGACAAGAGCGGCCAGGATGCTGGCGGCTCGTCATGCTGAGGCCGGGTCTACAATTCCTGAAACCATGAGGAGTGTTTGCCCACAATAGTTTTATGGGAACTCCTTTGTAGGTAACTCTGTTATTTTCTATCATTGCCTTTAAGATTCTCTCTTTATCTTCCACCTTTGGCATTTTAATTATGATGTGTCTTGGTGTGGTCTTCTTTGGGTCTAGCTTGTTTGGGAGTCTCTTTGCTTCCTGGACTTGTACGTCTATTTCCTGGGCCAAATTTGGGAAGTTAGTTTTCATTTTTTCAAATACGTTTTCAGTCTCTTGCTCTTTCTCTTCTTCTGGCACCGCTAGGATTCAGATGTTGGTATGTTTAAAGTTGTCCTAGATGTTCGATTCTTGGTTCTCCTTTCTGTTTTGGGCACATGTTTCTTTTTTCTTTGTTCCACATTCCTGAATTGAATCCTGGCTTCTTCCTATCTCCGTTGGTTCCTTGTATATTTTTCTTCATTTCACTTTGTATAACCTTCACTTCTTTTTATTTATTTTGTGGTTTTACTCAATAATTTCTTTGAGCATTCTGATTACCAGTGTTTTGAACTCTGCATCTGATGGGTTGGCTATCTACATTTCATATATTTCTTTATCTGGGTTTTGTTCTGTTTTTTCATGTGGGCTATATTTCTTTGCCTCTTCAATTTAGCAGGCTCCCTGTGTTTGTTTCTGTGTACTAGGTAGAACTGCCTTGACTCCGGTTCTTGGTAGCATGACCTACTGTAGTACGTGTCCTATAAGGTCCCATTCCACAGCCTCCCCTATCACCCAAGCTGGGTACTTGAGGTGTGCCAGCGGTGTGGGCTGAGTACACCTTCCTCTTGTAGTTGAGCCTTGTTTGGTGTTGGCAGGTTATGGCGGTGGTGCCACACACACACACCCCCGCCCGAGGCTCAGTTGGAAGTCGCTCTGTCCAGTAGAGGCCTCGTGGCCACAGCAGAACAAACTTACCCAGGACACTTTATTATATCTGGGGGAAGGAAGGTGACTGCCTCTCTAGCGGAGACCAGCAGCCAAACCTTCATCCCTCATTTCTTTTCTTGAGGAGGATACATACGAGAGATGCAAGGCTAAAATTCATAAATTGTCTATTGTATTCAGTTGTTTGACAGTAACAGATAACATACACTAATTCAGGAATCGCTCTTACCGATCAGAGTCAAGGTCTATAAAACGTTTGGACCAGTTGCAGGGTCCCATAGACTCCCTGCTAAAGATACCTTACACCGCATTGCTGATAAGAAAAGCAGAGCAAGTTCTAAAGCATAATGAGCATGAGGAGCGCTCTTTGATCTAATTCCCGTGTCCACCCTCTGAGTGATTGACAGTGACATTCCGCGTGCGGCCTTATGTTGAGACATAGAGACAAGAGCGGCCAGGATGCTGGTGGCTCGTCATGCTGGGGCCGGGTCTACAATTCCTGAAACCATGAGGAGTGTTTGCCCACAATAGTTTTATGGGAACTCCTTTGTAGGTAACTCTGTTATTTTCTATCGTTGCCTTTAAGATTCTCTCTTTATTTTCCACCTTTGGCATTTTAATTATGATGTGTCTTGGTGTGGTCTGCTTTCGGTCTAGCTTGTTTGGGACTCTCTTTGCTTCCTGGACTTGTACGTCTATTTCCTGGACCAAATTTGGGAAGTTAGTTTTCATTTTTTCAAATACGTTTTCAGTCTCTTGCTCTTTCTCTTCTTCTGGCACCGCTAGGATTCAGATGTTGGTATGTTTAAAGTTGTCCTAGATGTTCGATTCTTGGTTCTCCTTTCTGTTTTGGGCACATGTTTCTTTTTTCTTTTGTTCCACATTCCTGAATTGAATCCTGGCTTCTTCCTATCTCCGTTGGTTCCTTGTATATTTTTCTTCATTTCACTTTGTATAACCTTCACTTCTTTTTATTTATTTTGTGGTTTTACTCAATAATTTCTTTGAGCATTCTGATTACCAGTGTTTTGAACTCTGCATCTGATGGGTTGGCTATCTACATTTCATATATTTCTTTATCTGGGTTTTGTTCTGTTTTTTCATGTGGGCCATATTTCTTTGCCTCTTCAATTTAGCAGGCTCCCTGTGTTTGTTTCTGTGTACTAGGTAGAACTGCCTTGACTCCGGTTCTTGGTAGCATGACCTACTGTAGTACGTGTCCTATAGGGTCCCATTCCACAGCCTCCCCTATCACCCAAGCTGGGTACTTGAGGTGTGCCAGCGGTGTGGGCTGAGTACACCTTCCCCTTGTAGTTGAGCCTTGGTTGGTGTTGGCAGGTTATGGCGGTGGTGCCACACACACACCCTCCCCCCCCGAGGCTCAGTTGGAAGTCGCTCTGTCCAGTAGAGGCCTCGTGGTCACAGCAGAACAAACTTACCCAGGACACTTTATTATATCTGGGGGAAGGAAGGTGACTGCCTCTCTAGCTGAGACCAGCAGCCAAACCTTCATCCCTCATGCCATTTCTTGAGGAGGATACATACGAGAGATGCAAGGCCAAAATTCATAAATTGTCTATTGTATTCAGTTGTTTGACAGTAACAGGTAACATACACTAATTCAGGAATCGCTCTTACCGATGAGAGTCAAGGTCTATAAAACGTTTGGACCAGTTGCAGGGTCCCATAGACTCCCTGCTAAAGATAGCTTACACCACATTGCTGATAAGAAAAGCAGAGCAAGTTCTAAAGCATAATGAGCATGAGGAGCGCTCTTTGATCTAATTCCCGTGTCCACCCTCTGAGTGGTTGACAGTGACATTCCGCGTGCGGTCTTATGTTGAGACATAGAGACAAGAGAGGCCAGGATGCTGGCGGCTCGTCATGCTGGGGCCGGGTCTACAATTCCTGAAACCATGAGGAGTGTTTGCCCACAATTGTTTTATGGGAACTTCTTTGTAGGTAACTCTGTTATTTTCTATCATTGCTTTTAAGATTCTCTCTTTATCTTCCAACTTTGGCATTTTAATTATGATGTGTCTTGGTGTGGTCTGCTTTCGGTCTAGCTTGTTTGGGACTCTCTTTGCTTCCTGGACTTGTACGTCTATTTCCTGGACCAAATTTGGGAAGTTAGTTTTCATTTTTTCAAATACGTTTTCAGTCTCTTGCTCTTTCTCTTCTCCTTCTGGCACCGCTAGGATTCAGATGTTGGTATGTTTAAAGTTGTCCTAGATGTTCGATTCTTGTTTTTCCTTTCTGTTTTGGGCACATGTTTATTTCTTTCTTTTGTTCCACATTGCTGAATTGAATCCTGGCTTCTTCCTATCTCCGTTGGTTCCTTGTATATTTTTCTTCATTTCACTTTGTATAACCTTCACTTTTTTTTATTTATTTTGTGGTTTTACTCAATAATTTCTTTGAGAATTCTGATTACCAGTGTTTTGAACTCTGCATCTGATGGGTTGGCTATCTACATTTCATATATTTCTTTATCTGGGTTTTGTTCTGTTTTTTCATGTGGGCCATATTTCTTTGCCTCTTCAATTTAGCAGGCTCCCTGTGTTTGTTTCTGTGTACTAGGTAGAACTGCCTTGACTCCGGTTCTTGGTAGCATGACCTACTGTAGTACGTGTCCTATAGGGTCCCATTCCACAGCCTCCCCTATCACCCAAGCTGGGTACTTGAGGTGTGCCAGCGGTGTGGGCTGAGTACACCTTCCCCTTGTAGTTGAGCCTTGGTTGGTGTTGGCAGGTTATGGCGGTGGTGCCACACACACACCCTCCCACCCCGAGGCTCAGTTGGAAGTCGCTCTGTCCAGTAGAGGCCTCGTGGCCACAGCAGAACAAACTTACCCAGGACACTTTATTATATCTGGGGGAAGGAAGGTGACTGCCTCTCTAGCTGAGACCAGCAGCCAAACCTTCATCCCTCATGCCATTTCTTGAGGAGGATACATACGAGAGATGCAAGGCCAAAATTCATAAATTGTCTATTGTATTCAGTTGTTTGACAGTAACAGGTAACATACACTAATTCAGGAATCGCTCTTACCGATCAGAGTCAAGGTCTATAAAACGTTTGGACCAGTTGCAGGGTCCCATAGACTCCCTGCTAAAGATAGCTTACACCACATTGCTGATAAGAAAAGCAGAGCAAGTTCTAAAGCATAATGAGCATGAGGAGCGCTCTTTGATCTAATTCCCGTGTCCACCCTCTGAGTGGTTGACAGTGACATTCCGCGTGCGGCCTTATGTTGAGACATAGAGACAAGAGCGGCCAGGATGCTGGCGGCTCGTCATGCTGAGGCCGGGTCTACAATTCCTGAAACCATGAGGAGTGTTTGCCCACAATAGTTTTATGGGAACTCCTTTGTAGGTAACTCTGTTATTTTCTATCATTGCCTTTAAGATTCTCTCTTTATCTTCCACCTTTGGCATTTTAATTATGATGTGTCTTGGTGTGGTCTTCTTTGGGTCTAGCTTGTTTGGGAGTCTCTTTGCTTCCTGGACTTGTACGTCTATTTCCTGGGCCAAATTTGGGAAGTTAGTTTTCATTTTTTCAAATACGTTTTCAGTCTCTTGCTCTTTCTCTTCTTCTGGCACCGCTAGGATTCAGATGTTGGTATGTTTAAAGTTGTCCTAGATGTTCGATTCTTGGTTCTCCTTTCTGTTTTGGGCACATGTTTCTTTTTTCTTTGTTCCACATTCCTGAATTGAATCCTGGCTTCTTCCTATCTCCGTTGGTTCCTTGTATATTTTTCTTCATTTCACTTTGTATAACCTTCACTTCTTTTTATTTATTTTGTGGTTTTACTCAATAATTTCTTTGAGCATTCTGATTACCAGTGTTTTGAACTCTGCATCTGATGGGTTGGCTATCTACATTTCATATATTTCTTTATCTGGGTTTTGTTCTGTTTTTTCATGTGGGCTATATTTCTTTGCCTCTTCAATTTAGCAGGCTCCCTGTGTTTGTTTCTGTGTACTAGGTAGAACTGCCTTGACTCCGGTTCTTGGTAGCATGACCTACTGTAGTACGTGTCCTATAAGGTCCCATTCCACAGCCTCCCCTATCACCCAAGCTGGGTACTTGAGGTGTGCCAGCGGTGTGGGCTGAGTACACCTTCCTCTTGTAGTTGAGCCTTGTTTGGTGTTGGCAGGTTATGGCGGTGGTGCCACACACACACACCCCCGCCCGAGGCTCAGTTGGAAGTCGCTCTGTCCAGTAGAGGCCTCGTGGCCACAGCAGAACAAACTTACCCAGGACACTTTATTATATCTGGGGGAAGGAAGGTGACTGCCTCTCTAGCGGAGACCAGCAGCCAAACCTTCATCCCTCATTTCTTTTCTTGAGGAGGATACATACGAGAGATGCAAGGCTAAAATTCATAAATTGTCTATTGTATTCAGTTGTTTGACAGTAACAGATAACATACACTAATTCAGGAATCGCTCTTACCGATCAGAGTCAAGGTCTATAAAACGTTTGGACCAGTTGCAGGGTCCCATAGACTCCCTGCTAAAGATACCTTACACCGCATTGCTGATAAGAAAAGCAGAGCAAGTTCTAAAGCATAATGAGCATGAGGAGCGCTCTTTGATCTAATTCCCGTGTCCACCCTCTGAGTGGTTGACAGTGACATTCCGCGTGCGGCCTTATGTTGAGACATAGAGACAAGAGCGGCCAGGATGCTGGCGACTCGTCATGCTGGGGCCGGGTCTACAATTCCTGAAACCATGAGGAGTGTTTGCCCACAATAGTTTTATGGGAACTTCTTTGTAGGTAACTCTGTTATTTTCTATCATTGCCTTTAAGATTCTCTCTTTATCTTCCACCTTTGGCATTTTAATTATGATGTGTCTTGGTGTGGTCTGCTTTCGGTCTAGCTCGTTTGGGACTCTCTTTGCTTCCTGGACTTGTACGTCTATTTCCTGGACCAAATTTGGGAAGTTAGTTTTCATTTTTTCAAATACGTTTTCAGTCTCTTGCTCTTTCTCTTCTCCTTCTGGCACCGCTAGGATTCAGATGTTGGTATGTTTAAAGTTGTCCTAGATGTTCGATTCTTGGTTCTCCTTTCTGTTTTGGGCACATGTTTCTTTTTTCTTTTGTTCCACATTCCTGAATTGAATCCTGGCTTCTTCCTATCTCCGTTGGTTCCTTGTATATTTTTCTTCATTTCACTTTGTATAACCTTCACTTCTTTTTATTTATTTTGTGGTTTTACTCAATAATTTCTTTGAGCATTCTGATTACCAGTGTTTTGAACTCTGCATCTGATGGGTTGGCTATCTACATTTCATATATTTCTTTATCTGGGTTTTGTTCTGTTTTTTCATGTGGGCCATATTTCTTTGCCTCTTCAATTTAGCAGGCTCCCTGTGTTTGTTTCTGTGTACTAGGTAGAACTGCCTTGACTCCGGTTCTTGGTAGCATGACCTACTGTAGTACGTGTCCTATAGGGTCCCATTCCACAGCCTCCCCTATCACCCACGCTGGGTACTTGAGGTGTGCCAGCGGTGTGGGCTGAGTACACCTTCCTCTTGTACTTGAGCCTTGTTTGGTGTTGGCACGTTATGGCGGTGGTGCCACACACACACACCCCCGCCCGAGGCTCAGTTGGAAGTCGCTCTGTCCAGTAGAGGCCTCGTGGCCACAGCAGAACAAACTTACCCAGGACACTTTATTATATCTGGGGGAAGGAAGGTGACTGCCTCTCTAGCGGAGACCAGCAGCCAAACCTTCATCCCTCATTTCTTTTCTTGAGGAGGATACATACGAGAGATGCAAGGCCAAAATTCATAAATTGTCTATTGTATTCAGTTGTTTGACAGTAACAGATAACATACACTAATTCAGGAATCGCTCTTACCGATCAGAGTCAAGGTCTATAAAACGTTTGGACCAGTTGCAGGGTCCCATAGACTCCCTGCTAAAGATAGCTTACACCGCATTGCTGATAAGAAAAGCAGAGCAAGTTCTAAAGCATAATGAGCATGAGGAGTGCTCTTTGATCTAATTCCCGTGTCCACCCTCTGAGTGGTTGACAGTGACATTCCGCGTGCGGCCTTATGTTGAGACATAGAGACAAGAGCGGCCAGGATGCTGGCGGCTCGTCATGCTGGGGCCGGGTCTACAATTCCTGAAACCATGAGGAGTGTTTGCCCCCAATAGTTTTATGGGAACTTCTTTGTAGGTAACTCTGTTATTTTCTATCATTGCCTTTAAGATTCTCACTTTATCTTCCACCTTTGGCATTTTAATTATGATGTGTCTTGGTGTGGTCTGCTTTCGGCCTAGCTTGTTTGGGACTCTCTTTGCTTCCTGGACTTGTACGTCTATTTCCTGGACCAAATTTGGGAAGTTAGTTTTCATTTTTTCAAATACGTTTTCAGTCTCTTGCTCTTTCTCTTCTCCTTCTGGCACCGCTAGGATTCAGATGTTGGTATGTTTAAAGTTGTCCTAGATGTTCGATTCTTGTTTTTCCTTTCTGTTTTGGGCACATGTTTATTTCTTTCTTTTGTTCCACATTGCTGAATTGAATCCTGGCTTCTTCCTATCTCCGTTGGTTCCTTGTATATTTTTCTTCATTTCACTTTGTATAACCTTCACTTTTTTTTATTTATTTTGTGGTTTTACTCAATAATTTCTTTGAGCATTCTGATTACCAGTGTTTTGAACTCTGCATCTGATGGGTTGGCTATCTACATTTCATATATTTCTTTATCTGGGTTTTGTTCTGTTTTTTCATGTGGGCCATATTTCTTTGCCTCTTCAATTTAGCAGGCTCCCTGTGTTTGTTTCTGTGTACTAGGTAGAACTGCCTTGACTCCGGTTCTTGGTAGCATGACCTACTGTAGTACGTGTCCTATAGGGTCCCATTCCACAGCCTCCCCTATCACCCAAGCTGGGTACTTGAGGTGTGCCAGCGGTGTGGGCTGAGTACACCTTCCCCTTGTAGTTGAGCCTTGGTTGGTGTTGGCAGGTTATGGCGGTGGTGCCACACACACACCCTCCCCCCCCGAGGCTCAGTTGGAAGTCGCTCTGTCCAGTAGAGGCCTCGTGGCCACAGCAGAACAAACTTACCCAGGACACTTTATTATATCTGGGGGAAGGAAGGTGACTGCCTCTCTAGCGGAGACCAGCAGCCAAACCTTCATCCCTCATGCCATTTCTTGAGGAGGATACATACGAGAGATGCAACGCCAAAATTCATAAATTGTCTATTGTATTCAGTTGTTTGACAGTAACAGGTAACATACACTAATTCAGGAATCGCTCTTACCGATCAGAGTCAAGGTCTATAAAACGTTTGGACCAGTTGCAGGGTCCCATAGACTCCCTGCTAAAGATAGCTTACACCGCATTGCTGATAAGAAAAGCAGAGCAAGTTCTAAAGCATAATGAGCATGAGGAGCGCTCTTTGATCTAATTCCCGTGTCCACCCTCTGAGTGGTTGACAGTGACATTCCGCGTGCGGCCTTATGTTGAGACATAGAGACAAGAGCGGCCAGGATGCTGGCGACTCGTCATGCTGGGGCCGGGTCTACAATTCCTGAAACCATGAGGAGTGTTTGCCCACAATAGTTTTATGGGAACTTCTTTGTAGGTAACTCTGTTATTTTCTATCATTGCCTTTAAGATTCTCTCTTTATCTTCCATCTTTGGCATTTTAATTATGATGTGTCTTGGTGTGGTCTGCTTTCGGTCTAGCTTGTTTGGGACTCTCTTTGCTTCCTGGACTTGTACGTCTATTTCCTGGGCCAAATTTGGGAAGTTAGTTTTCATTTTTTCAAATACGTTTTCAGTCTCTTGCTCTTTCTCTTCTTCTGGCACCGCTAGGATTCAGATGTTGGTATGTTTAAAGTTGTCCTAGATGTTCGATTCTTGGTTCTCCTTTCTGTTTTGGGCACATGTTTATTTCTATCTTTTGTTCCACATTGCTGAATTGAATCCTGGCTTCTTCCTATCTCCGTTGGTTCCTTGTATATTTTTCTTCATTTCACTTTGTATAACCTTCACTTTTTTTAATTTATTTTGTGGTTTTACTCAATAATTTCTTTGAGCATTCTGATTACCAGTGTTTTGAACTCCGCATCTGATGGGTTGGCTATCTACATTTCATATATTTCTTTATCTGGGTTTTGTTCTGTTTTTTCATGTGGGCCATATTTCTTTGCCTCTTCAATTTAGCAGGCTCCCTGTGTTTGTTTCTGTGTACTAGGTAGAACTGCCTTGACTCCGGTTCTTGGTAGCATGACCTACTGTAGTACGTGTCCTATAGGGTCCCATTCCACAGCCTCCCCTATCACCCAAGCTGGGTACTTGAGGTGTGCCAGCGGTGTGGGCTGAGTACACCTTCCCCTTGTAGTTGAGCCTTGGTTGGTGTTGGCAGGTTATGGCGGTGGTGCCACACACACACCTTCCCCCCCCCCGAGGCTCAGTTGGAAGTCGCTCTGTCCAGTAGAGGCCTCGTGGCCACAGCAGAACAAACTTACCCAGGACACTTTATTATATCTGGGGGAAGGAAGGTGACTGCCTCTCTAGCGGAGACCAGCAGCCAAACCTTCATCCCTCATGCCATTTCTTGAGGAGGATACATACGAGAGATGCAACGCCAAAATTCATAAATTGTCTATTGTATTCAGTTGTTTGACAGTAACAGGTAACATACACTAATTCAGGAATCGCTCTTACCGATCAGAGTCAAGGTCTATAAAACGTTTGGACCAGTTGCAGGGTCCCATAGACTCCCTGCTAAAGATAGCTTACACCACATTGCTGATAAGAAAAGCAGAGCAAGTTCTAAAGCATAATGAGCATGAGGAGCGCTCTTTGATCTAATTCCCGTGTCCACCCTCTGAGTGGTTGACAGTGACATTCCGCGTGCGGCCTTATGTTGAGACATAGAGACAAGAGCAGTCAGGATGCTGGTGGCTCGTCATGCTGGGGCCGGGTCTACAATTCCTGAAACCATGAGGAGTGTTTGCCCACAATAGTTTTATGGGAAATCCTTTGTAGGTAACTCTGTTATTTTCTATCATTGCCTTTAAGATTCTCTCTTTATCTTCCATCTTTGGCATTTTAATTATGATGTGTCTTGGTGTGGTCTGCTTTCGGTCTAGCTTGTTTGGGACTCTCTTTGCTTCCTGGACTTGTACGTCTATTTCCTGGGCCAAATTTGGGAAGTTAGTTTTCATTTTTTCAAATACGTTTTCAGTCTCTTGCTCTTTCTCTTCTTCTGGCACCGCTAGGATTCAGATGTTGGTATGTTTAAAGTTGTCCTAGATGTTCGATTCTTGGTTCTCCTTTCTGTTTTGGGCACATGTTTCTTTTTTCTTTTGTTCCACATTCCTGAATTGAATCCTGGCTTCTTCCTATCTCCGTTGGTTCCTTGTATATTTTTCTTCATTTCACTTTGTATAACCTTCACTTCTTTTTATTTATTTTGTGGTTTTACTCAATAATTTCTTTGAGCATTCTGATTACCAGTGTTTTGAACTCTGCATCTGATGGGTTGGCTATCTACATTTCATATATTTCTTTATCTGGGTTTTGTTCTGTTTTTTCATGTGGGCCATATTTCTTTGCCTCTTCAATTTAGCAGGCTCCCTGTGTTTGTTTCTGTGTACTAGGTAGAACTGCCTTGACTCCGGTTCTTGGTAGCATGACCTACTGTAGTACGTGTCCTATAAGGTCCCATTCCACAGCCTCCCCTATCACCCAAGCTGGGTACTTGAGGTGTGCCAGCGGTGTGGGCTGAGTACACCTTCCTCGTGTAGTTGAGCCTTGTTTGGTGTTGGCAGGTTATGGCGGTGGTGCCACACACACACACCCCCGCCCGAGGCTCAGTTGGAAGTCGCTCTGTCCAGTAGAGGCCTCGTGGCCACAGCAGAACAAACTTACCCAGGACACTTTATTATATCTGGGGGAAGGAAGGTGACTGCCTCTCTAGCGGAGACCAGCAGCCAAACCTTCATCCCTCATTTCTTTTCTTGAGGAGGATACATACGAGAGATGCAAGGCTAAAATTCATAAATTGTCTATTGTATTCAGTTGTTTGACAGTAACAGATAACATACACTAATTCAGGAATCGCTCTTACCGATCAGAGTCAAGGTCTATAAAACGTTTGGACCAGTTGCAGGGTCCCATAGACTCCCTGCTAAAGATAGCTTACACCGCATTGCTGATAAGAAAAGCAGAGCAAGTTCTAAAGCATAATGAGCATGAGGAGCGCTCTTTGATCTAATTCCCATGTCCACCCTCTGAGTGGTTGACAGTGACATTCCGCGTGCGGCCTTATGTTGAGACATAGAGA
Organism: Furipterus horrens; assembly: GCF_987537825.1. NCBI lineage: Eukaryota > Metazoa > Chordata > Mammalia > Chiroptera > Furipteridae > Furipterus > Furipterus horrens. Next base: position 732,770 of record NW_028327195.1, on the reverse strand, counting down.
CAAGAGCGGCCAGGATGCTGGCGACTCGTCATGCTGGGGCCGGGTCTACAATTCCTGAAACCATGAGGAGTGTTTGCCCCCAATAGTTTTATGGGAACTTCTTTGTAGGTAACTCTGTTATTTTCTATCATTGCCTTTAAGATTCTCTCTTTATCTTCCACCTTTGGCATTTTAATTATGATGTGTCTTGGTGTGGTCTGCTTTCGGTCTAGCTTGTTTGGGACTCTCTTTGCTTCCTGGACTTGTACGTCTATTTCCTGGACCAAATTTGGGAAGTTAGTTTTCATTTTTTCAAATACGTTTTCAGTCTCTTGCTCTTTCTCTTCTCCTTCTGGCACCGCTAGGATTCAGATGTTGGTATGTTTGAAGTTGTCCTAGATGTTCGATTCTTGTTTTTCCTTTCTGTTTTGGGCACATGTTTATTTCTATCTTTTGTTCCACATTGCTGAATTGAATCCTGGCTTCTTCCTATCTCCGTTGGTTCCTTGTATATTTTTCTTCATTTCACTTTGTATAACCTTCACTTTTTTTAATTTATTTTGTGGTTTTACTCAATAATTTCTTTGAGCATTCTGATTACCAGTGTTTTGAACTCCGCATCTGATGGGTTGGCTATCTACATTTCATATATTTCTTTATCTGGGTTTTGTTCTGTTTTTTCATGTGGGCCATATTTCTTTGCCTCTTCAATTTAGCAGGCTCCCTGTGTTTGTTTCTGTGTACTAGGTAGAACTGCCTTGACTCCGGTTCTTGGTAGCATGACCTACTGTAGTACGTGTCCTATAGGGTCCCATTCCACAGCCTCCCCTATCACCCAAGCTGGGTACTTGAGGTGTGCCAGCGGTGTGGGCTGAGTACACCTTCCCCTTGTAGTTGAGCCTTGGTTGGTGTTGGCAGGTTATGGCGGTGGTGCCACACACACACCCTCCCCACCCCCGAGGCTCAGTTGGAAGTCGCTCTGTCCAGTAGAGGCCTCGTGGCCACAGCAGAACAAACTTACCCAGGACACTTTATTATATCTGGGGGAAGGAAGGTGACTGCCTCTCTAGCGGAGACCAGCAGCCAAACCTTCATCCCTCATGCCATTTCTTGAGGAGGATACATACGAGAGATGCAAGGCCAAAATTCATAAATTGTCTATTGTATTCAGTTGTTTGACAGTAACAGGTAACATACACTAATTCAGGAATCGCTCTTACCGATCAGAGTCAAGGTCTATAAAACGTTTGGACCAGTTGCAGGGTCCCATAGACTCCCTGCTAAAGATAGCTTACACCACATTGCTGATAAGAAAAGCAGAGCAAGTTCTAAAGCATAATGAGCATGAGGAGCGCTCTTTGATCTAATTCCCATGTCCACGCTCTGAGTGGTTGACAGTGACATTCCGCGTGCGGCCTTATGTTGAGACATAGAGACAAGAGCGGCCAGGATGCTGGCGACTCGTCATGCTGGGGCCGGGTCTACAATTCCTGAAACCACGAGGAGTGTTTGCCCACAATAGTTTTATGGGAACTTCTTTGTAGGTAACTCTGTTATTTTCTATCATTGCCTTTAAGATTCTCTCTTTATCTTCCACCTTTGGCATTTTAATTATGATGTGTCTTGGTGTGGTCTGCTTTCGGTCTAGCTTGTTTGGGACTCTCTTTGCTTCCTGGACTTGTACGTCTATTTCCTGGACCAAATTTGGGAAGTTAGTTTTCATTTTTTCAAATACGTTTTCAGTCTCTTGCTCTTTCTCTTCTTCTGGCACCGCTAGGATTCAGATGTTGGTATGTTTAAAGTTGTCCTAGATGTTCGATTCTTGGTTCTCCTTTCTGTTTTGGGCACATGTTTCTTTTTTCTTTTGTTCCACATTCCTGAATTGAATCCTGGCTTCTTCCTATCTCCGTTGGTTCCTTGTATATTTTTCTTCATTTCACTTTGTATAACCTTCACTTCTTTTTATTTATTTTGTGGTTTTACTCAATAATTTCTTTGAGCATTCTGATTACCAGTGTTTTGAACTCTGCATCTGATGGGTTGGCTATCTCCATTTCATATATTTCTTTATCTGGGTTTTGTTCTGTTTTTTCATGTGGGCCATATTTCTTTGCCTCTTCAATTTAGCAGGCTCCCTGTGTTTGTTTCTGTGTACTAGGTAGAACTGCCTTGACTCCGGTTCTTGGTAGCATGACCTACTGTAGTACGTGTCCTATAAGGTCCCATTCCACAGCCTCCCCTATCACCCAAGCTGGGTACTTGAGGTGTGCCAGCGGTGTGGGCTGAGTACACCTTCCCCTTGTAGTTGAGCCTTGGTTGGTGTTGGCAGGTTATGGCGGTGGTGCCACACACACACCCTCCCCCCCCCCGAGGCTCAGTTGGAAGTCGCTCTGTCCAGTAGAGGCCTCGTGGCCACAGCAGAACAAACTTACCCAGGACACTTTATTATATCTGGGGGAAGGAAGGTGACTGCCTCTCTAGCGGAGACCAGCAGCCAAACCTTCATCCCTCATGCCATTTCTTGAGGAGGATACATACGAGAGATGCAACGCCAAAATTCATAAATTGTCTATTGTATTCAGTTGTTTGACAGTAACAGGTAACATACACTAATTCAGGAATCGCTCTTACCGATCAGAGTCAAGGTCTATAAAACGTTTGGACCAGTTGCAGGGTCCCATAGACTCCCTGCTAAAGATAGCTTACACCACATTGCTGATAAGAAAAGCAGAGCAAGTTCTAAAGCATAATGAGCATGAGGAGCGCTCTTTGATCTAATTCCCGTGTCCACCCTCTGAGTGGTTGACAGTGACATTCCGCGTGCGGCCTTATGTTGAGACATAGAGACAAGAGCAGTCAGGATGCTGGTGGCTCGTCATGCTGGGGCCGGGTCTACAATTCCTGAAACCATGAGGAGTGTTTGCCCACAATAGTTTTATGGGAACTCCTTTGTAGGTAACTCTGTTATTTTCTATCATTGCCTTTAAGATTCTCTCTTTATCTTCCATCTTTGGCATTTTAATTATGATGTGTCTTGGTGTGGTCTGCTTTCGGTCTAGCTTGTTTGGGACTCTCTTTGCTTCCTGGACTTGTACGTCTATTTCCTGGGCCAAATTTGGGAAGTTAGTTTTCATTTTTTCAAATACGTTTTCAGTCTCTTGCTCTTTCTCTTCTTCTGGCACCGCTAGGATTCAGATGTTGGTATGTTTAAAGTTGTCCTAGATGTTCGATTCTTGGTTCTCCTTTCTGTTTTGGGCACATGTTTCTTTTTTCTTTTGTTCCACATTCCTGAATTGAATCCTGGCTTCTTCCTATCTCCGTTGGTTCCTTGTATATTTTTCTTCATTTCACTTTGTATAACCTTCACTTCTTTTTATGTATTTTGTGGTTTTACTCAATAATTTCTTTGAGCATTCTGATTACCAGTGTTTTGAACTCTGCATCTGATGGGTTGGCTATCTACATTTCATATATTTCTTTATCTGGGTTTTGTTCTGTTTTTTCATGTGGGCCATATTTCTTTGCCTCTTCAATTTAGCAGGCTCCCTGTGTTTGTTTCTGTGTACTAGGTAGAACTGCCTTGACTCCGGTTCTTGGTAGCATGACCTACTGTAGTACGTGTCCTATAAGGTCCCATTCCACAGCCTCCCCTATCACCCAAGCTGGGTACTTGAGGTGTGCCAGCGGTGTGGGCTGAGTACACCTTCCCCTTGTAGTTGAGCCTTGTTTGGTGTTGGCAGGTTATGGCGGTGGTGCCACACACACACACCCCCGCCCGAGGCTTAGTTGGAAGTCGCTCTGTCCAGTAGAGGCCTCGTGGCCACAGCAGAACAAACTTACCCAGGACACTTTATTATATCTGGGGGAAGGAAGGTGACTGCCTCTCTAGCGGAGACCAGCAGCCAAACCTTCATCCCTCATTTCTTTTCTTGAGGAGGATACATACGAGAGATGCAAGGCTAAAATTCATAAATTGTCTATTGTATTCAGTTGTTTGACAGTAACAGATAACATACACTAATTCAGGAATCGCTCTTACCGATCAGAGTCAAGGTCTATAAAACGTTTGGACCAGTTGCAGGGTCCCATAGACTCCCTGCTAAAGATAGCTTACACCGCATTGCTGATAAGAAAAGCAGAGCAAGTTCTAAAGCATAATGAGCATGAGGAGCGCTCTTTGATCTAATTCCCATGTCCACCCTCTGAGTGGTTGACAGTGACATTCCGCGTGCGGCCTTATGTTGAGACATAGAGACAAGAGCGGCCAGGATGCTGGCGACTCGTCATGCTGGGGCCGGGTGGACAATTCCTGAAACCACGAGGAGTGTTTGCCCACAATAGTTTTATGGGAACTTCTTTGTAGGTAACTCTGTTATTTTCTATCATTGCCTTTAAGATTCTCTCTTTATCTTCCACCTTTGGCATTTTAATTATGATGTGTCTTGGTGTGGTCTGCTTTCGGTCTAGCTTGTTTGGGACTCTCTTTGCTTCCTGGACTTGTACGTCTATTTCCTGGACCAAATTTGGGAAGTTAGTTTTCATTTTTTCAAATACTTTTTCAGTCTCTTGCTCTTTCTCTTCTCCTTCTGGCACCGCTAGGATTCAGATGTTGGTATGTTTAAAGTTGTCCTAGATGTTCGATTCTTGTTTTTCCTTTCTGTTTTGGGCACATGTTTATTTCTATCTTTTGTTCCACATTGCTGAATTGAATCCTGGCTTCTTCCTATCTCCGTTGGTTCCTTGTATATTTTTCTTCATTTCACTTTGTATAACCTTCACTTTTTTTAATTTATTTTGTGGTTTTACTCAATAATTTCTTTGAGCATTCTGATTACCAGTGTTTTGAACTCCGCATCTGATGGGTTGGCTATCTACATTTCATATATTTCTTTATCTGGGTTTTGTTCTGTTTTTTCATGTGGGCCATATTTCTTTGCCTCTTCAATTTAGCAGGCTCCCTGTGTTTGTTTCTGTGTACTAGGTAGAACTGCCTTGACTCCGGTTCTTGGTAGCATGACCTACTGTAGTACGTGTCCTATAGGGTCCCATTCCACAGCCTCCCCTATCACCCAAGCTGGGTACTTGAGGTGTGCCAGCGGTGTGGGCTGAGTACACCTTCCCCTTGTAGTTGAGCCTTGGTTGGTGTTGGCAGGTTATGGCGGTGGTGCCACACACACACCCTCCCCCCCCCGAGGCTCAGTTGGAAGTCGCTCTGTCCAGTAGAGGCCTCGTGGCCACAGCAGAACAAACTTACCCAGGACACTTTATTATATCTGGGGGAAGGAAGGTGACTGCCTCTCTAGCGGAGACCAGCAGCCAAACCTTCATCCCTCATGCCATTTCTTGAGGAGGATACATACGAGAGATGCAAGGCCAAAATTCATAAATTGTCTATTGTATTCAGTTGTTTGACAGTAACAGGTAACATACACTAATTCAGGAATCGCTCTTACCGATCAGAGTCAAGGTCTATAAAACGTTTGGACCAGTTGCAGGGTCCCATAGACTCCCTGCTAAAGATAGCTTACACCACATTGCTGATAAGAAAAGCAGAGCAAGTTCTAAAGCATAATGAGCATGAGGAGCGCTCTTTGATCTAATTCCCGTGTCCACCCTCTGAGTGGTTGACAGTGACATTCCGCGTGCGGCCTTATGTTGAGACATAGAGACAAGAGCAGTCAGGATGCTGGTGGCTCGTCATGCTGGGGCCGGGTCTACAATTCCTGAAACCATGAGGAGTGTTTGCCCACAATAGTTTTATGGGAACTCCTTTGTAGGTAACTCTGTTATTTTCTATCATTGCCTTTAAGATTCTCTCTTTATCTTCCATCTTTGGCATTTTAATTATGATGTGTCTTGGTGTGGTCTGCTTTCGGTCTAGCTTGTTTGGGACTCTCTTTGCTTCCTGGACTTGTACGTCTATTTCCTGGGCCAAATTTGGGAAGTTAGTTTTCATTTTTTCAAATACGTTTTCAGTCTCTTGCTCTTTCTCTTCTTCTGGCACCGCTAGGATTCAGATGTTGGTATGTTTAAAGTTGTCCTAGATGTTCGATTCTTGGTTCTCCTTTCTGTTTTGGGCACATGTTTCTTTTTTCTTTTGTTCCACATTCCTGAATTGAATCCTGGCTTCTTCCTATCTCCGTTGGTTTCTTGTATATTTTTCTTCATTTCACTTTGTATAACCTTCACTTCTTTTTATGTATTTTGTGGTTTTACTCAATAATTTCTTTGAGCATTCTGATTACCAGTGTTTTGAACTCTGCATCTGATGGGTTGGCTATCTACATTTCATATATTTCTTTATCTGGGTTTTGTTCTGTTTTTTCATGTGGGCCATATTTCTTTGCCTCTTCAATTTAGCAGGCTCCCTGTGTTTGTTTCTGTGTACTAGGTAGAACTGCCTTGACTCCGGTTCTTGGTAGCATGACCTACTGTAGTACGTGTCCTATAAGGTCCCATTCCACAGCCTCCCCTATCACCCAAGCTGGGTACTTGAGGTGTGCCAGCGGTGTGGGCTGAGTACACCTTCCCCTTGTAGTTGAGCCTTGTTTGGTGTTGGCAGGTTATGGCGGTGGTGCCACACACACACACCCCCGCCCGAGGCTCAGTTGGAAGTCGCTCTGTCCAGTAGAGGCCTCGTGGCCACAGCAGAACAAACTTACCCAGGACACTTTATTATATCTGGGGGAAGGAAGGTGACTGCCTCTCTAGCGGAGACCAGCAGCCAAACCTTCATCCCTCATGCCATTTCTTGAGGAGGATACATACGAGAGATGCAAGGCCAAAATTCATAAATTGTCTATTGTATTCAGTTGTTTGACAGTAACAGGTAACATACACTAATTCAGGAATCGCTCTTACCGATCAGAGTCAAGGTCTATAAAACGTTTGGACCAGTTGCAGGGTCCCATAGACTCCCTGCTAAAGATAGCTTACACCACATTGCTGATAAGAAAAGCAGAGCAAGTTCTAAAGCATAATGAGCATGAGGAGCGCTCTTTGATCTAATTCCCATGTCCACGCTCTGAGTGGTTGACAGTGACATTCCGCGTGCGGCCTTATGTTGAGACATAGAGACAAGAGCGGCCAGGATGCTGGCGACTCGTCATGCTGGGGCCGGGTCTACAATTCCTGAAACCACGAGGAGTGTTTGCCCACAATAGTTTTATGGGAACTTCTTTGTAGGTAACTCTGTTATTTTCTATCATTGCCTTTAAGATTCTCTCTTTATCTTCCACCTTTGGCATTTTAATTATGATGTGTCTTGGTGTGGTCTGCTTTCGGTCTAGCTTGTTTGGGACTCTCTTTGCTTCCTGGACTTGTACGTCTATTTCCTGGACCAAATTTGGGAAGTTAGTTTTCATTTTTTCAAATACGTTTTCAGTCTCTTGCTCTTTCTCTTCTTCTGGCACCGCTAGGATTCAGATGTTGGTATGTTTAAAGTTGTCCTAGATGTTCGATTCTTGGTTCTCCTTTCTGTTTTGGGCACATGTTTCTTTTTTCTTTTGTTCCACATTCCTGAATTGAATCCTGGCTTCTTCCTATCTCCGTTGGTTCCTTGTATATTTTTCTTCATTTCACTTTGTATAACCTTCACTTCTTTTTATTTATTTTGTGGTTTTACTCAATAATTTCTTTGAGCATTCTGATTACCAGTGTTTTGAACTCTGCATCTGATGGGTTGGCTATCTCCATTTCATATATTTCTTTATCTGGGTTTTGTTCTGTTTTTTCATGTGGGCCATATTTCTTTGCCTCTTCAATTTAGCAGGCTCCCTGTGTTTGTTTCTGTGTACTAGGTAGAACTGCCTTGACTCCGGTTCTTGGTAGCATGACCTACTGTAGTACGTGTCCTATAAGGTCCCATTCCACAGCCTCCCCTATCACCCAAGCTGGGTACTTGAGGTGTGCCAGCGGTGTGGGCTGAGTACACCTTCCCCTTGTAGTTGAGCCTTGGTTGGTGTTGGCAGGTTATGGCGGTGGTGCCACACACACACCCTCCCCCCCCCGAGGCTCAGTTGGAAGTCGCTCTGTCCAGTAGAGGCCTCGTGGCCACAGCAGAACAAACTTACCCAGGACACTTTATTATATCTGGGGGAAGGAAGGTGACTGCCTCTCTAGCGGAGACCAGCAGCCAAACCTTCATCCCTCATGCCATTTCTTGAGGAGGATACATACGAGAGATGCAACGCCAAAATTCATAAATTGTCTATTGTATTCAGTTGTTTGACAGTAACAGGTAACATACACTAATTCAGGAATCGCTCTTACCGATCAGAGTCAAGGTCTATAAAACGTTTGGACCAGTTGCAGGGTCCCATAGACTCCCTGCTAAAGATAGCTTACACCACATTGCTGATAAGAAAAGCAGAGCAAGTTCTAAAGCATAATGAGCATGAGGAGCGCTCTTTGATCTAATTCCCGTGTCCACCCTCTGAGTGGTTGACAGTGACATTCCGCGTGCGGCCTTATGTTGAGACATAGAGACAAGAGCAGTCAGGATGCTGGTGGCTCGTCATGCTGGGGCCGGGTCTACAATTCCTGAAACCATGAGGAGTGTTTGCCCACAATAGTTTTATGGGAACTCCTTTGTAGGTAACTCTGTTATTTTCTATCATTGCCTTTAAGATTCTCTCTTTATCTTCCATCTTTGGCATTTTAATTATGATGTGTCTTGGTGTGGTCTGCTTTCGGTCTAGCTTGTTTGGGACTCTCTTTGCTTCCTGGACTTGTACGTCTATTTCCTGGGCCAAATTTGGGAAGTTAGTTTTCATTTTTTCAAATACGTTTTCAGTCTCTTGCTCTTTCTCTTCTTCTGGCACCGCTAGGATTCAGATGTTGGTATGTTTAAAGTTGTCCTAGATGTTCGATTCTTGGTTCTCCTTTCTGTTTTGGGCACATGTTTCTTTTTTCTTTTGTTCCACATTCCTGAATTGAATCCTGGCTTCTTCCTATCTCCGTTGGTTTCTTGTATATTTTTCTTCATTTCACTTTGTATAACCTTCACTTCTTTTTATGTATTTTGTGGTTTTACTCAATAATTTCTTTGAGCATTCTGATTACCAGTGTTTTGAACTCTGCATCTGATGGGTTGGCTATCTACATTTCATATATTTCTTTATCTGGGTTTTGTTCTGTTTTTTCATGTGGGCCATATTTCTTTGCCTCTTCAATTTAGCAGGCTCCCTGTGTTTGTTTCTGTGTACTAGGTAGAACTGCCTTGACTCCGGTTCTTGGTAGCATGACCTACTGTAGTACGTGTCCTATAAGGTCCCATTCCACAGCCTCCCCTATCACCCAAGCTGGGTACTTGAGGTGTGCCAGCGGTGTGGGCTGAGTACACCTTCCCCTTGTAGTTGAGCCTTGTTTGGTGTTGGCAGGTTATGGCGGTGGTGCCACACACACACACCCCCGCCCGAGGCTCAGTTGGAAGTCGCTCTGTCCAGTAGAGGCCTCGTGGCCACAGCAGAACAAACTTACCCAGGACACTTTATTATATCTGGGGGAAGGAAGGTGACTGCCTCTCTAGCGGAGACCAGCAGCCAAACCTTCATCCCTCATGCCATTTCTTGAGGAGGATACATACGAGAGATGCAAGGCCAAAATTCATAAATTGTCTATTGTATTCAGTTGTTTGACAGTAACAGGTAACATACACTAATTCAGGAATCGCTCTTACCGATCAGAGTCAAGGTCTATAAAACGTTTGGACCAGTTGCAGGGTCCCATAGACTCCCTGCTAAAGATAGCTTACACCACATTGCTGATAAGAAAAGCAGAGCAAGTTCTAAAGCATAATGAGCATGAGGAGCGCTCTTTGATCTAATTCCCATGTCCACGCTCTGAGTGGTTGACAGTGACATTCCGCGTGCGGCCTTATGTTGAGACATAGAGACAAGAGCGGCCAGGATGCTGGCGACTCGTCATGCTGGGGCCGGGTCTACAATTCCTGAAACCACGAGGAGTGTTTGCCCACAATAGTTTTATGGGAACTTCTTTGTAGGTAACTCTGTTATTTTCTATCATTGCCTTTAAGATTCTCTCTTTATCTTCCACCTTTGGCATTTTAATTATGATGTGTCTTGGTGTGGTCTGCTTTCGGTCTAGCTTGTTTGGGACTCTCTTTGCTTCCTGGACTTGTACGTCTATTTCCTGGACCAAATTTGGGAAGTTAGTTTTCATTTTTTCAAATACGTTTTCAGTCTCTTGCTCTTTCTCTTCTTCTGGCACCGCTAGGATTCAGATGTTGGTATGTTTAAAGTTGTCCTAGATGTTCGATTCTTGGTTCTCCTTTCTGTTTTGGGCACATGTTTCTTTTTTCTTTTGTTCCACATTCCTGAATTGAATCCTGGCTTCTTCCTATCTCCGTTGGTTCCTTGTATATTTTTCTTCATTTCACTTTGTATAACCTTCACTTCTTTTTATTTATTTTGTGGTTTTACTCAATAATTTCTTTGAGCATTCTGATTACCAGTGTTTTGAACTCTGCATCTGATGGGTTGGCTATCTCCATTTCATATATTTCTTTATCTGGGTTTTGTTCTGTTTTTTCATGTGGGCCATATTTCTTTGCCTCTTCAATTTAGCAGGCTCCCTGTGTTTGTTTCTGTGTACTAGGTAGAACTGCCTTGACTCCGGTTCTTGGTAGCATGACCTACTGTAGTACGTGTCCTATAAGGTCCCATTCCACAGCCTCCCCTATCACCCAAGCTGGGTACTTGAGGTGTGCCAGCGGTGTGGGCTGAGTACACCTTCCCCTTGTAGTTGAGCCTTGGTTGGTGTTGGCAGGTTATGGCGGTGGTGCCACACACACACCCTCCCCCCCCCGAGGCTCAGTTGGAAGTCGCTCTGTCCAGTAGAGGCCTCGTGGCCACAGCAGAACAAACTTACCCAGGACACTTTATTATATCTGGGGGAAGGAAGGTGACTGCCTCTCTAGCGGAGACCAGCAGCCAAACCTTCATCCCTCATGCCATTTCTTGAGGAGGATACATACGAGAGATGCAACGCCAAAATTCATAAATTGTCTATTGTATTCAGTTGTTTGACAGTAACAGGTAACATACACTAATTCAGGAATCGCTCTTACCGATCAGAGTCAAGGTCTATAAAACGTTTGGACCAGTTGCAGGGTCCCATAGACTCCCTGCTAAAGATAGCTTACACCACATTGCTGATAAGAAAAGCAGAGCAAGTTCTAAAGCATAATGAGCATGAGGAGCGCTCTTTGATCTAATTCCCGTGTCCACCCTCTGAGTGGTTGACAGTGACATTCCGCGTGCGGCCTTATGTTGAGACATAGAGACAAGAGCAGTCAGGATGCTGGTGGCTCGTCATGCTGGGGCCGGGTCTACAATTCCTGAAACCATGAGGAGTGTTTGCCCACAATAGTTTTATGGGAACTCCTTTGTAGGTAACTCTGTTATTTTCTATCATTGCCTTTAAGATTCTCTCTTTATCTTCCATCTTTGGCATTTTAATTATGATGTGTCTTGGTGTGGTCTGCTTTCGGTCTAGCTTGTTTGGGACTCTCTTTGCTTCCTGGACTTGTACGTCTATTTCCTGGGCCAAATTTGGGAAGTTAGTTTTCATTTTTTCAAATACGTTTTCAGTCTCTTGCTCTTTCTCTTCTTCTGGCACCGCTAGGATTCAGATGTTGGTATGTTTAAAGTTGTCCTAGATGTTCGATTCTTGGTTCTCCTTTCTGTTTTGGGCACATGTTTCTTTTTTCTTTTGTTCCACATTCCTGAATTGAATCCTGGCTTCTTCCTATCTCCGTTGGTTCCTTGTATATTTTTCTTCATTTCACTTTGTATAACCTTCACTTCTTTTTATGTATTTTGTGGTTTTACTCAATAATTTCTTTGAGCATTCTGATTACCAGTGTTTTGAACTCTGCATCTGATGGGTTGGCTATCTACATTTCATATATTTCTTTATCTGGGTTTTGTTCTGTTTTTTCATGTGGGCCATATTTCTTTGCCTCTTCAATTTAGCAGGCTCCCTGTGTTTGTTTCTGTGTACTAGGTAGAACTGCCTTGACTCCGGTTCTTGGTAGCATGACCTACTGTAGTACGTGTCCTATAAGGTCCCATTCCACAGCCTCCCCTATCACCCAAGCTGGGTACTTGAGGTGTGCCAGCGGTGTGGGCTGAGTACACCTTCCCCTTGTAGTTGAGCCTTGTTTGGTGTTGGCAGGTTATGGCGGTGGTGCCACACACACACACCCCCGCCCGAGGCTCAGTTGGAAGTCGCTCTGTCCAGTAGAGGCCTCGTGGCCACAGCAGAACAAACTTACCCAGGACACTTTATTATATCTGGGGGAAGGAAGGTGACTGCCTCTCTAGCGGAGACCAGCAGCCAAACCTTCATCCCTCATTTCTTTTCTTGAGGAGGATACATACGAGAGATGCAAGGCTAAAATTCATAAATTGTCTATTGTATTCAGTTGTTTGACAGTAACAGATAACATACACTAATTCAGGAATCGCTCTTACCGATCAGAGTCAAGGTCTATAAAACGTTTGGACCAGTTGCAGGGTCCCATAGACTCCCTGCTAAAGATAGCTTACACCGCATTGCTGATAAGAAAAGCAGAGCAAGTTCTAAAGCATAATGAGCATGAGGAGCGCTCTTTGATCTAATTCCCATGTCCACCCTCTGAGTGGTTGACAGTGACATTCCGCGTGCGGCCTTATGTTGAGACATAGAGACAAGAGCGGCCAGGATGCTGGCGACTCGTCATGCTGGGGCCGGGTGGACAATTCCTGAAACCACGAGGAGTGTTTGCCCACAATAGTTTTATGGGAACTTCTTTGTAGGTAACTCTGTTATTTTCTATCATTGCCTTTAAGATTCTCTCTTTATCTTCCACCTTTGGCATTTTAATTATGATGTGTCTTGGTGTGGTCTGCTTTCGGTCTAGCTTGTTTGGGACTCTCTTTGCTTCCTGGACTTGTACGTCTATTTCCTGGACCAAATTTGGGAAGTTAGTTTTCATTTTTTCAAATACTTTTTCAGTCTCTTGCTCTTTCTCTTCTCCTTCTGGCACCGCTAGGATTCAGATGTTGGTATGTTTAAAGTTGTCCTAGATGTTCGATTCTTGTTTTTCCTTTCTGTTTTGGGCACATGTTTATTTCTATCTTTTGTTCCACATTGCTGAATTGAATCCTGGCTTCTTCCTATCTCCGTTGGTTCCTTGTATATTTTTCTTCATTTCACTTTGTATAACCTTCACTTTTTTTAATTTATTTTGTGGTTTTACTCAATAATTTCTTTGAGCATTCTGATTACCAGTGTTTTGAACTCCGCATCTGATGGGTTGGCTATCTACATTTCATATATTTCTTTATCTGGGTTTTGTTCTGTTTTTTCATGTGGGCCATATTTCTTTGCCTCTTCAATTTAGCAGGCTCCCTGTGTTTGTTTCTGTGTACTAGGTAGAACTGCCTTGACTCCGGTTCTTGGTAGCATGACCTACTGTAGTACGTGTCCTATAGGGTCCCATTCCACAGCCTCCCCTATCACCCAAGCTGGGTACTTGAGGTGTGCCAGCGGTGTGGGCTGAGTACACCTTCCCCTTGTAGTTGAGCCTTGGTTGGTGTTGGCAGGTTATGGCGGTGGTGCCACACACACACCCTCCCCCCCCCGAGGCTCAGTTGGAAGTCGCTCTGTCCAGTAGAGGCCTCGTGGCCACAGCAGAACAAACTTACCCAGGACACTTTATTATATCTGGGGGAAGGAAGGTGACTGCCTCTCTAGCGGAGACCAGCAGCCAAACCTTCATCCCTCATGCCATTTCTTGAGGAGGATACATACGAGAGATGCAAGGCCAAAATTCATAAATTGTCTATTGTATTCAGTTGTTTGACAGTAACAGGTAACATACACTAATTCAGGAATCGCTCTTACCGATCAGAGTCAAGGTCTATAAAACGTTTGGACCAGTTGCAGGGTCCCATAGACTCCCTGCTAAAGATAGCTTACACCACATTGCTGATAAGAAAAGCAGAGCAAGTTCTAAAGCATAATGAGCATGAGGAGCGCTCTTTGATCTAATTCCCGTGTCCACCCTCTGAGTGGTTGACAGTGACATTCCGCGTGCGGCCTTATGTTGAGACATAGAGACAAGAGCAGTCAGGATGCTGGTGGCTCGTCATGCTGGGGCCGGGTCTACAATTCCTGAAACCATGAGGAGTGTTTGCCCACAATAGTTTTATGGGAACTCCTTTGTAGGTAACTCTGTTATTTTCTATCATTGCCTTTAAGATTCTCTCTTTATCTTCCATCTTTGGCATTTTAATTATGATGTGTCTTGGTGTGGTCTGCTTTCGGTCTAGCTTGTTTGGGACTCTCTTTGCTTCCTGGACTTGTACGTCTATTTCCTGGGCCAAATTTGGGAAGTTAGTTTTCATTTTTTCAAATACGTTTTCAGTCTCTTGCTCTTTCTCTTCTTCTGGCACCGCTAGGATTCAGATGTTGGTATGTTTAAAGTTGTCCTAGATGTTCGATTCTTGGTTCTCCTTTCTGTTTTGGGCACATGTTTCTTTTTTCTTTTGTTCCACATTCCTGAATTGAATCCTGGCTTCTTCCTATCTCCGTTGGTTCCTTGTATATTTTTCTTCATTTCACTTTGTATAACCTTCACTTCTTTTTATGTATTTTGTGGTTTTACTCAATAATTTCTTTGAGCATTCTGATTACCAGTGTTTTGAACTCTGCATCTGATGGGTTGGCTATCTACATTTCATATATTTCTTTATCTGGGTTTTGTTCTGTTTTTTCATGTGGGCCATATTTCTTTGCCTCTTCAATTTAGCAGGCTCCCTGTGTTTGTTTCTGTGTACTAGGTAGAACTGCCTTGACTCCGGTTCTTGGTAGCATGACCTACTGTAGTACGTGTCCTATAAGGTCCCATTCCACAGCCTCCCCTATCACCCAAGCTGGGTACTTGAGGTGTGCCAGCGGTGTGGGCTGAGTACACCTTCCCCTTGTAGTTGAGCCTTGTTTGGTGTTGGCAGGTTATGGCGGTGGTGCCACACACACACACCCCCGCCCGAGGCTCAGTTGGAAGTCGCTCTGTCCAGTAGAGGCCTCGTGGCCACAGCAGAACAAACTTACCCAGGACACTTTATTATATCTGGGGGAAGGAAGGTGACTGCCTCTCTAGCGGAGACCAGCAGCCAAACCTTCATCCCTCATTTCTTTTCTTGAGGAGGATACATACGAGAGATGCAAGGCTAAAATTCATAAATTGTCTATTGTATTCAGTTGTTTGACAGTAACAGATAACATACACTAATTCAGGAATCGCTCTTACCGATCAGAGTCAAGGTCTATAAAACGTTTGGACCAGTTGCAGGGTCCCATAGACTCCCTGCTAAAGATAGCTTACACCGCATTGCTGATAAGAAAAGCAGAGCAAGTTCTAAAGCATAATGAGCATGAGGAGCGCTCTTTGATCTAATTCCCATGTCCACCCTCTGAGTGGTTGACAGTGACATTCCGCGTGCGGCCTTATGTTGAGACATAGAGACAAGAGCGGCCAGGATGCTGGCGACTCGTCATGCTGGGGCCGGGTGGACAATTCCTGAAACCACGAGGAGTGTTTGCCCACAATAGTTTTATGGGAACTTCTTTGTAGGTAACTCTGTTATTTTCTATCATTGCCTTTAAGATTCTCTCTTTATCTTCCACCTTTGGCATTTTAATTATGATGTGTCTTGGTGTGGTCTGCTTTCGGTCTAGCTTGTTTGGGACTCTCTTTGCTTCCTGGACTTGTACGTCTATTTCCTGGACCAAATTTGGGAAGTTAGTTTTCATTTTTTCAAATACTTTTTCAGTCTCTTGCTCTTTCTCTTCTCCTTCTGGCACCGCTAGGATTCAGATGTTGGTATGTTTAAAGTTGTCCTAGATGTTCGATTCTTGTTTTTCCTTTCTGTTTTGGGCACATGTTTATTTCTATCTTTTGTTCCACATTGCTGAATTGAATCCTGGCTTCTTCCTATCTCCGTTGGTTCCTTGTATATTTTTCTTCATTTCACTTTGTATAACCTTCACTTTTTTTAATTTATTTTGTGGTTTTACTCAATAATTTCTTTGAGCATTCTGATTACCAGTGTTTTGAACTCCGCATCTGATGGGTTGGCTATCTACATTTCATATATTTCTTTATCTGGGTTTTGTTCTGTTTTTTCATGTGGGCCATATTTCTTTGCCTCTTCAATTTAGCAGGCTCCCTGTGTTTGTTTCTGTGTACTAGGTAGAACTGCCTTGACTCCGGTTCTTGGTAGCATGACCTACTGTAGTACGTGTCCTATAAGGTCCCATTCCACAGCCTCCCCTATCACTCAAGCTGGGTACTTGAGGTGTGCCAGCGGTGTGGGCTGAGTACACCTTCCCCTTGTAGTTGAGCCTTGGTTGGTGTTGGCAGGTTATGGCGGTGGTGCCACACACACACCCTCCCCCCCCGAGGCTCAGTTGGAAGTCGCTCTGTCCAGTAGAGGCCTCGTGGCCACAGCAGAACAAACTTACCCAGGACACTTTATTATATCTGGGGGAAGGAAGGTGACTGCCTCTCTAGCGGAGACCAGCAGCCAAACCTTCATCCCTCATTTCTTTTCTTGAGGAGGATACATACGAGAGATGCAAGGCTAAAATTCATAAATTGTCTATTGTATTCAGTTGTTTGACAGTAACAGATAACATACACTAATTCAGGAATCGCTCTTACCGATCAGAGTCAAGGTCTATAAAACGTTTGGACCAGTTGCAGGGTCCCATAGACTCCCTGCTAAAGATAGCTTACACCGCATTGCTGATAAGAAAAGCAGAGCAAGTTCTAAAGCATAATGAGCATGAGGAGCGCTCTTTGATCTAATTCCCGTGTCCACCCTCTGAGTGGTTGACAGTGACATTCCGCGTGCGGCCTTATGTTGAGACATAGAGACAAGAGCGGCCAGGATGCTGGTGGCTCGTCATGCTGGGGCCGGGTCTACAATTCCTGAAACCATGAGGAGTGATTGCCCACAATAGTTTTATGGGAACTTCTTTGTAGGTAACTCTGTTATTTTCTATCGTTGCCTTTAAGATTCTCTCTTTATCTTCCACCTTTGGCATTTTAATTATGATGTGTCTTGGTGTGGTCTGCTTTCGGTCTAGCTTGTTTGGGACTCTCTTTGCTTCCTGGACTTGTACTTCTATTTCCTGGACCAAATTTGGGACGTTAGTTTTCATTTTTTCAAATACGTTTTCAGTCTCTTGCTCTTTCTCTTCTCCTTCTGGAACCGCTAGGATTCAGATGTTGGTATGTTTAAAGTTGTCCTAGATGTTCGATTCTTGGTTCTCCTTTCTGTTTTGGGCACATCTTTCTTTCTTTCTTTTGTTCCACATTGCTGAATTGAATCCTGGCTTCTTCCTATCTCCGTTGGTTCTTTGTATATTTTTCTTCATTTCACTTTGTATAACCTTCACTTCTTTTTATTTATTTTGTGGTTTTACTCAATAATTTCTTTGAGCATTCTGATTACCAGTGTTTTGAACTCTGCATCTGATGGGTTGGCTATCTACATTTCATATATTTCTTTATCTGGGTTTTGTTCTGTTCTTCATGTGGGACATATTTCTTTGCCTCTTCAATTTAGCAGGCTCCCTGTGTTTGTTTCTGTGTACTATGTAGAACTGCCTTGACTCCGGTTCTTGGTAGCATGACCTACTGTAGTACGTGTTCTATAAGGTCCCATTCCACAGCCTCCTCTATCACCCAAGCTGGGTACTTGAGGTGTGCCAGCGGTGTGGGCTGAGTACACCTTCCTCTTGTAGTTGAGCCTTGGTTGGTGTCGGCAGGTTATGGCGGTGGTGCCACACACACACCCTCCCCCCCCGAGGCTCAGTTGGAAGTCGCTCTGTCCAGTAGAGGCCTCGTGGCCACAGCAGAACAAACTTACCCAGGACACTTTATTATATCTGGGGGAAGGAAGGTGACTGCCTCTCTAGCGGAGACCAGCAGCCAAACCTTCATCCCTCATGCCATTTCTTGAGGAGGATACATACGAGAGATGCAAGGCCAAAATTCATAAATTGTCTATTGTATTCAGTTGTTTGACAGTAACAGGTAACATACACTAATTCAGGAATCGCTCTTACCGATCAGAGTCAAGGTCTATAAAACGTTTGGACCAGTTGCAGGGTCCCATAGACTCCCTGCTAAAGATAGCTTACACCACATTGCTGATAAGAAAAGCAGAGCAAGTTCTAAAGCATAATGAGCATGAGGAGCGCTCTTTGATCTAATTCCCGTGTCCACCCTCTGAGTGGTTGACAGTGACATTCCGCGTGCGGCCTTATGTTGAGACATAGAGACAAGAGCAGTCAGGATGCTGGTGGCTCGTCATGCTGGGGCCGGGTCTACAATTCCTGAAACCATGAGGAGTGTTTGCCCACAATAGTTTTATGGGAACTCCTTTGTAGGTAACTCTGTTATTTTCTATCATTGCCTTTAAGATTCTCTCTTTATCTTCCATCTTTGGCATTTTAATTATGATGTGTCTTGGTGTGGTCTGCTTTCGGTCTAGCTTGTTTGGGACTCTCTTTGCTTCCTGGACTTGTACGTCTATTTCCTGGGCCAAATTTGGGAAGTTAGTTTTCATTTTTTCAAATACGTTTTCAGTCTCTTGCTCTTTCTCTTCTTCTGGCACCGCTAGGATTCAGATGTTGGTATGTTTAAAGTTGTCCTAGATGTTCGATTCTTGGTTCTCCTTTCTGTTTTGGGCACATGTTTCTTTTTTCTTTTGTTCCACATTCCTGAATTGAATCCTGGCTTCTTCCTATCTCCGTTGGTTCCTTGTATATTTTTCTTCATTTCACTTTGTATAACCTTCACTTCTTTTTATGTATTTTGTGGTTTTACTCAATAATTTCTTTGAGCATTCTGATTACCAGTGTTTTGAACTCTGCATCTGATGGGTTGGCTATCTACATTTCATATATTTCTTTATCTGGGTTTTGTTCTGTTTTTTCATGTGGGCCATATTTCTTTGCCTCTTCAATTTAGCAGGCTCCCTGTGTTTGTTTCTGTGTACTAGGTAGAACTGCCTTGACTCCGGTTCTTGGTAGCATGACCTACTGTAGTACGTGTCCTATAAGGTCCCATTCCACAGCCTCCCCTATCACCCAAGCTGGGTACTTGAGGTGTGCCAGCGGTGTGGGCTGAGTACACCTTCCCCTTGTAGTTGAGCCTTGTTTGGTGTTGGCAGGTTATGGCGGTGGTGCCACACACACACACCCCCGCCCGAGGCTCAGTTGGAAGTCGCTCTGTCCAGTAGAGGCCTCGTGGCCACAGCAGAACAAACTTACCCAGGACACTTTATTATATCTGGGGGAAGGAAGGTGACTGCCTCTCTAGCGGAGACCAGCAGCCAAACCTTCATCCCTCATTTCTTTTCTTGAGGAGGATACATACGAGAGATGCAAGGCTAAAATTCATAAATTGTCTATTGTATTCAGTTGTTTGACAGTAACAGTTAACATACACTAATTCAGGAATCGCTCTTACCGATCAGAGTCAAGGTCTATAAAACGTTTGGACCAGTTGCAGGGTCCCATAGACTCCCTGCTAAAGATAGCTTACACCGCATTGCTGATAAGAAAAGCAGAGCAAGTTCTAAAGCATAATGAGCATGAGGAGCGCTCTTTGATCTAATTCCCATGTCCACCCTCTGAGTGGTTGACAGTGACATTCCGCGTGCGGCCTTATGTTGAGACATAGAGACAAGAGCGGCCAGGATGCTGGCGACTCGTCATGCTGGGGCCGGGTCTACAATTGCTGAAACCACGAGGAGTGTTTGCCCACAATAGTTTTATGGGAACTTCTTTGTAGGTAACTCTGTTATTTTCTATCATTGCCTTTAAGATTCTCTCTTTATCTTCCACCTTTGGCATTTTAATTATGATGTGTCTTGGTGTGGTCTGCTTTCGGTCTAGCTTGTTTGGGACTCTCTTTGCTTCCTGGACTTGTACGTCTATTTCCTGGACCAAATTTGGGAAGTTAGTTTTCATTTTTTCAAATACGTTTTCAGTCTCTTGCTCTTTCTCTTCTCCTTCTGGCACCGCTAGGATTCAGATGTTGGTATGTTTAAAGTTGTCCTAGATGTTCGATTCTTGTTTTTCCTTTCTGTTTTGGGCACATGTTTATTTCTTTCTTTTGTTCCACATTGCTGAATTGAATCCTGGCTTCTTCCTATCTCCGTTGGTTCCTTGTATATTTTTCTTCATTTCACTTTGTATAACCTTCACTTTTTTTTATTTATTTTGTGGTTTTACTCAATAATTTCTTTGAGCATTCTGATTACCAGTGTTTTGAACTCTGCATCTGATGGGTTGGCTATCTACATTTCATATATTTCTTTATCTGGGTTTTGTTCTGTTCTTTCATGTGGGCCATATTTCTTTGTCTCTTCAATTTAGCAGGCTCCCTGTGTTTGTTTCTGTGTACTAGGTAGAACTGCCTTGACTCCGGTTCTTGGTAGCATGACCTACTGTAGTACGTGTTCTATAAGGTCCCATTCCACAGCCTCCCCTATCACCCAAGCTGGGTACTTGAGGTGTGCCAGCGGTGTGGGCTGAGTACACCTTCCCCTTGTAGTTGAGCCTTGGTTGGTGTTGGCAGGTTATGGCGGTGGTGCCACACACACACCCTCCCCCCCCGAGGCTCAGTTGGAAGTCGCTCTGTCCAGTAGAGGCCTCGTGGCCACAGCAGAACAAACTTACCCAGGACACTTTATTATATCTGGGGGAAGGAAGGTGACTGCCTCTCTAGCGGAGACCAGCAGCCAAACCTTCATCCCTCATGCCATTTCTTGAGGAGGATACATACGAGAGATGCAAGGCCAAAATTCATAAATTGTCTATTGTATTCAGTTGTTTGACAGTAACAGGTAACATACACTAATTCAGGAATCGCTCTTACCGATCAGAGTCAAGGTCTATAAAACGTTTGGACCAGTTGCAGGGTCCCATAGACTCCCTGCTAAAGATAGCTTACACCACATTGCTGATAAGAAAAGCAGAGCAAGTTCTAAAGCATAATGAGCATGAGGAGCGCTCTTTGATCTAATTCCCATGTCCACCCTCTGAGTGGTTGACAGTGACATTCCGCGTGCGGTCTTATGTTGAGACATAGAGACAAGAGCGGCCAGGATGCTGGTGGCTCGTCATGCTGGGGCCGGGTCTACAATTCCTGAAACCATGAGGAGTGTTTGCCCACAATAGTTTTATGGGAACTCCTTTGTAGGTAACTCTGTTATTTTCTATCGTTGCCTTTAAGATTCTCTCTTTATCTTCCACCTTTGGCATTTTAATTATGATGTGTCTTGGTGTGGTCTTCTTTGGGTCTAGCTTGTTTGGGAGTCTCTTTGCTTCTTGGACTTGTACGTCTATTTCCTGCGCCAAATTTGGGAAGTTAGTTTTCATTTTTTCAAATATGTTTTCAGTCTCTTGCTCTTTCTCTTCTTCTGGCACCGCTAGGATTCAGATGTTGGTATGTTTAAAGTTGTCCTAGATGTTCGATTCTTGTTTTTCCTTTCTGTTTTGGGCACATGTTTATTTCTTTCTTTTGTTCCACATTGCTGAATTGAATCCTGGCTTCTTCCTATCTCCGTTGGTTCCTTGTATATTTTTCTTCATTTCACTTTGTATAACCTTCACTTTTTTTTATTTATTTTGTGGTTTTACTCAATAATTTCTTTGAGCATTCTGATTACCAGTGTTTTGAACTCTGCATCTGATGGGTTGGCTATCTACATTTCATATATTTCTTTATCTGGGTTTTGTTCTGTTCTTTCATGTGGGCCATATTTCTTTGTCTCTTCAATTTAGCAGGCTCCCTGTGTTTGTTTCTGTGTACTAGGTAGAACTGCCTTGACTCCGGTTCTTGGTAGCATGACCTACTGTAGTACGTGTCCTATAAGGTCCCATTCCACAGCCTCCCCTATCACCCAAGCTGGGTACTTGAGGTGTGCCAGCGGTGTGGGCTGAGTACACCTTCCCCTTGTAGTTGAGCCTTGGTTGGTGTTGGCAGGTTATGGCGGTGGTGCCACACACACACCCTCCCCCCCCGAGGCTCAGTTGGAAGTCGCTCTGTCCAGTAGAGGCCTCGTGGCCACAGCAGAACAAACTTACCCAGGACACTTTATTATATCTGGGGGAAGGAAGGTGACTGCCTCTCTAGCGGAGACTAGCAGCTAAACCTTCATCCCTCATGTCTTTTCTTGAGGAGGATACATACGAGAGATGCAAGGCCAAAATTCATAAATTGTCTATTGTATTCAGTTGTTTGACAGTAACAGGTAACATACACTAATTCAGGAATCGCTCTTACCGATCAGTGTCAAGGTCTATAAAACGTTTGGACCAGTTGCAGGGTCCCATAGACTCCCTGCTAAAGATAGCTTACACCGCATTGCTGATAAGAAAAGCAGAGCAAGTTCTAAAGCATAATGAGCATGAGGAGCGCTCTTTGATCTAATTCCCATGGCCACCCTCTGAGTGGTTGACAGTGACATTCCGCGTGCGGCCTTATGTTGAGACATAGAGACAAGAGCGGCCAGGATGCTGGCGGCTCGTCATGCTGGGGCCGGGTCTACAATTCCTGAAACCATGAGGAGTGTTTGCCCACAATAGTTTTATGGGAACTTCTTTGTAGGTAACTCTGTTATTTTCTATCATTGCCTTTAAGATTCTCTCTTTATCTTCCACCTTTGGCATTTTAATTATGATGTGTCTTGGTGTGGTCTGCTTTCGGTCTAGCTTGTTTGGGACTCTCTTTGCTTCCTGGACTTGTACGTCTATTTCCTGGACCAAATTTGGGAAGTTAGTTTTCATTTTTTCAAATACGTTTTCAGTCTCTTGCTCTTTCTCTTCTCCTTCTGGCACCGCTAGGATTCAGATGTTGGTATGTTTAAAGTTGTCCTAGATGTTCGATTCTTGTTTTTCCTTTCTGTTTTGGGCACATGTTTATTTCTTTCTTTTGTTCCACATTGCTGAATTGAATCCTGGCTTCTTCCTATCTCCGTTGGTTCCTTGTATATTTTTCTTCATTTCACTTTGTATAACCTTCACTTTTTTTTATTTATTTTGTGGTTTTACTCAATAATTTCTTTGAGCATTCTGATTACCAGTGTTTTGAACTCTGCATCTGATGGGTTGGCTATCTACATTTCATATATTTCTTTATCTGGGTTTTGTTCTGTTCTTTCATGTGGGCCATATTTCTTTGCCTCTTCAATTTAGCAGGCTCCCTGTGTTTGTTTCTGTGTACTAGGTAGAACTGCCTTTACTCCGGTTCTTGGTAGCATGACCTACTGTAGTACGTGTCCTATAAGGTCCCATTCCACAGCCTCCCCTATCACCCAAGCTGGGTACTTGAGGTGTGCCAGCGGTGTGGGCTGAGTACACCTTCCCCTTGTAGTTGAGCCTTGGTTGGTGTTGGCAGGTTATGGCGGTGGTGCCACACACACACCCTCCCCCCCCGAGGCTCAGTTGGAAGTCGCTCTGTCCAGTAGAGGCCTCGTGGCCACAGCAGAACAAACTTACCCAGGACACTTTATTATATCTGGGGGAAGGAAGGTGACTGCCTCTCTAGCTGAGACCAGCAGCCAAACCTTCATCCCTCATGCCATTTCTTGAGGAGGATACATACGAGAGATGCAAGGCCAAAATTCATAAATTGTCTATTGTATTCAGTTGTTTGACAGTAACAGGTAACATACACTAATTCAGGAATCGCTCTTACCGATCAGAGTCAAGGTCTATAAAACGTTTGGACCAGTTGCAGGGTCCCATAGACTCCCTGCTAAAGATAGCTTACACCACATTGCTGATAAGAAAAGCAGAGCAAGTTCTAAAGCATAATGAGCATGAGGAGCGCTCTTTGATCTAATTCCCGTGTCCACCCTCTGAGTGGTTGACAGTGACATTCCGCGTGCGGCCTTATGTTGAGACATAGAGACAAGAGCGGCCAGGATGCTGGTGGCTCGTCATGCTGGGGCCGGGTCTACAATTCCTGAAACCATGAGGAGTGTTTGCCCACAATAGTTTTATGGGAACTCCTTTGTAGGTAACTCTGTTATTTTCTATCGTTGCCTTTAAGATTCTCTCTTTATCTTCCACCTTTGGCATTTTAATTATGATGTGTCTTGGTGTGGTCTTCTTTGGGTCTAGCTTGTTTGGGAGTCTCTTTGCTTCTTGGACTTGTACGTCTATTTCCTGCGCCAAATTTGGGAAGTTAGTTTTCATTTTTTCAAATATGTTTTCAGTCTCTTGCTCTTTCTCTTCTTCTGGCACCGCTAGGATTCAGATGTTGGTATGTTTAAAGTTGTCCTAGATGTTCGATTCTTGGTTCTCCTTTCTGTTTTGGGCACATGTTTATTCCTATCTTTTGTTCCATATTGCTGAATTGAATCCTGGCTTCTTCCTATCTCCGTTGGTTCCTTGTATATTTTTCTTCATTTCACTTTGTATAACCTTCACTTCTTTTTATTTATTTTGTGGTTTTACTAAATAATTTCTTTGAGCATTCTGATTACCAGTGTTTTGAACTCTGCATCTGATGGGTTGGCTATCTACATTTCATATATTTCTTTATCTGGGTTTTGTTCTTTTCTTTCATGTGGGCCATATTTCTTTGCCTCTTCAACTTAGCAGCCTCCCTGTGTTTGTTTCTGTGTACTAGGTAGAACTGCCTTGACTCCGTGCCTTGGTAGCATGGCCTACTGTAGTACGTGTCCTATAGGGTCCCATTCCACAGCCTCCCCTATCACCCAAGCTGGGTACTTGAGGTGTGCCAGCGGTGTGGGCTGAGTACACCTTCCCCTTGTAGTTGAGCCTTGGTTGGTGTTGGCAGGTTATGGCGGTGGTGCCACACACACACCCTCCCCCCCCGAGGCTCAGTTGGAAGTCGCTCTGTCCAGTAGAGGCCTCGTGGCCACAGCAGAACAAACTTACCCAGGACAGTTTATTATATCTGGGGGAAGGAAGGTGACTGCCTCTCTAGCGGAGACCAGCAGCCAAACCTTCATCCCTCATGTCTTTTCTTGAGGAGGATACATACGAGAGATGCAAGGCCAAAATTCATAAATTGTCTATTGTATTCAGTTGTTTGACAGTAACAGGTAACATACAATAATTCAGGAATCGCTCTTACCGATCAGAGTCAAGGTCTATAAAACGTTTGGACCAGTTGCAGGGTCCCATAGACTCCCTGCTAAAGATAGCTTACACCGCATTGCTGATAAGAAAAGCAGAGCAAGTTCTAAAGCATAATGAGCATGAGGAGCGCTCTTTGATCTAATTCCCATGGCCACCCTCTGAGTGGTTGACAGTGACATTCCGCGTGCGGCCTTATGTTGAGACATAGAGACAAGAGCGGCCAGGATGCTGGCGGCTCGTCATGCTGGGGCCGGGTCTACAATTCCTGAAACCATGAGGAGTGTTTGCCCACAATAGTTTTATGGGAACTTCTTTGTAGGTAACTCTGTTATTTTCTATCATTGCCTTTAAGATTCTCTCTTTATCTTCCACCTTTGGCATTTTAATTATGATGTGTCTTGGTGTGGTCTGCTTTCGGTCTAGCTTGTTTGGGACTCTCTTTGCTTCCTGGACTTGTACGTCTATTTCCTGGACCAAATTTGGGAAGTTAGTTTTCATTTTTTCAAATACGTTTTCAGTCTCTTGCTCTTTCTCTTCTCCTTCTGGCACCGCTAGGATTCAGATGTTGGTATGTTTAAAGTTGTCCTAGATGTTCGATTCTTGTTTTTCCTTTCTGTTTTGGGCACATGTTTATTTCTTTCTTTTGTTCCACATTGCTGAATTGAATCCTGGCTTCTTCCTATCTCCGTTGGTTCCTTGTATATTTTTCTTCATTTCACTTTGTATAACCTTCACTTTTTTTTATTTATTTTGTGGTTTTACTCAATAATTTCTTTGAGCATTCTGATTACCAGTGTTTTGAACTCTGCATCTGATGGGTTGGCTATCTACATTTCATATATTTCTTTATCTGGGTTTTGTTCTGTTCTTTCATGTGGGCCATATTTCTTTGCCTCTTCAATTTAGCAGGCTCCCTGTGTTTGTTTCTGTGTACTAGGTAGAACTGCCTTGACTCCGGTTCTTGGTAGCATGACCTACTGTAGTACGTGTTCTATAAGGTCCCATTCCACAGCCTCCCCTATCACCCAAGCTGGGTACTTGAGGTGTGCCAGCGGTGTGGGCTGAGTACACCTTCCCCTTCTGTTGAGCCTTGTTTGGTGTTGGCACGTTATGGCGGTGGTGCCACACACACACACCCCCGCCCGAGGCTCAGTTGGAAGTCGCTCTGTCCAGTAGAGGCCTCGTGGCCACAGCAGAACAAACTTACCCAGGACACTTTATTATATCTGGGGGAAGGAAGGTGACTGCCTCTCTAGCGGAGACCAGCAGCCAAACCTTCATCCCTCATTTCTTTTCTTGAGGAGGATACATACGAGTGATGCAAGGCCAAAATTCATAAATTGTCTATTGTATTCAGTTGTTTGACAGTAACAGATAACATACACTAATCCAGGAATCGCTCTTACCGATCAGAGTCAAGGTCTATAAAACGTTTGGACCAGTTGCAGGGTCCCATAGACTCCCTGCTAAAGATAGCTTACACCGCATTGCTGATAAGAAAAGCAGAGCAAGTTCTAAAGCATAATGAGCATGAGGAGTGCTCTTTGATCTAATTCCCGTGTCCACCCTCTGAGTGGTTGACAGTGACATTCCGCGTGCGGCCTTATGTTGAGACATAGAGACAAGAGCGGCCAGGATGCTGGCGGCTCGTCATGCTGGGGCCGGGTCTACAATTCCTGAAACCATGAGGAGTGTTTGCCCCCAATAGTTTTATGGGAACTTCTTTGTAGGTAACTCTGTTATTTTCTATCATTGCCTTTAAGATTCTCTCTTTATCTTCCACCTTTGGCATTTTAATTATGATGTGTCTTGGTGTGGTCTGCTTTCGGTCTAGCTTGTTTGGGACTCTCTTTGCTTCCTGGACTTGTACGTCTATTTCCTGGACCAAATTTGGGAAGTTAGTTTTCATTTTTTCAAATACGTTTTCAGTCTCTTGCTCTTTCTCTTCTCCTTCTGGCACCGCTAGGATTCAGATGTTGGTATGTTTAAAGTTGTCCTAGATGTTCGATTCTTGTTTTTCCTTTCTGTTTTGGGCACATGTTTATTTCTTTCTTTTGTTCCACATTGCTGAATTGAATCCTGGCTTCTTCGTATCTCCGTTGGTTCCTTGTATATTTTTCTTCATTTCACTTTGTATAACCTTCACTTTTTTTAATTTATTTTGTGGTTTTACTCAATAATTTCTTTGAGCATTCTGATTACCAGTGTTTTGAACTCTGAATCTGATGGGTTGGCTATCTACATTTCATATATTTCTTTATCTGGGTTTTGTTCTGTTTTTTCATGTGGGCCATATTTCTTTGCCTCTTCAATTTAGCAGGCTCCCTGTGTTTGTTTCTGTGTACTAGGTAGAACTGCCTTGACTCCGGTTCTTGGTAGCATGACCTACTGTAGTACGTATCCTATAGGGTCCCATTCCACAGCCTCCCCTATCACCCAAGCTGGGTACTTGAGGTGTGCCAGCGGTGTGGGCTGAGTACACCTTCCCCTTGTAGTTGAGCCTTGGTTGGTGTTGGCAGGTTATGGCGGTGGTGCCACACACACACCCTCCCCCCCCGAGGCTCAGTTGGAAGTCGCTCTGTCCAGTAGAGGCCTCGTGGCCACAGCAGAACAAACTTACCCAGGACACTTTATTATATCTGGGGGAAGGAAGGTGACTGCCTCTCTCGCGGAGACCAGCAGCCAAACCTTCATCCCTCATGCCATTTCTTGAGGAGGATACATACGAGAGATGCAAGGCCAAAATTCATAAATTGTCTATTGTATTCAGTTGTTTGACAGTAACAGGTAACATACACTAATTCAGGAATCGCTCTTACCGATCAGAGTCAAGGTCTATAAAACGTTTGGACCAGTTGCAGGGTCCCATAGACTCCCTGCTAAAGATAGCTTACACCACATTGCTGATAAGAAAAGCAGAGCAAGTTCTAAAGCATAATGAGTATGAGGAGCGCTCTTTGATCTAATTCCCGTGTCCACCCTCTGAGTGGTTGACAGTGACATTCCGCGTGCGGCCTTATGTTGAGACATAGAGACAAGAGCGGCCAGGATGCTGGCGACTCGTCATGCTGGGGCCGGGTCTACAATTCCTGAAACCATGAGGAGTGTTTGCCCACAATAATTTTATGGGAACTCCTTTGTAGGTAACTCTGTTATTTTCTATCATTGCCTTTAAGATTCTCTCTTTATCTTCCACCTTTGGCATTTTAATTATGATGTGTCTTGGTGTGGTCTTCTTTGGGTCTAGCTTGTTTGGGAGTCTCTTTGCTTCCTGGACTTGTACGTCTATTTCCTGGGCCAAATTTGGGAAGTTAGTTTTCATTTTTTCAAATACGTTTTCAGTCTCTTGCTCTTTCTCTTCTTCTGGCACCGCTAGGATTCAGATGTTGGTATGTTTAAAGTTGTCCTAGATGTTCGATTCTTGGTTCTCCTTTCTGTTTTGGGCACATGTTTCTTTTTTCTTTTGTTCCACATTGCTGAATTGAATCCTGGCTTCTTCCTATCTCCGTTGGTTCCTTGTATATTTTTCTTCATTTCACTTTGTATAACCTTCACTTCTTTTTATTTATTTTGTGGTTTTACTCAATAATTTCTTTGAGCATTCTGATTACCAGTGTTTTGAACTCTGCATCTGATGGGTTGGCTATCTACATTTCATATATTTCTTTATCTGGGTTTTGTTCTGTTTTTTCATGTGGGCCATATTTCTTTGCCTCTTCCATTTAGCAGGCTCCCTGTGTTTGTTTCTGTGTACTAGGTAGAACTGCCTTGACTCCGGTTCTTGGTAGCATGACCTACTGTAGTACGTGTCCTATAAGGTCCCATTCCACAGCCTCCCCTATCACCCAAGCTGGGTACTTGAGGTGTGCCAGCGGTGTGGGCTGAGTACACCTTCCTCTTGTAGTTGAGCCTTGTTTGGTGTTGGCAGGTTATGGCGGTGGTGCCACACACACACACCCCCGCCCGAGGCTCAGTTGGAAGTCGCTCTGTCCAGTAGAGGCCTCGTGGCCACAGCAGAACAAACTTACCCAGGACACTTTATTATATCTGGGGGAAGGAAGGTGACTGCCTCTCTAGCGGAGACCAGCAGCCAAACCTTCATCCCTCATTTCTTTTCTTGAGGAGGATACATACGAGAGATGCAAGGCTAAAATTCATAAATTGTCTATTGTATTCAGTTGTTTGACAGTAACAGATAACATACACTAATTCAGGAATCGCTCTTACCGATCAGAGTCAAGGTCTATAAAACGTTTGGACCAGTTGCAGGGTCCCATAGACTCCCTGCTAAAGATACCTTACACCGCATTGCTGATAAGAAAAGCAGAGCAAGTTCTAAAGCATAATGAGCATGAGGAGCGCTCTTTGATCTAATTCCCGTGTCCACCCGCTGAGTGGTTGACAGTGACATTCCGCGTGCGGCCTTATGTTGAGACATAGAGACAAGAGCGGCCAGGATGCTGGCGACTCGTCATGCTGGGGCCGGGTCTACAATTCCTGAAACCATGAGGAGTGTTTGCCCACAATAGTTTTATGGGAACTTCTTTTTAGGTAACTCTGTTATTTTCTATCATTACCTTTAAGATTCTCTCTTTATCTTCCACCTTTGGCATTTTAATTATGATGTGTCTTGGTGTGGTCTGCTTTCGGTCTAGCTTGTTTGGGACTCTCTTTGCTTCCTGGACTTGTACGTCTATTTCCTGGACCAAATTTGGGAAGTTAGTTTTCATTTTTTCAAATACGTTTTCAGTCTCTTGCTCTTTCTCTTCTCCTTCTGGCACCGCTAGGATTCAGATGTTGGTATGTTTAAAGTTGTCCTAGATGTTCGATTCTTGTTTTTCCTTTCTGTTTTGGGCACATGTTTATTTCTTTCTTTTGTTCCACATTGCTGAATTGAATCCTGGCTTCTTCCTATCTCCGTTGGTTCCTTGTATATTTTTCTTCATTTCACTTTGTATAAACTTCACTTTTTTTTATTTATTTTGTGGTTTTACTCAATAATTTCTTTGAGCATTCTGATTACCAGTGTTTTGAACTCTGCATCTGATGGGTTGGCTATCTACATTTCATATATTTCTTTATCTGGGTTTTGTTCTGTTCTTTCATGTGGGCCATATTTCTTTGCCTCTTCAATTTAGCAGGCTCCCTGTGTTTGTTTCTGTGTACTAGGTAGAACTGCCTTGACTCCGGTTCTTGGTAGCATGACCTACTGTAGTACGTGGCCTATAAGGTCCCATTCCACAGCCTCCCCTACCCCCAAGCTGGGTACTTGAGGTGTGCCAGCGGTGTGGGCTGAGTACACCTTCCCCTTGTAGTTGAGCCTTGGTTGGTGTTGGCAGGTTATGGCGGTGGTGCCACACACACACCCTCCCCCCCCGAGGCTCAGTTGGAAGTCGCTCTGTCCAGTAGAGGCCTCGTGGCCACAGCAGAACAAACTTACCCAGGACACTTTATTATATCTGGGGGAAGGAAGGTGACTGCCTCTCTAGCGGAGACCAGCAGCCAAACCTTCATCCCTCATGTCTTTTCTTGAGGAGGATACATACGAGAGATGCAAGGCTAAAATTCATAAATTGTCTATTGTATTCAGTTGTTTGACAGTAACAGGTAACATACACTAATTCAGGAATCGCTCTTACCGATCAGTGTCAAGGTCTATAAAACGTTTGGATCAGTTGCAGGGTCCCATAGACTCCCTGCTAAAGATAGCTTACACCGCATTGCTGATAAGAAAAGCAGAGCAAGTTCTAAAGCATAATGAGCATGAGGAGCGCTCTTTGATCTAATTCCCATGGCCACCCTCTGAGTGGTTGACAGTGATATTCCGCGTGCGGCCTTATGTTGAGACATAGAGACAAGAGCGGCCAGGATGCTGGCGGCTCGTCATGCTGGGGCCGGGTCTACAATTCCTGAAACCATGAGGAGTGTTTGCCCACAATAGTTTTATGGGAACTTCTTTGTAGGTAACTCTGTTATTTTCTATCATTGCCTTTAAGATTCTCTCTTTATCTTCCACCTTTGGCATTTTAATTATGATGTGTCTTGGTGTGGTCTGCTTTCGGTCTAGCTTGTTTGGGACTCTCTTTGCTTCCTGGACTTGTACGTCTATTTCCTGGACCAAATTTGGGAAGTTAGTTTTCATTTTTCAAATACGTTTTCAGTCTCTTGCTCTTTCTCTTCTCCTTCTGGCACCGCTAGGATTCAGATGTTGGTATGTTTAAAGTTGTCCTAGATGTTCGATTCTTGGTTCTCCTTTCTGTTTTGGGCACATGTTTATTTCTTTCTTTTGTTCCACATTGCTGAATTGAATCCTGGCTTCTTCCTATCTCCGTTGGTTCCTTGTATATTTTTCTTCATTTCACTTTGTATAACCTTCACTTCTTTTTATTTATTTTGTGGTTTTACTCAATAATTTCTTTGAGCATTCTGATTACCAGTGTTTTGAACTCTGCATCTGATGGGTTGGCTATCTACATTTCATATATTTCTTTATCTGGGTTTTGTTCTGTTTTTTCATGTGGGCCATATTTCTTTGCCTCTTCAATTTAGCAGGCTCCCTGTGTTTGTTTCTGTGTACTAGGTAGAACTGCCTTGACTCCGGTTCTTGGTAGCATGACCTACTGTAGTACGTGTCCTATAGGGTCCCATTCCACAGCCTCCCCTATCACCCAAGCTGGGTACTTGAGGTGTGCCAGCGGTGTGGGCTGAGTACACCTTCCCCTTGTAGTTGAGCCTTGGTTGGTGTTGGCAGGTTATGGCGGTGGTGCCACACACACACCCTCCCCCCCCGAGGCTCAGTTGGAAGTCGCTCTGTCCAGTAGAGGCCTCGTGGCCACAGCAGAACAAACTTACCCAGGACACTTTATTATATCTGGGGGAAGGAAGGTGACTGCCTCTCTCGCGGAGACCAGCAGCCAAACCTTCATCCCTCATGCCATTTCTTGAGGAGGATACATACGAGAGATGCAAGGCCAAAATTCATAAATTGTCTATTGTATTCAGTTGTTTGACAGTAACAGGTAACATACACTAATTCAGGAATCGCTCTTACCGATCAGAGTCAAGGTCTATAAAACGTTTGGACCAGTTGCAGGGTCCCATAGACTCCCTGCTAAAGATAGCTTACACCACATTGCTGATAAGAAAAGCAGAGCAAGTTCTAAAGCATAATGAGCATGAGGAGCGCTCTTTGATCTAATTCCCGTGTCCACCCTCTGAGTGGTTGACAGTGACATTCCGCGTGCGGTCTTATGTTGAGACATAGAGACAAGAGCGGCCAGGATGCTGGTGGCTCGTCATGCTGGGGCCGGGTCTACAATTCCTGAAACCATGAGGAGTGTTTGCCCACAATAGTTTTATGGGAACTCCTTTGTAGGTAACTCTGTTATTTTCTATCGTTGCCTTTAAGATTCTCTCTTTATCTTCCACCTTTGGCATTTTAATTATGATGTGTCTTGGTGTGGTCTTCTTTGGGTCTAGCTTGTTTGGGAGTCTCTTTGCTTCCTGGACTTGTACGTCTATTTCCTGGGCCAAATTTGGGAAGTTAGTTTTCATTTTTTCAAATACGTTTTCAATCTCTTGCTCTTTCTCTTCTCTTGGCACCGCTAGGATTCAGATGTTGGTATGTTTAAAGTTGTCCTAGATGTTCGATTCTTGGTTCTCCTTTCTGTTTTGGTCACATCTTACTTTCTTTCTTTTGTTCCACATTGCTGAATTGAATCCTGGCTTCTTCCTATCTCCGTTGGTTCCTTGTATATTTTTCTTCATTTCACTTTGTATAACCTTCACTTTTTTTTATTTATTTTGTGGTTTTACTCAATAATTTCTTTCAGCATTCTGATTACCAGTGTTTTGAACTCTGCATCTGATGGGTTGGCTATCTACATTTCATATATTTCTTTATCTGGGTTTTGTTCTGTTTTTTCATGTGGGCCATATTTCTTTGCCTCTTCAATTTAGCAGGCTCCCTGTGTTTGTTTCTGTGTACTAGGTAGAACTGCCTTGACTCCGGTTCTTGGTAGCATGACCTACTGTAGTACGTGTCCTATAGGGTCCCATTCCACAGCCTCCCCTATCACCCAAGCTGGGTACTTGAGGTGTGCCAGCGGTGTGGGTTGAGTACACCTTCCCCTTGTAGTTGAGCCTTGGTTGGTGTTGGCAGGTTATGGCGGTGGTGCCACACACACACCCTCCCCCCCCGAGGCTCAGTTGGAAGTCGCTCTGTCCAGTAGAGGCCTCGTGGCCACAGCAGAACAAACTTACCCAGGACACTTTATCATATCTGGGGGAAGGAAGGTGACTGCCTCTCTAGCGGAGACCAGCAGCCAAACCTTCATCCCTCATTTCTTTTCTTGAGGAGGATACATACGAGAGATGCAAGGCTAAAATTCATAAATTGTCTATTGTATTCAGTTGTTTGACAGTAACAGATAACATACACTAATTCAGGAATCGCTCTTACCGATCAGAGTCAAGGTCTATAAAACGTTTGGACCAGTTGCAGGGTCCCATAGACTCCCTGCTAAAGATACCTTACACCGCATTGCTGATAAGAAAAGCAGAGCAAGTTCTAAAGCATAATGAGCATGAGGAGCGCTCTTTGATCTAATTCCCATGTCCACCCTCTGAGTGGTTGACAGTGACATTCCGCGTGCGGCCTTATGTTGAGACATAGAGACAAGAGCGGCCAGGATGCTGGCGACTCGTCATGCTGGGGCCGGGTCTACAATTCCTGAAACCATGAGGAGTGTTTGCCCACAATAGTTTTATGGGAACTTCTTTGTAGGTAACTCTGTTATTTTCTATCATTGCCTTTAAGATTCTCTCTTTATCTTCCACCTTTGGCATTTTAATTATGATGTGTCTTGGTGTGGTCTGCTTTCGGTCTAGCTCGTTTGGGACTCTCTTTGCTTCCTGGACTTGTACGTCTATTTCCTGGGCCAAATTTGGGAAGTTAGTTTTCATTTTTTCAAATATGTTTTCAGTCTCTTGCTCTTTCTCTTCTTCTGGCACCGCTAGGATTCAGATGTTGGTATGTTTAAAGTTGTCCTAGATGTTCGATTCTTGGTTCTCCTTTCTGTTTTGGGCACATGTTTCTTTTTTCTTTTGTTCCACATTCCTGAATTGAATCCTGGCTTCTTCCTATCTCCGTTGGTTCCTTGTATATTTTTCTTCATTTCACTTTGTATAACCTTCACTTCTTTTTATTTATTTTGTGGTTTTACTCAATAATTTCTTTGAGCATTCTGATTACCAGTGTTTTGAACTCTGCATCTCATGGGTTGGCTATCTACATTTCATATATTTCTTTATCTGGGTTTTGTTCTGTTTTTTCATGTGGGCCATATTTCTTTGCCTCTTCAATTTAGCAGGCTCCCTGTGTTTGTTTCTGTGTACTAGGTAGAACTGCCTTGACTCCGGTTCTTGGTAGCATGACCTATTGTAGTACGTGTCCTATAAGGTCCCATTCCACAGCCTCCCCTATCACCCAAGCTGGGTACTTGAGGTGTGCCAGCGGTGTGGGCTGAGTACACCTTCCTCTTGTAGTTGAGCCTTGTTTGGTGTTGGCACGTTATGGCGGTGGTTCCACACACACACACCCCCGCCCGAGGCTCAGTTGGAAGTCGCTCTGTCCAGTAGAGGCCTCATGGCCACAGCAGAACAAACTTACCCAGGACACTTTATTATATCTGGGGGAAGGAAGGTGACTGCCTCTCTAGCTGAGACCAGCAGCCAAACCTTCATCCCTCATTTCTTTTCTTGAGGAGGATACATACGAGAGATGCAAGGCTAAAATTCATAAATTGTCTATTGTATTCAGTTGTTTGACAGTAACAGATAACATACACTAATTCAGGAATCGCTCTTACCGATCAGAGTCAAGGTCTATAAAACGTTTGGACCAGTTGCAGGGTCCCATAGACTCCCTGCTAAAGATAGCTTACACCGCATTGCTCATAAGAAAAGCAGAGCAAGTTCTAAAGCATAATGAGCATGAGGAGCGCTCTTTGATCTAATTCCCGTGTCCACCCTCTGAGTGGTTGACAGTGACATTCCGCGTGCGGCCTTATGTTGAGACATAGAGACAAGAGCGGCCAGGATGCTGGCGACTCGTCATGCTGGGGCCGGGTCTACAATTCCTGAAACCATGAGGAGTGTTTGCCCACAATAGTTTTATGGGAACTTCTTTTTAGGTAACTCTGTTATTTTCTATCATTACCTTTAAGATTCTCTCTTTATCTTCCACCTTTGGCATTTTAATTATGATGTGTCTTGGTGTGGTCTGCTTTCGGTCTAGCTTGTTTGGGACTCTCTTTGCTT
Organism: Furipterus horrens; assembly: GCF_987537825.1. Taxonomy (NCBI): domain Eukaryota; kingdom Metazoa; phylum Chordata; class Mammalia; order Chiroptera; family Furipteridae; genus Furipterus; species Furipterus horrens. Next base: position 697,268 of record NW_028327195.1, on the reverse strand, counting down.
CCTGGACTTGTACGTCTATTTCCTGGACCAAATTTGGGAAGTTAATTTTCATTTTTTCAAATACGTTTTCAGTCTCTTGCTCTTTCTCTTCTCCTTCTGGCACCGCTAGGATTCAGATGTTGGTATGTTTAAAGTTGTCCTAGATGTTCGATTCTTGTTTTTCCTTTCTGTTTTGGGCACATGTTTATTTCTTTCTTTTGTTCCACATTGCTGAATTGAATCCTGGCTTCTTCCTATCTCCGTTGGTTCCTTGTATATTTTTCTTCATTTCACTTTGTATAACCTTCACTTTTTTTTATTTATTTTGTGGTTTTACTCAATAATTTCTTTGAGCATTCTGATTACCAGTGTTTTGAACTCTGCATCTGATGGGTTGGCTATCTACATTTCATATATTTCTTTATCTGGGTTTTGTTCTGTTTTTTCATGTGGGCCATATTTCTTTGCCTCTTCAATTTAGCAGGCTCCCTGTGTTTGTTTCTGTGTACTAGGTAGAACTGCCTTGACTCCGGTTCTTGGTAGCATGACCTACTGTAGTACGTGTCCTATAAGGTCCCATTCCACAGCCTCCCCTATCACCCAAGCTGGGTACTTGAGGTGTGCCAGCGGTGTGGGCTGAGTACACCTTCCCCTTGTAGTTGAGCCTTGGTTGGTGTTGGCAGGTTATGGCGGTGGTGCCACACACACACCCTCCCCCCCCGAGGCTCAGTTGGAAGTCGCTCTGTCCAGTAGAGGCCTCGTGGCCACAGCAGAACAAACTTACCCAGGACACTTTATTATATCTGGGGGAAGGAAGGTGACTGCCTCTCTCGCGGAGACCAGCAGCCAAACCTTCATCCCTCATGCCATTTCTTGAGGAGGATACATACGAGAGATGCAAGGCCAAAATTCATAAATTGTCTATTGTATTCAGTTGTTTGACAGTAACAGGTAACATACACTAATTCAGGAATCGCTCTTACCGATCAGAGTCAAGGTCTATAAAACGTTTGGACCAGTTGCAGGGTCCCATAGACTCCCTGCTAAAGATAGCTTACACCACATTGCTGATAAGAAAAGCAGAGCAAGTTCTAAAGCATAATGAGCATGAGGAGCGCTCTTTGATCTAATTCCCGTGTCCACCCTCTGAGTGGTTGACAGTGACATTCCGCGTGCGGTCTTATGTTGAGACATAGAGACAAGAGCGGCCAGGATGCTGGTGGCTCGTCATGCTGGGGCCGGGTCTACAATTCCTGAAACCATGAGGAGTGTTTGCCCACAATAGTTTTATGGGAACTCCTTTGTAGGTAACTCTGTTATTTTCTATCGTTGCCTTTAAGATTCTCTCTTTATCTTCCACCTTTGGCATTTTAATTATGATGTGTCTTGGTGTGGTCTTCTTTGGGTCTAGCTTGTTTGGGAGTCTCTTTGCTTCCTGGACTTGTACGTCTATTTCCTGGGCCAAATTTGGGAAGTTAGTTTTCATTTTTTCAAATACGTTTTCAGTCTCTTGCTCTTTCTCTTCTCTTGGCACCGCTAGGATTCAGATGTTGGTATGTTTAAAGTTGTCCTAGATGTTCGATTCTTGGTTCTCCTTTCTGTTTTGGTCACATCTTACTTTCTTTCTTTTGTTCCACATTGCTGAATTGAATCCTGGCTTCTTCCTATCTCCGTTGGTTCCTTGTATATTTTTCTTCATTTCACTTTGTATAACCTTCACTTTTTTTTATTTATTTTGTGGTTTTACTCAATAATTTCTTTGAGCATTCTGATTACCAGTGTTTTGAACTCTGCATCTGATGGGTTGGCTATCTACATTTCATATATTTCTTTATCTGGGTTTTGTTCTGTTTTTTCATGTGGGCCATATTTCTTTGCCTCTTCAATTTAGCAGGCTCCCTGTGTTTGTTTCTGTGTACTAGGTAGAACTGCCTTGACTCCGGTTCTTGGTAGCATGACCTACTGTAGTACGTGTCCTATAAGGTCCCATTCCACAGCCTCCCCTATCACCCAAGCTGGGTACTTGAGGTGTGCCAGCGGTGTGGGCTGAGTACACCTTCCCCTTGTAGTTGAGCCTTGGTTGGTGTTGGCAGGTTATGGCGGTGGTGCCACACACACACCCTCCCCCCCCGAGGCTCAGTTGGAAGTCGCTCTGTCCAGTAGAGGCCTCGTGGCCACAGCAGAACAAACTTACCCAGGACACTTTATTATATCTGGGGGAAGGAAGGTGACTGCCTCTCTCGCGGAGACCAGCAGCCAAACCTTCATCCCTCATGCCATTTCTTGAGGAGGATACATACGAGAGATGCAAGGCCAAAATTCATAAATTGTCTATTGTATTCAGTTGTTTGACAGTAACAGGTAACATACACTAATTCAGGAATCGCTCTTACCGATCAGAGTCAAGGTCTATAAAACGTTTGGACCAGTTGCAGGGTCCCATAGACTCCCTGCTAAAGATAGCTTACACCACATTGCTGATAAGAAAAGCAGAGCAAGTTCTAAAGCATAATGAGCATGAGGAGCGCTCTTCGATCTAATTCCCGTGTCCACCCTCTGAGTGGTTGACAGTGACATTCCGCGTGCGGCCTTATGTTGGGACAGAGAGACAAGAGCGGCCAGGATGCTGGCGGCTCGTCATGCTGGGGCCGGGTCTACAATTCCTGAAACCATGAAGAGTGTTTGCCCACAGTAGTTTTATGGGAAATCCTTTGTAGGTAACTCTGTTATTTTCTATCGTTGCCTTTAAGATTCTCTCTTTATCTTCCACCTTTGGCATTTTAATTATGATGTGTCTTGGTGTGGTCTGCTTTCGGTCTAGCTTGTTTGGGACTCTCTTTGCTTCCTGGACTTGTACGTCTATTTCCTGGGCCAAATTTGGGAAGTTAGTTTTCATTTTTTCAAATACGTTTTCAGTCTCTTGCTCTTTCTCTTCTCCTTCTGGCACCGCTAGGATTCAGATGTTGGTATGTTTAAAGTTGTCCTAGATATTCGATTCTTGTTTTTCCTTTCTGTTTTGGGCACATGTTTCTTTCTTTCTTTTGTTCCACATTGCTGAATTGAATCCTGGCTTCTTCCTATCTCCGTTGGTTCCTTGTATATTTTTCTTCATTTCACTTTGTATAACCTTCACTTTTTTTTATTTATTTTGTGGTTTTACTCAATAATTTCTTTGAGCATTCTGATTACCAGTGTTTTGAACTCTGCATCTGATGGGTTGGCTATCTACATTTCATATATTTCTTTATCTGGGTTTTGTTCTGTTTTTTCATGTGGGCCATATTTCTTTGCCTCTTCAATTTAGCAGGCTCCCTGTGTTTGTTTCTGTGTACTAGGTAGAACTGCCTTGACTCCGGTTCTTGGTAGCATGACCTACTGTAGTACGTGTCCTATAAGGTCCCATTCCACAGCCTCCCCTATCACCCAAGCTGGGTACTTGAGGTGTGCCAGCGGTGTGGGCTGAGTACACCTTCCCCTTGTAGTTGAGCCTTGGTTGGTGTTGGCAGGTTATGGCGGTGGTGCCACACACACACCCTCCCCCCCCGAGGCTCAGTTGGAAGTCGCTCTGTCCAGTAGAGGCCTCGTGGCCACAGCAGAACAAACTTACCCAGGACACTTTATTATATCTGGGGGAAGGAAGGTGACTGCCTCTCTAGCGGAGACCAGCAGCCAAACCTTCATCCCTCATTTCTTTTCTTGAGGAGGATACATACGAGAGATGCAAGGCTAAAATTCATAAATTGTCTATTGTATTCATTTGTTTGACAGTAACAGATAACATACACTAATTCAGGAATCGCTCTTACCGATCAGAGTCAAGGTCTATAAAACGTTTGGACCAGTTGCAGGGTCCCCTAGACTCCCTGCTAAAGATAGCTTACACCGCATTGCTGATAAGAAAAGCAGAGCAAGTTCTAAAGCATAATGAGCATGAGGAGCGCTCTTTGATCTAATTCCCGTGTCCACCCTCTGAGTGGTTGACAGTGACATTCCGCGTGCGGCCTTATGTTGAGACATAGAGACAAGAACGGCCAGGATGCTGGCGACTCGTCATGCTGGGGCCGGGTCTACAATTCCTGAAACCATGAGGAGTGTTTGCCCACAATAGTTTTATGGGAACTTCTTTGTAGGTAACTCTGTTATTTTCTATCATTGCCTTTAAGATTCTCTCTTTATCTTCCACCTTTGGCATTTTAATTATGATGTGTCTTGGTGTGGTCTGCTTTCGGTCTAGCTTGTTTGGGACTCTCTTTGCTTCCTGGACTTGTACGTCTATTTCCTGGACCAAATTTGGGAAGTTAGTTTTCATTTTTTCAAATACGTTTTCAGTCTCTTGCTCTTTCTCTTCTCCTTCTGGCACCGCTAGGATTCAGATGTTGGTATGTTTAAAGTTGTCCTAGATGTTCGATTCTTGTTTTTCCTTTCTGTTTTGGGCACATGTTTATTTCTTTCTTTTGTTCCACATTGCTGAATTGAATCCTGGCTTCTTCCTATCTCCGTTGGTTCCTTGTATATTTTTCTTCATTTCACTTTGTATAACCTTCACTTTTTTTAATTTATTTTGTGGTTTTACTCAATAATTTCTTTGAGCATTCTGATTACCAGTGTTTTGAACTCTGCATCTGATGGGTTGGCTATCTACATTTCATATATTTCTTTATCTGGGTTTTGTTCTGTTTTTTCATGTGGGCCATATTTCTTTGCCTCTTCAATTTAGCAGGCTCCCTGTGTTTGTTTCTGTGTACTAGGTAGAACTGCCTTGACTCCGGTTCTTGGTAGCATGACCTACTGTAGTACGTGTCCTATAGGGTCCCATTCCACAGCCTCCCCTATCACCCAAGCTGGGTACTTGAGGTGTGCCAGCGGTGTGGGCTGAGTACACCTTCCCCTTGTAGTTGAGCCTTGGTTGGTGTTGGCAGGTTATGGCGGTGGTGCCACACACACACCCTCCGCCCCCGAGGCTCAGTTGGAAGTCGCTCTGTCCAGTAGAGGCCTCGTGGCCACAGCAGAACAAACTTACCCAGGACACTTTATTATATCTGGGGGAAGGAAGGTGACTGCCTCTCTAGCGGAGACCAGCAGCCAAACCTTCATCCCTCATGCCATTTCTTGAGGAGGATACATACGAGAGATGCAAGGCCAAAATTCATAAATTGTCTATTGTATTCAGTTGTTTGACAGTAACAGGTAACATACACTAATTCAGGAATCGCTCTTACCGATCAGAGTCAAGGTCTATAAAACGTTTGGACCAGTTGCAGGGTCCCATAGACTCCCTGCTAAAGATAGCTTACACCACATTGCTGATAAGAAAAGCAGAGCAAGTTCTAAAGCATAATGAGCATGAGGAGCGCTCTTTGATCTAATTCCCGTGTCCACCCTCTGAGTGGTTGACAGTGACATTCCGCGTGCGGCCTTATGTTGAGACATAGAGACAAGAGCGGCCAGGATGCTGGTGGCTCGTCATGCTGGGGCCGGGTCTACAATTCCTGAAACCATGAGGAGTGTTTGCCCACAATAGTTTTATGGGAACTCCTTTGTAGGTAACTCTGTTATTTTCTATCGTTGCCTTTAAGATTCTCTCGTTATCTTCCACCTTTGGCATTTTAATTATGATGTGTCTTGGTGTGGTCCTCTTTAGGTCTAGCTTGTTTGGGACTCTCTTTGCTTCCTGGACTTGTACGTCTATTTCCTGGACCAAATTTGGGAAGTTAGTTTTCATTTTTTCAAATACGTTTTCAGTCTCTTGCTCTTTCTCTTCTCCTTCTGGCACCGCTAGGATTCAGATGTTGGTATGTTTAAAGTTGTCCTAGATGTTCGATTCTTGGTTCTCCTTTCTGTTTTGGGCACATGTTTCTTTCTTTCTTTTGTTCAACTTTGCTGAATTGAATCTTGGCTTCTTCCTATCTCCGTTGGTTCCTTGTATATTTTTCTTCATTTCACTTTGTATAACCTTCACTTCTTTTTATTTATTTTGTGGTTTTACTCAATAATTTCTTTGAGCATTCTGATTACCAGTGTTTTGAACTCTGCATCTGATGGGTTGGCTATCTACATTTCATATATTTCTTTATCTGGGTTTTGTTCTGTTTTTTCATGTGGGCCATATTTCTTTGCCTCTTCAATTTAGCAGGCTCCCTGTGTTTGTTTCTGTGTACTAGGTAGAACTGCCTTGACTCCGGTTCTTGGTAGCATGACCTACTGTAGTACGTGTCCTATAGGGTCCCATTCCACAGCCTCCCCTATCACCCAAGCTGGGTACTTGAGGTGTGCCAGCGGTGTGGGCTGAGTACACCTTCCCCTTGTAGTTGAGCCTTGGTTGGTGTTGGCAGGTTATGGCGGTGGTGCCACACACACACCCTCCGCCCCCGAGGCTCAGTTGGAAGTCGCTCTGTCCAGTAGAGGCCTCGTGGCCACAGCAGAACAAACTTACCCAGGACACTTTATTATATCTGGGGGAAGGAAGGTGACTGCCTCTCTAGCGGAGACCAGCAGCCAAACCTTCATCCCTCATGCCATTTCTTGAGGAGGATACATACGAGAGATGCAAGGCCAAAATTCATAAATTGTCTATTGTATTCAGTTGTTTGACAGTAACAGGTAACATACACTAATTCAGGAATCGCTCTTACCGATCAGAGTCAAGGTCTATAAAACGTTTGGACCAGTTGCAGGGTCCCATAGACTCCCTGCTAAAGATAGCTTACACCACATTGCTGATAAGAAAAGCAGAGCAAGTTCTAAAGCATAATGAGCATGAGGAGCGCTCTTTGATCTAATTCCCGTGTCCACCCTCTGAGTGGTTGACAGTGACATTCCGCGTGCGGCCTTATGTTGAGACATAGAGACAAGAGCGGCCAGGATGCTGGTGGCTCGTCATGCTGGGGCCGGGTCTACAATTCCTGAAACCATGAGGAGTGTTTGCCCACAATAGTTTTATGGGAACTCCTTTGTAGGTAACTCTGTTATTTTCTATCGTTGCCTTTAAGATTCTCTCTTTATCTTCCACCTTTGGCATTTTAATTATGATGTGTCTTGGTGTGGTCTTCTTTGGTTCTAGCTTGTTTGGGAGTCTCTTTGCTTCCTGGACTTGTACGTCTATTTCCTGGGCCAAATTTGGGAAGTTAGTTTTCATTTTTTCAAATACGTTTTCAGTCTCTTGCTCTTTCTCTTCTTCTGGCACCGCTAGGATTCAGATGTTGGTATGTTTAAAGTTGTCCTAGATGTTCGATTCTTGGTTCTCCTTTCTGTTTTGGGCACATCTTACTTTCTTTCTTTTGTTCCACATTGCTGAATTGAATCCTGGCTTCTTCCTATCTCCGTTGGTTCCTTGTATATTTTTCTTCATTTCACTTTGTATAACCTTCACTTCTTTTTATTTATTTTGTGGTTTTACTCAATAATTCCTTTGAGCATTCTGATTACCAGTGTTTTGAACTCCGCATCTGATGGGTTGGCTATCTACATTTCATATATTTCTTTATCTGGGTTTTGTTCTGTTTTTTCATGTGGGCCATATTTCTTTGCCTCTTCAATTTAGCAGGCTCCCTGTGTTTGTTTCTGTGTACTAGGTAGAACTGCCTTGACTCCGGTTCTTGGTAGCATGACCTACTGTAGTACGTGTCCTATAAGGTCCCATTCCACAGCCTCCCCTATCACCCAAGCTGGGTACTTGAGGTGTGCCAGCGGTGTGGGCTGAGTACACCTTCCCCACGTAGTTGAGCCTTGTTTGGTGTTGGCAGGTTATGGCGGTGGTGCCACACACACACCCTCCCCCCCCGAGGCTCAGTTGGAAGTCGCTCTGTCCAGTAGAGGCCTCGTGGCCACAGCAGAACAAACTTACCCAGGACACTTTATTATATCTGGGGGAAGGAAGGTGACTGCCTCTCTAGCGGAGACCAGCATCCAAACCTTCATCCCTCCTGCCATTTCTTGAGGAGGATACATACGAGAGATGCAAGGCCAAAATTCATAAATTGTCTATTGTATTCAGTTGTTTGACAGTAACAGGTAACATACACTAATTCAGGAATCGCTCTTACCGATCAGAGTCAAGGTCTATAAAACGTTTGGACGAGTTGCAGGGTCCCATAGACTCCCTGCTAAAGATAGCTTACACCACATTGCTGATAAGAAAAGCAGAGCAAGTTCTAAAGCATAATGAGCATGAGGAGCGCTCTTTGATCTAATTCCCGTGTCCACCCTCTGAGTGGTTGACAGTGACATTCCGCGTGCGGTCTTATGTTGAGACATAGAGACAAGAGCGGCCAGGATGCTGGTGGCTCGTCATGCTGGGGCCGGGTCTACAATTCCTGAAACCATGAGGAGTGTTTGCCCACAATAGTTTTATGGGAACTCCTTTGTAGGTAACTCTGTTATTTTCTATCGTTGCCTTTAAGATTCTCTCTTTATCTTCCACCTTTGGCATTTTAATTATGATGTGTCTTGGTGTGGTCCTCTTTGGGTCTAGCTTGTTTGGGACTCTCTTTGCTTCCTGGACTTGTACGTCTATTTCCTGGACCAAATTTGGGAAGTTAGTTTTCATTTTTTCAAATACGTTTTCAGTCTCTTGCTCTTTCTCTTCTCCTTCTGGCACCGCTAGGATTCAGATGTTGGTATGTTTAAAGTTGTCCTAGATGTTCGATTCTTGGTTCTCCTTTCTGTTTTGGGCACATGTTTCTTTCTTTCTTTTGTTCAACTTTGCTGAATTGAATCTTGGCTTCTTCCTATCTCCGTTGGTTCCTTGTATATTTTTCTTCATTTCACTTTGTATAACCTTCACTTTTTTTAATTTATTTTGTGGTTTTACTCAATAATTTCTTTGAGCATTCTGATTACCAGTGTTTTGAACTCTGCATCTGATGGGTTGGCTATCTACATTTCATATATTTCTTTATCTGGGTTTTGTTCTGTTTTTTCATGTGGGCCATATTTCTTTGCCTCTTCAATTTAGCAGGCTCCCTGTGTTTGTTTCTGTGTACTAGGTAGAACTGCCTTGACTCCGGTTCTTGGTAGCATGACCTACTGTAGTACGTGTCCTATAGGGTCCCATTCCACAGCCTCCCCTATCACCCAAGCTGGGTACTTGAGGTGTGCCAGCGGTGTGGGCTGAGTACACCTTCCCCTTGTAGTTGAGCCTTGGTTGGTGTTGGCAGGTTATGGCGGTGGTGCCACACACACCTCCCCCGACCGAGGCTCAGTTGGAAGTCGCTCTGTCCAGTAGAGGCCTCGTGGCCAAAGTAGAACAAACTTATCCAGGACACTTTATTATATCTGGGGGAAGGAAGGTGACTGCCTCTCTAGCGGTGACCAGCAGCCAAACCTTCATCCCTCATATATTTTCCTGAGGAGGATACATACGAGAGATGCAAGGCTAAAATTCATAAATTGTCTATTGTATTCAGTTGTTTGACAGTAACAGGTAACATACCCTAATTCAGGAATCGCTCTTACCGATCAGAGTCAAGGTCTATAAAACGTTTGGACCAGTTGCAGGGTCCCATAGACTCCCTGCTAAAGATAGCTTACACCGCATTGCTGATAAGATAAGCAGAGCAAGTTTTAAAGCATAATGAGCATGAGGAACGCTCTTTGATCTAATTCCCATGTCCACCCTCTGAGTGGTTGACAGTGACATTCCGCGTGCGGCCTTATGTTGAGACATAGAGACAAGAGCGGCCAGGATGCTGGCGGCTCGTCATGCTGGGGCCGGGTCTACAATTCCTGAAACCATGAGGAGTGTTTGCCCACAATAGTTTTATGGGAACTTCTTTGTAGGTAACTCTGTTATTTTCTATCATTGCCTTTAAGATTCTCTCTTTATCTTCCACCTTTGGCATTTTAATTATGATGTGTCTTGGTGTGGTCTGCTTTCGGTCTAGCTTGTTTGGGACTCTCTTTGCTTCCTGGACTTGTACGTCTATTTCCTGGACCAAATTTGGGAAGTTAGTTTTCATTTTTTCAAATACGTTTTCAGTCTCTTGCTCTTTCTCTTCTCCTTCTGGCACCGCTAGGATTCAGATGTTGGTATGTTTAAAGTTGTCCTAGATGTTCGATTCTTGTTTTTCCTTTCTGTTTTGGGCACATGTTTCTTTCTTTCTTTTGTTCCACATTGCTGAATTGAATCCTGGCTTCTTCCTATCTCCGTTGGTTCCTTGTATATTTTTCTTCATTTCACTTTGTATAACCTTCACTTTTTTTAATTTATTTTGTGGTTTTCCCCAATAATTCCTTTGAGCATTCTGATTACCAGTGTTTTGAACTCTGCATCTGATGGGTTGGCTATCTACATTTCATATATTTCTTTATCTGGGTTTTGTTCTGTTCTTTCATGAGGGCCATATTTCTTTGCCTCTTCAACTTAGCAGCCTCCCTTTGTTTGTTTCTGTGTACTAGGTAGAACTGCCTTGACTCCGTGTCTTGGTAGCATGGCCTACTGTAGTACGTGTCCTATAGGGTCCCATTCCACAGCCTCCCCTATCACCCAAGCTGGGTACTTGAGGTGTGCCAGCGGTGTGGGCTGAGTACACCTTCCTCTTGTAGTTGAGCCTTGGTTGGTGTTGGCAGGTTATGGCGGTGGTGCCACACACACACACACACACACACACCCGAGGCTCAGTTGGAAGTCGCTCTGTCCAGTAGAGGCCTCGTGGCCAAAGCAGAACAAACTTATCCAGGACACTTTATTATATCTGGGGGAAGGAAGGTGACTGCCTCTCTAGCGGAGACCAGCAGCCAAACCTTCATCCCTCATGTCTTTTCTTGAGGAGGATACATACGAGAGATGCAAGGCTAAAATTCATAAATTGTCTATTGTATTCAGTTGTTTGACAGTAACAGGGAACATACCCTAATTCAGGAATCGCTCTTACCGATCAGAGTCAAGGTCTATAAAACGTTTGGACCAGTTGCAGGGTCCCATAGACTCCCTGCTAAAGATAGCTTACACCACATTGCTGATAAGAAAAGCAGAGCAAGTTCTAAAGCATAATGAGCATGAGGAGCGCTCTTTGATCTAATTCCCATGGCCACACTCTGAGTGGTTGACAGTGACATTCCGCGTGCGGCCTTATGTTGAGACATAGAGACAAGAGCGGCCAGGATGCTGGCGGCTCATTATGCTGGGGCCGGGTCTACAATTCCTGAAACCATGAGGAGTGTTTGCCCACAATAGTTTTATGGGAACTCCTTTGTAGGTAACTCTGTTATTTTCTATCATTGCCTTTAAGATTCTCTCTTTATCTTCCTCCTTTGGCATTTTAATTATGATGTGTCTTGGTGTGGTCTGCTTTCGGTCTAGCTTGTTTGGGACTCTCTTTGCTTCCTGGACTTGTACGTCTATTTCCTGGACCAAATTTGGGAAGTTAGTTTTCATTTTTTCAAATACGTTTTCAGTCTCTTGCTCTTTCTCTTCTCCTTCTGGCACCGCTAGGATTCAGATGTTGGTATGTTTAAAGTTGTCCTAGATGTTCGATTCTTGTTTTTCCTTTCTGTTTTGGGCACATGTTTATTTCTTTCTTTTGTTCCACATTGCTGAATTGAATCCTGGCTTCTTCCTATCTCCGTTGGTTCCTTGTATATTTTTCTTCATTTCACTTTGTATAACCTTCACTTTTTTTTATTTATTTTGTGGTTTTACTCAATAATTTCTTTGAGCATTCTGATTACCAGTGTTTTGAACTCTGCATCTGATGGGTTGGCTATCTACATTTCATATATTTCTTTATCTGGGTTTTGTTCTGTTTTTTCATGTGGGCCATATTTCTTTGCCTCTTCAATTTAGCAGGCTCCCTGTGTTTGTTTCTGTGTACTAGGTAGAACTGCCTTGACTCCGGTTCTTGGTAGCATGACCTACTGTAGTACGTGTCCTATAGGGTCCCATTCCACAGCCTCCCCTATCACCCAAGCTGGGTACTTGAGGTGTGCCAGCGGTGTGGGCTGAGTACACCTTCCCCTTGTAGTTGAGCCTTGGTTGGTGTTGGCAGGTTATGGCGGTGGTGCCACACACACACACCCCCGCCCGAGGCTCAGTTGGAAGTCGCTCTGTCCAGTAGAGGCCTCGTGGCCACAGCAGAACAAACTTACCCAGGACACTTTATTATATCTGGGGGAAGGAAGGTGACTGCCTCTCTAGCGGAGACCAGCAGCCAAACCTTCATCCCTCATGCCATTTCTTGAGGAGGATACATACGAGAGATGCAAGGCCAAAATTCATAAATTGTCTATTGTATTCAGTTGTTTGACAGTAACAGGTAACATACACTAATTCAGGAATCGCTCTTACCGATCAGAGTCAAGGTCTATAAAACGTTTGGACCAGTTGCAGGGTCCCATAGACACCCTGCTAAAGATAGCTTACACCGCATTGCTGATAAGAAAAGCAGAGCAAGTTCTAAAGCATAATGAGCATGAGGAGCGCTCTTTGATCTAATTCCCGTGTCCACCCTCTGAGTGGTTGACAGTGACATTCCGCGTGCGGTCTTATGTTGAGACATAGAGACAAGAGCGGCCAGGATGCTGGTGGCTCGTCATGCTGGGGCCGGGTCTACAATTCCTGAAACCATGAGGAGTGTTTGCCCACAATAGTTTTATGGGAACTCCTTTGTAGGTAACTCTGTTATTTTCTATCGTTGCCTTTAAGATTCTCTCTTTATCTTCCACCTTTGGCATTTTAATTATGATGTGTCTTGGTGTGGTCTTCTTTGGGTCTAGCTTGTTTGGGAGTCTCTTTGCTTCCTGGACTTGTACGTCTATTTCCTGGGCGAAATTTGGGAAGTTAGTTTTCATTTTTTCAAATACGTTTTCAGTCTCTTGCTCTTTCTCTTCTTCTGGCACCGCTAGGATTCAGATGTTGGTATGTTTAAAGTTGTCCTAGATGTTCGATTCTTGGTTCTCCTTTCTGTTTTGGGCACATGTTTCTTTCTTTCTTTTGTTCCACATTGCTGAATTGAATCCTGGCTTCTTCCTATCTCCGTTGGTTCCTTGTATATTTTTCTTCATTTCACTTTGTATAACCTTCACTTCTTTTTATTTATTTTGTGGTTTTACTCAATAATTTCTTTGAGCATTCTGATTACCAGTGTTTTGAACTCTGCATCTGATGGGTTGGCTATCTACATTTCATATATTTCTTTATCTGGGTTTTGTTCTGTTTTTTCATGTGGGCCATATTTCTTTGCCTCTTCAATTTAGCAGGCTCCCTGTGTTTGTTTCTGTGTACTAGGTAGAACTGCCTTGACTCCGGTTCTTGGTAGCATGACCTACTGTAGTACGTGTCCTATAAGGTCCCATTCCACAGCCTCCCCTATCACCCAAGCTGGGTACTTGAGGTGTGCCAGCGGTGTGGGCTGAGTACACCTTCCCCTTGAAGTTGAGCCTTGGTTGGTGTTGGCAGGTTATGGCGGTGGTGCCACACACACACCCTCCCCCCCCGAGGCTCAGTTGGAAGTCGCTCTGTCCAGTAGAGGCCTCGTGGCCACAGCAGAACAAACTTACCCAGGACACTTTATTATATCTGGGGGAAGGAAGGTGACTGCCTCTCTAGCGGAGACCAGCAGCCAAACCTTCATCCCTCATTTCTTTTCTTGAGGAGGATACATACGAGAGATGCAAGGCTAAAATTCATAAATTGTCTATTGTATTCAGTTGTTTGACAGTAACAGATAACATACACTAATTCAGGAATCGCTCTTACCGATCAGAGTCAAGGTCTATAAAACGTTTGGACCAGTTGCAGGGTCCCATAGACTCCCTGCTAAAGATAGCTTACACCGCATTGCTGATAAGAAAAGCAGAGCAAGTTCTAAAGCATAATGAGCATGAGGAGCGCTCTTTGATCTAATTCCCGTGTCCACCCTCTGAGTGGTTGACAGTGACATTCCGCGTGCGGCCTTATGTTGGGACAGAGAGACAAGAGCGGCCAGGATGCTGGCGACTCGTCATGCTGGGGCCGGGTCTACAATTCCTGAAACCATGAGGAGTGTTTGCCCACAATAGTTTTATGGGAACTTCTTTGTAGGTAACTCTGTTATTTTCTATCATTGCCTTTAAGATTCTCTCTTTATCTTCCTCCTTTGGCATTTTAATTATGATGTGTCTTGGTGTGGTCTGCTTTCGGTCTAGCTTGTTTGGGACTCTCTTTGCTTCCTGGACTTGTACGTCTATTTCCTGGACCAAATTTGGGAAGTTAGTTTTCATTTTTTCAAATACGTTTTCAGTCTCTTGCTCTTTCTCTTCTCCTTCTGGCACCACTAGGATTCAGATGTTGGTATGTTTAAAGTTGTCCTAGATGTTCGATTCTTGTTTTTCCTTTCTGTTTTGGGCACATGTTTATTTCTATCTTTTGTTCCACATTGCTGAATTGAATCCTGGCTTCTTCCTATCTCCGTTGGTTCCTTGTATATTTTTCTTCATTTCACTTTGTATAACCTTCACTTTTTTTAATTTATTTTGTGGTTTTACTCAATAATTTCTTTGAGCATTCTGATTACCAGTGTTTTGAACTCCGCATCTGATGGGTTGGCTATCTACATTTCATATATTTCTTTATCTGGGTTTTGTTCTGTTCTTTCATGTGGGCCATATTTCTTTGCCTCTTCAACTTAGCAGCCTCCCTGTGTTTGTTTCTGTGTACTAGGTAGAACTGCCTTGATTCCGTGTCTTGGTAGCATGGCCTACTGTAGTACGTGTCCTATAGGGTCCCATTCCACAGCCTCCCCTATCACCCAAGCTGGGTACTTGAGGTGTGCCAGCGGTGTGGGCTGAGTACACCTTCCCCTTGTAGTTGAGCCTTGGTTGGTGTTGGCAGGTTATGGCGGTGGTGCCACACAAACACCCTCCCCCCCCGAGGCTCAGTTGGAAGTCGCTCTGTCCAGTAGAGGCCTCGTGGCCACAGCAGAACAAACTTACCCAGGACACTTTATTATATCTGGGGGAAGGAAGGTGACTGCCTCTCTAGCTGAGACCAGCAGCCAAACCTTCATCCCTCATGCCATTTCTTGAGGAGGATACATACGAGAGATGCAAGGCCAAAATTCATAAATTCTCTATTGTATTCAGTTGTTTGACAGTAACAGGTAACATACACTAATTCAGGAATCGCTCTTACCGATCAGAGTCAAGGTCTATAAAACGTTTGGACGAGTTGCAGGGTCCCATAGACTCCCTGCTAAAGATAGCTTACACCGCATTGCTGATAAGAAAAGCAGAGCAAGTTCTAAAGCATAATGAGCATGAGGAGCGCTCTTTGATCTAATTCCCGTGTCCACCCTCTGAGTGGTTGACAGTGACATTCCGCGTGCGGTCTTATGTTGAGACATAGAAACAAGAGCGGCCAGGATGCTGGTGGCTCGTCATGCTGGGGCCGTGTCTACAATTCCTGAAACCATGAGGAGTGTTTGCCCACAATAGTTTTATGGGAACTCCTTTGTAGGTAACTCTGTTATTTTCTATCGTTGCCTTTAAGATTCTCTCTTTATCTTCCACCTTTGGCATTTTAATTATGATGTGTCTTGGTGTGGTCCTCTTTGGGTCTAGCTTGTTTGGGACTCTCTTTGCTTCCTGGACTTGTACGTCTATTTCCTGGACCAAATTTGGGAAGTTAGTTTTCATTTTTTCAAATACGTTTTCAGTCTCTTGCTCTTTCTCTTCTCCTTCTGGCACCGCTAGGATTCAGATGTTGGTATGTTTAAAGTTGTCCTAGATGTTCGATTCTTGGTTCTCCTTTCTGTTTTGGGCACATGTTTCTTTCTTTCTTTTGTTCAACTTTGCTGAATTGAATCTTGGCTTCTTCCTATCTCCGTTGGTTCCTTGTATATTTTTCTTCATTTCACTTTGTATAACCTTCACTTTTTTTAATTTATTTTGTGGTTTTACTCAATAATTTCTTTGAGCATTCTGATTACCAGTGTTTTGAACTCTGCATCTGATGGGTTGGCTATCTACATTTCATATATTTCTTTATCTGGGTTTTGTTCTGTTTTTTCATGTGGGCCATATTTCTTTGCCTCTTCAATTTAGCAGGCTCCCTGTGTTTGTTTCTGTGTACTAGGTAGAACTGCCTTGACTCCGGTTCTTGGTAGCATGACCTACTGTAGTACGTGTCCTATAAGGTCCCATTCCACAGCCTCCCCTATCACCCAAGCTGGGTACTTGAGGTGTGCCAGCGGTGTGGGCTGAGTACACCTTCCTCGTGTAGTTGAGCCTTGTTTGGTGTTGGCAGGTTATGGCGGTGGTGCCACACACACACACCCCCGCCCGAGGCTCAGTTGGAAGTCGCTCTGTCCAGTAGAGGCCTCGTGGCCACAGCAGAACAAACTTACCCAGGACACTTTATTATATCTGGGGGAAGGAAGGTGACTGCCTCTCTAGCGGAGACCAGCAGCCAAACCTTCATCCCTCATTTCTTTTCTTGAGGAGGATACATACGAGAGATGCAAGGCTAAAATTCATAAATTGTCTATTGTATTCAGTTGTTTGACAGTAACAGATAACATACACTAATTCAGGAATCGCTCTTACCGATCAGAGTCAAGGTCTATAAAACGTTTGGACCAGTTGCAGGGTCCCATAGACTCCCTGCTAAAGATAGCTTACACCGCATTGCTGATAAGAAAAGCAGAGCAAGTTCTAAAGCATAATGAGCATGAGGAGCGCTCTTTGATCTAATTCCCATGTCCACCCTCTGAGTGGTTGACAGTGACATTCCGCGTGCGGCCTTATGTTGAGACATAGAGACAAGAGCGGCCAGGATGCTGGCGACTCGTCATGCTGGGGCCGGGTCTACAATTCCTGAAACCATGAGGAGTGTTTGCCCACAATAGTTTTATGGGAACTCCTTTGTAGGTAACTCTGTTATTTTCTATCATTGCCTTTAAGATTCTCTCTTTATCTTCCACCTTTGGCATTTTAATTATGATGTGTCTTGGTGTGGTCTGCTTCGGTCTAGCTTGTTTGGGACTCTCTTTGCTTCCTGGACTTGTACGTCTATTTCCTGGGCCAAATTTGGGAAGTTAGTTTTCATTTTTTCAAATACGTTTTCAGTCTCTTGCTCTTTCTCTTCTTCTGGCACAGCTAGGATTCAGATGTTGGTATGTTTAAAGTTGTCCTAGATGTTCGATTCTTGGTTCTCCTTTCTGTTTTGGGCACATGTTTCTTTTTTCTTTTGTTCCACATTCCTGAATTGAATCCTGGCTTCTTCCTATCTCCGTTGGTTCCTTGTATATTTTTCTTCATTTCACTTTGTATAACCTTCACTTTTTTTAATTTATTTTGTGGTTTTACTCAATAATTTCTTTGAGCATTCTGATTACCAGTGTTTTGAACTCCGCATCTGATGGGTTGGCTATCTACATTTCATATATTTCTTTATCTGGGTTTTGTTCTGTTTTTTCATGTGGGCCATATTTCTTTGCCTCTTCAATTTAGCAGGCTCCCTGTGTTTGTTTCTGTGTACTAGGTAGAACTGCCTTGACTCCGGTTCTTGGTAGCATGACCTACTGTAGTACGTGTCCTATAAGGTCCCATTCCACAGCCTCCCCTATCACCCAAGCTGGGTACTTGAGGTGTGCCAGCGGTGTGGGCTGAGTACACCTTCCCCTTGTAGTTGAGCCTTGGTTGGTGTTGGCAGGTTTTGGCGGTGGTGCCACACACACACCCTCCCCCCCCGAGGCTCAGTTGGAAGTCGCTCTGTCCAGTAGAGGCCTCGTGGCCACAGCAGAACAAACTTACCCAGGACACTTTATTATATCTGGGGGAAGGAAGGTGACTGCCTCTCTAGCGGAGACCAGCAGCCAAACCTTCATCCCTCATTTCTTTTCTTGAGGAGGATACATACGAGAGATGCAAGGCTAAAATTCATAAATTGTCTATTGTATTCAGTTGTTTGACAGTAACAGATAACATACACTAATTCAGGAATCGCTCTTACCGATCAGAGTCAAGGTCTATAAAACGTTTGGACCAGTTGCAGGGTCCCCTAGACTCCCTGCTAAAGATAGCTTACACCGCATTGCTGATAAGAAAAGCAGAGCAAGTTCTAAAGCATAATGAGCATGAGGAGCGCTCTTTGATCTAATTCCCGTGTCCACCCTCTGAGTGGTTGACAGTGACATTCCGCGTGCGGCCTTATGTTGAGACATAGAGACAAGAGCGGCCAGGATGCTGGTGGCTCGTCATGCTGGGGCCGGGTCTACAATTCCTGAAACCATGAGGAGTGATTGCCCACAATAGTTTTATGGGAACTTCTTTGTAGGTAACTCTGTTATTTTCTATCGTTGCCTTTAAGATTCTCTCTTTATCTTCCACCTTTGGCATTTTAATTATGATGTGTCTTGGTGTGGTCTGCTTTCGGTCTAGCTTGTTTGGGACTCTCTTTGCTTCCTGGACTTGTACTTCTATTTCCTGGACCAAATTTGGGAAGTTAGTTTTCATTTTTTCAAATACCTTTTCAGTCTCTTGCTCTTTCTCTTCTCCTTCTGGCACCGCTAGGATTCAGATGTTGGTATGTTTAAAGTTGTCCTAGATGTTCGATTCTTGGTTCTCCTTTCTGTTTTGGGCACATCTTTCTTTCTTTCTTTTGTTCCACATTGCTGAATTGAATCCTGGCTTCTTTCTATCTCCGTTGGTTCTTTGTATATTTTTCTTCATTTCACTTTGTATAACCTTCACTTCTTTTTATTTATTTTGTGGTTTTACTCAATAATTTCTTTGAGCATTCTGATTACCAGTGTTTTGAACTCTGCATCTGATGGGTTGGCTATCTACATTTCATATATTTCTTTATCTGGGTTTTGTTCTGTTCTTCATGTGGGCCATATTTCTTTGCCTCTTCAATTTAGCAGGCTCCCTGTGTTTGTTTCTGTGTACTATGTAGAAGTGCCTTGACTCCGGTTCTTGGTAGCATGACCTACTGTAGTACGTGTTCTATAAGGTCCCATTCCACAGCCTCCCCTATCACCCAAGCTGGGTACTTGAGGTGTGCCAGCGGTGTGGGCTGAGTACACCTTCCTCTTGTAGTTGAGCCTTGGTTGGTGTTGGCAGGTTATGGCGGTGGTGCCACACACACACCCTCCCCCCCCGAGGCTCAGTTGGAAGTCGCTCTGTCCAGTAGAGGCCTCGTGGCCACAGCAGAACAAACTTACCCAGGACACTTTATTATATCTGGGGGAAGGAAGGTGACTGCCTCTCTAGCGGAGACCAGCAGCCAAACCTTCATCCCTCATGTCTTTTCTTGAGGAGGATACATACGAGAGATGCAGGGCTAAAATTCATAAATTGTCTATTGTATTCAGTTGTTTGACAGTAACAGGTAACATACACTAATTCAGGAATCGCTCTTACCGATCAGAGTCAAGGTCTATAAAACGTTTGGACCAGTTGCAGGGTCCCATAGACTCCCTGCTAAAGATAGCTTACACCGCATTGCTGATAAGAAAAGCAGAGCAAGTTCTAAAGCATAATGAGCATGAGGAGCGCTCTTTGATCTAATTCCCATGTCCACCCTCTGAGTGGTTGACAGTGACATTCCTCGTGCGGCCTTATGTTGAGACATAGAGACAAGAGCGGCCAGGATGCTGGCGACTCGTCATGCTGGGGCCGGGTCTACAATTCCTGAAACCATGAGGAGTGTTTGCCCACAATAGTTTTATGGGAACTTCTTTGTAGGTAACTCTGTTATTTTCTATCATTGCCTTTAAGATTCTCTCTTTATCTTCCACCTTTGGCATTTTAATTATGATGTGTCTTGGTGTGGTCTGCTTTCGGTCTAGCTTGTTTGGGACTCTCTTTGCTTCCTGGACTTGTACGTCTATTTCCTGGACCAAATTTGGGAAGTTAGTTTTCATTTTTTCAAATACGTTTTCAGTCTCTTGCTCTTTCTCTTCTCCTTCTGGCACCGCTAGGATTCAGATGTTGGTATGTTTAAAGTTGTCCTAGATGTTCGATTCTTGTTTTTCCTTTCTGTTTTGGGCACATGTTTATTTCTATCTTTTGTTCCACATTGCTGAATTGAATCCTGGCTTCTTCCTATCTCCGTTGGTTCCTTGTATATTTTTCTTCATTTCACTTTGTATAACCTTCACTTTTTTTAATTTATTTTGTGGTTTTACTCAATAATTTCTTTGAGCATTCTGATTACCAGTGTTTTGAACTCTGCATCTGATGGGTTGGCTATCTACATTTCATATATTTCTTTATCTGGGTTTTGTTCTGTTTTTTCATGTGGGCCATATTTCTTTGCCTCTTCAATTTAGCAGGCTCCCTGTGTTTGTTTCTGTGTACTAGGTAGAACTGCCTTGACTCCGGTTCTTGGTAGCATGACCTACTGTAGTACGTGTCCTATAAGGTCCCATTCCACAGCCTCCCCTATCACCCAAGCTGGGTACTTGAGGTGTGCCAGCGGTGTGGGCTGAGTACACCTTCCCCTTGTAGTTGAGCCTTGGTTGGTGTTGGCAGGTTATGGCGGTGGTGCCACACACACACCCTCCCCCCCCGAGGCTCAGTTGGAAGTCGCTCTGTCCAGTAGAGGCCTCGTGGCCACAGCAGAACAAACTTACCCAGGACACTTTATTATATCTGGGGGAAGGAAGGTGACTGCCTCTCTAGCGGAGACCAGCAGCCAAACCTTCATCCCTCATTTCTTTTCTTGAGGAGGATACATACGAGAGATGCAAGGCTAAAATTCATAAATTGTCTATTGTATTCAGTTGTTTGACAGTAACAGATAACATACACTAATTCAGGAATCGCTCTTACCGATCAGAGTCAAGGTCTATAAAACGTTTGGACCAGTTGCAGGGTCCCCTAGACTCCCTGCTAAAGATAGCTTACACCGCATTGCTGATAAGAAAAGCAGTGCAAGTTCTAAAGCATAATGAGCATGAGGAGCGCTCTTTGATCTAATTCCCGTGTCCACCCTCTGAGTGGTTGACAGTGACATTCCGCGTGCGGCCTTATGTTGAGACATAGAGACAAGAGCGGCCAGGATGCTGGCGACTCGTCATGCTGGGGCCGGGTCTACAATTCCTGAAACCATGAGGAGTGTTTGCCCACAATAGTTTTATGGGAACTTCTTTGTAGGTAACTCTGTTATTTTCTATCATTGCCTTTAAGATTCTCTCTTTATCTTCCACCTTTGGCATTTTAATTATGATGTGTCTTGGTGTGGTCCTCTTTGGGTCTAGCTTGTTTGGGACTCTCTTTGCTTCCTGGACTTGTACGTCTATTTCCTGGACCAAATTTGGGAAGTTAGTTTTCATTTTTTCAAATACGTTTTCAGTCTCTTGCTCTTTCTCTTCTCCTTCTGGCACCGCTAGGATTCAGATGTTGGTATGTTTAAAGTTGTCCTAGATGTTCGATTCTTGGTTCTCCTTTCTGTTTTGGGCACATGTTTCTTTCTTTCTTTTGTTCAACTTTGCTGAATTGAATCTTGGCTTCTTCCTATCTCCGTTGGTTCCTTGTATATTTTTCTTCATTTCACTTTGTATAACCTTCACTTCTTTTTATTTATTTTGTGGTTTTACTCAATAATTTCTTTGAGCATTCTGATTACCAGTGTTTTGAACTCTGCATCTGATGGGTTGGCTATCTACATTTCATATATTTCTTTATCTGGGTTTTGTTCTGTTTTTTCATGTGGGCCATATTTCTTTGCCTCTTCAATTTAGCAGGCTCCCTGTGTTTGTTTCTGTGTACTAGGTAGAACTGCCTTGACTCCGGTTCTTGGTAGCATGACCTACTGTAGTACGTGTCCTATAGGGTCCCATTCCACAGCCTCCCCTATCACCCAAGCTGGGTATTTGAGGTGTGCCAGCGGTGTGGGCTGAGTACACCTTCCCCTTGTAGTTGAGCCTTGGTTGGTGTTGGCAGGTTATGGCGGTGGT
Organism: Furipterus horrens; assembly: GCF_987537825.1. Classification (NCBI taxonomy): domain Eukaryota; kingdom Metazoa; phylum Chordata; class Mammalia; order Chiroptera; family Furipteridae; genus Furipterus; species Furipterus horrens. The sequence continues at coordinate 675,411 of NW_028327195.1, read as the reverse complement.
GCCACACACACACCCTCCGCCCCCGAGGCTCAGTTGGAAGTCGCTCTGTCCAGTAGAGGCCTCGTGGCCACAGCAGAACAAACTTACCCAGGACACTTTATTATATCTGGGGGAAGGAAGGTGACTGCCTCTCTAGCGGAGACCAGCAGCCAAACCTTCATCCCTCATGCCATTTCTTGAGGAGGATACATACGAGAGATGCAAGGCCAAAATTCATAAATTGTCTATTGTATTCAGTTGTTTGACAGTAACAGGTAACATACACTAATTCAGGAATCGCTCTTACCGATCAGAGTCAAGGTGTATAAAACTTTTGGACCAGTTGCAGGGTCCCATAGACTCCCTGCTAAAGATAGCTTACACCACATTGCTGATAAGAAAAGCAGAGCAAGTTCTAAAGCATAATGAGCATGAGGAGCGCTCTTTGATCTAATTCCCGTGTCCACCCTCTGAGTGGTTGACAGTGACATTCCGCGTGCGGCCTTATGTTGAGACATAGAGACAAGAGCGGCCAGGATGCTGGCGGCTCGTCATGCTGGGGCCGGGTCTACAATTCCTGAAACCATGAGGAGTGTTTGCCCACAATAGTTTTATGGGAACTTCTTTGTAGGTAACTCTGTTATTTTCTATCATTGCCTTTAAGATTCTCTCTTTATCTTCCTCCTTTGGCATTTTAATTATGATGTGTCTTGGTGTGGTCTGCTTTCGGTCTAGCTTGTTTGGGACTCTCTTTGCTTCCTGGACTTGTACGTCTATTTCCTGGACCAAATTTGGGAAGTTAGTTTTCATTTTTTCAAATACGTTTTCAGTCTCTTGCTCTTTCTCTTCTCCTTCTGGCACCGCTAGGATTCAGATGTTGGTATGTTTAAAGTTGTCCTAGATGTTCGATTCTTGTTTTTCCTTTCTGTTTTGGGCACATGTTTATTTCTTTCTTTTGTTCCACATTGCTGAATTGAATCCTGGCTTCTTCCTATCTCCGTTGGTTCCTTGTATATTTTTCTTCATTTCACTTTGTATAACCTTCACTTTTTTTTATTTATTTTGTGGTTTTACTCAATAATTTCTTTGAGCATTCTGATTACCAGTGTTTTGAACTCCGCATCTGATGGGTTGGCTATCTACATTTCATATATTTCTTTATCTGGGTTTTGTTCTGTTTTTTCATGTGGGCAATATTTCTTTGCCTCTTCAATTTAGCAGGCTCCCTGTGTTTGTTTCTGTGTACTAGGTAGAACTGCCTTGACTCCGGTTCTTGGTAGCATGACCTACTGTAGTACGTGTCCTATAGGGTCCCATTCCACAGCCTCCCCTATCACCCAAGCTGGGTACTTGAGGTGTGCCAGCGGTGTGGGCTGAGTGCACCTTCCCCTTGTAGTTGAGCCTTGGTTGGTGTTGGCAGGTTATGGCGGTGGTGCCACACACACACCCTCCCCCCCCGAGGCTCAGTTGGAAGTCGCTCTGTCCAGTAGAGGCCTCGTGGCCACAGCAGAACAAACTTACCCTGGACGCTTTATTATATCTGGGGGAAGGAAGGTGACTGCCTCTCTAGCGGAGACCAGCAGCCAAACCTTCATCCCTCATGCCATTTCTTGAGGAGGATACATACGAGAGATGCAAGGCCAAAATTCATAAATTCTCTATTGTATTCAGTTGTTTGACAGTAACAGGTAACATACACTAATTCAGGAATCGCTCTTACCGATCAGAGTCAAGGTGTATAAAACTTTTGGACCAGTTGCAGGGTCCCATAGACTCCCTGCTAAAGATAGCTTACACCACATTGCTGATAAGAAAAGCAGAGCAAGTTCTAAAGCATAATGAGCATGAGGAGCGCTCTTTGATCTAATTCCCGTGTCCACCCTCTGAGTGGTTGACAGTGACATTCCGCGTGCGGCCTTATGTTGAGACATAGAGACAAGAGCGGCCAGGATGCTGGCGGCTCGTCATGCTGGGGCCGGGTCTACAATTCCTGAAACCATGAGGAGTGTTTGCCCACAATAGTTTTATGGGAACTTCTTTGTAGGTAACTCTGTTATTTTCTATCATTGCCTTTAAGATTCTCTCTTTATCTTCCTCCTTTGGCATTTTAATTATGATGTGTCTTGGTGTGGTCTGCTTTCGGTCTAGCTTGTTTGGGACTCTCTTTGCTTCCTGGACTTGTACGTCTATTTCCTGGACCAAATTTGGGAAGTTAGTTTTCATTTTTTCAAATACGTTTTCAGTCTCTTGCTCTTTCTCTTCTCCTTCTGGCACCGCTAGGATTCAGATGTTGGTATGTTTAAAGTTGTCCTAGATGTTCGATTCTTGTTTTTCCTTTCTGTTTTGGGCACATGTTTATTTCTTTCTTTTGTTCCACATTGCTGAATTGAATCCTGGCTTCTTCCTATCTCCGTTGGTTCCTTGTATATTTTTCTTCATTTCACTTTGTATAACCTTCACTTTTTTTTATTTATTTTGTGGTTTTACTCAATAATTTCTTTGAGCATTCTGATTACCAGTGTTTTGAACTCCGCATCTGATGGGTTGGCTATCTACATTTCATATATTTCTTTATCTGGGTTTTGTTCTGTTTTTTCATGTGGGCAATATTTCTTTGCCTCTTCAATTTAGCAGGCTCCCTGTGTTTGTTTCTGTGTACTAGGTAGAACTGCCTTGACTCCGGTTCTTGGTAGCATGACCTACTGTAGTACGTGTCCTATAGGGTCCCATTCCGCAGCCTCCCCTATCACCCAAGCTGGGTACTTGAGGTGTGCCAGCGGTGTGGGCTGAGTGCACCTTCCCCTTGTAGTTGAGCCTTGGTTGGTGTTGGCAGGTTATGGCGGTGGTGCCACACACACACACCCCCGCCCGAGGCTCAGTTGGAAGTCGCTCTGTCCAGTAGAGGCCTCGTGGCCACAGCAGAACAAACTTACCCAGGACACTTTATTATATCTGGGGGAAGGAAGGTGACTGCCTCTCTAGCGGAGACCAGCAGCCAAACCTTCATCCCTCATTTCTTTTCTTGAGGAGGATACATACGAGAGATGCAAGGCTAAAATTCATAAATTGTCTATTGTATTCAGTTGTTTGACAGTAACAGATAACATACACTAATTCAGGAATCGCTCTTACCGATCAGAGTCAAGGTCTATAAAACGTTTGGACCAGTTGCAGGGTCCCATAGACTCCCTGCTAAAGATAGCTTACACCGCATTGCTGATAAGAAAAGCAGAGCAAGTTCTAAAGCATAATGAGCATGAGGAGCGCTCTTTGATCTAATTCCCGTGTCCACCCTCTGAGTGGTTGACAGTGACATTCCGCGTGCGGCCTTATGTTGAGACATAGAGACAAGAGCGGCCAGGATGTTGGCGACTCGTCATGCTGGGGCCGGGTCTACAATTCCTGAAACCATGAGGAGTGTTTGCCCACAATAGTTTTATGGGAACTTCTTTGTAGGTAACTCTGTTATTTTCTATCATTGCCTTTAAGATTCTCTCTTTATCTTCCACCTTTGGCATTTTAATTATGATGTGTCTTGGTGTGGTCTGCTTTCGGTCTAGCTTGTTTGGGACTCTCTTTGCTTCCTGGACTTGTACGTCTATTTCCTGGGCCAAATTTGGGAAGTTAGTTTTCATTTTTTCAAATACGTTTTCAGTCTCTTGCTCTTTCTCTTCTTCTGGCACCGCTAGGATTCAGATGTTGGTATGTTTAAAGTTGTCCTAGATGTTCGATTCTTGGTTCTCCTTTCTGTTTTGGGCACATGTTTCTTTTTTCTTTTGTTCCACATTCCTGAATTGAATCCTGGCTTCTTCCTATCTCCATTGGTTCCTTGTATATTTTTCTTCATTTCACTTTGTATAACCTTCACTTCTTTTTATTTATTTTGTGGTTTTACTCAATAATTTCTTTGAGCATTCTGATTACCAGTGTTTTGAACTCTGCATCTGATGGGTTGGCTATCTACATTTCATATATTTCTTTATCTGGGTTTTGTTCTGTTTTTTCATGTGGGCCATATTTCTTTGCCTCTTCAATTTAGCAGGCTCCCTGTGTTTGTTTCTGTGTACTAGGTAGAACTGCCTTGACTCCGGTTCTTGGTAGCATGCCCTACTGTAGTACGTGTCCTATAAGGTCCCATTCCACAGCCTCCCCTATCACCCAAGCTGGGTACTTGAGGTGTGCCAGCGGTGTGGGCTGAGTACACCTTCCCCTTGTAGTTGAGCCTTGTTTGGTGTTGGCAGGTTATGGCGGTGGTGCCACACACACACACCCCCGCCCGAGGCTCAGTTGGAAGTCGCTCTGTCCAGTAGAGGCCTCGTGGCCACAGCAGAACAAACTTACCCAGGACACTTTATTATATCTGGGGGAAGGAAGGTGACTGCCTCTCTAGCGGAGACCAGCAGCCAAACCTTCATCCCTCATTTCTTTTCTTGAGGAGGATACATACGAGAGATGCAAGGCTAAAATTCATAAATTGTCTATTGTATTCAATTGTTTGACAGTAACAGATAACATACACTAATTCAGGAATCGCTCTTACCGATCAGAGTCAAGGTCTATAAAACGTTTGGACCAGTTGCAGGGTCCCATAGACTCCCTGCTAAAGATAGCTTACACCGCATTGCTGATAAGAAAAGCAGAGCAAGTTCTAAAGCATAATGAGCATGAGGAGCGCTCTTTGATCTAATTCCCGTGTCCACCCTCTGAGTGGTTGACAGTGACATTCCGCGTGCGGCCTTATGTTGAGACATAGAGACAAGAGCGGCCAGGATGCTGGCGACTCGTCATGCTGGGGCCGGGTCTACAATTCCTGAAACCATGAGGAGTGTTTGCCCACAATAGTTTTATGGGAACTTCTTTGTAGGTAACTCTGTTATTTTCTATCATTGCCTTTAAGATTCTCTCTTTATCTTCCACCTTTGGCATTTTAATTATGATGTGTCTTGGTGTGGTCTGCTTTCGGTCTAGCTTTTTTGGGACTCTCTTTGCTTCCTGGACTTGTACGTCTATTTCCTGGGCCAAATTTGGGAAGTTAGTTTTCATTTTTTCAAATACGTTTTCAGTCTCTTGCTCTTTCTCTTCTTCTGGCACCGCTAGGATTCAGATGTTGGTATGTTTAAAGTTGTCCTAGATGTTCGATTCTTGGTTCTCCTTTCTGTTTTGGGCACATGTTTCTTTTTTCTTTTGTTCCACATTCCTGAATTGAATCCTGGCTTCTTCCTATCTCCGTTGGTTCCTTGTATATTTTTCTTCATTTCACTTTGTATAACCTTCACTTCTTTTTATTTATTTTGTGGTTTTACTCAATAATTTCTTTGAGCATTCTGATTACCAGTGTTTTGAACTCTGCATCTGATGGGTTGGCTATCTACATTTCATATATTTCTTTATCTGGGTTTTGTTCTGTTTTTTCATGTGGGCCATATTTCTTTGCCTCTTCAATTTAGCAGGCTCCCTGTGTTTGTTTCTGTGTACTAGGTAGAACTGCCTTGACTCCGGTTCTTGGTAGCATGACCTACTGTAGTACGTGTCCTATAAGGTCCCATTCCACAGCCTCCCCTATCACCCAAGCTGGGTACTTGAGGTGTGCCAGCGGTGTGGGCTGAGTACACCTTCCCCTTGTAGTTGAGCCTTGTTTGGTGTTGGCAGGTTATGGCGGTGTTGCCACACACACACCCTCCCCCCCCGAGGCTCAGTTGGAAGTCGCTCTGTCCAGTAGAGGCCTCGTGGCCACAGCAGAACAAACTTACCCAGGACACTTTATTATATCTGGGGGAAGGAAGGTGACTGCCTCTCTAGCGGAGACCAGCAGCCAAACCTTCATCCCTCATTTCTTTTCTTGAGGAGGATACATACGAGAGATGCAAGGCTAAAATTCATAAATTGTCTATTGTATTCAGTTGTTTGACAGTAACAGATAACATACACTAATTCAGGAATCGCTCTTACCGATCAGAGTCAAGGTCTATAAAACGTTTGGACCAGTTGCAGGGTCCCATAGACTCCCTGCTAAAGATAGCTTACACCGCATTGCTGATAAGAAAAGCAGAGCAAGTTCTAAAGCATAATGAGCATGAGGAGCGCTCTTTGATCTAATTCCCGTGTCCACCCTCTGAGTGGTTGACAGTGACATTCCGCGTGCGGCCTTATGTTGAGACATAGAGACAAGAGCGGCCAGGATGCTGGCGGCTCGTCATGCTGGGGCCGGGTCTACAATTCCTGAAACCATGAGGAGTGTTTGCCCACAATAGTTTTATTGGAACTTCTTTGTAGGTAACTCTGTTATATTCTATCATTGCCTTTAAGATTCTCTCTTTATCTTCCACCTTTGGCATTTTAATTATGATGTGTCTTGGTGTGGTCTGCTTTCGGTCTAGCCTGTTTGGGACTCTCTTTGCTTCCTAGACTTGTACGTCTATTTCCTGGACCAAATTTGGGAAGTTAGTTTTCATTTTTTCAAATACGTTTTCAGTCTCTTGCTCTTTCTCTTCTCCTTCTGGCACCGCTAGGATTCAGATGTTGGTATGTTTAAAGTTGTCCTAGATGTTCGATTCTTGTTTTTCCTTTCTGTTTTGGGCACATGTTTATTTCTTTCTTTTGTTCCACATTGCTGAATTGAATCCTGGCTTCTTCCTATCTCCGTTGGTTCCTTGTATATTTTTCTTCATTTCACTTTGTATAACCTTCACTTTTTTTTATTTATTTTGTGGTTTTACTCAATAATTTCTTTGAGCATTCTGATTACCAGTGTTTTGAACTCTGCATCTGATGGGTTGGCTATATACATTTCATATATTTCTTTATCTGGGTTTTGTTCTGTTTTTTCATGTGGGCCATATTTCTTTGCCTCTTCAATTTAGCAGGCTCCCTGTGTTTGTTTCTGTGTACTAGGTAGAACTGCCTTGAATCCGGTTCTTGGTAGCATGACCTACTGTAGTACGTGTCCTATAGGGTCCCATTCCACAGCCTCCCCTATCACCCAAGCTGGGTACTTGAGGTGTGCCAGCGGTGTGGGCTGAGTACACCTTCCCCTTGTAGTTGAGCCTTGGTTGGTGTTGGCAGGTTATGGCGGTGGTGCCACACCCACACCCTCCCCCCCCGAGGCTCAGTTGGAAGTCGCTCTGTCCAGTAGAGGCCTCGTGGCCACAGCAGAACAAACTTACCCAGGACACTTTATTATATCTGGGGGAAGGAAGGTGACTGCCTCTCTAGCGGAGACCAGCAGCCAAACCTTCATCCCTCATGCCATTTCTTGAGGAGGATACATACGAGAGATGCAAGGCCAAAATTCATAAATTCTCTATTGTATTCAGTTGTTTGACAGTAACAGGTAACATACACTAATTCAGGAATCGCTCTTACCGATCAGAGTCAAGGTCTATAAAACGTTGGACTAGTTGCAGGGTCCCATAGACTCCCTGCTAAAGATAGCTTACACCACATTGCTGATAAGAAAAGCAGAGCAAGTTCTAAAGCATAATGAGCATGAGGAGCGCTCTTTGATCTAATTCCCGTGTCCACCCTCTGAGTGGTTGACAGTGACATTCCGCGTGCGGCCTTATGTTGAGACATAGAGACAAGAGCGGCCAGGATGCTGGCGGCTCGTCATGCTGGGGCCGGGTCTACAATTCCTGAAACCATGAGGAGTGTTTGCCCACAATAGTTTTATGGGAACTCCTTTGTAGGTAACTCTGTTATTTTCTATCATTGCCTTTAAGATTCTCTCTTTATCTTCCACCTTTGGCATTTTAATTATGATGTGTCTTGGTGTGGTCTGCTTTCGGTATAGCTTGTTTGGGACTCTCTTTGCTTCCTGGACTTGTACGTCTATTTCCTGGACCAAATTTGGGAAGTTAGTTTTCATTTTTTCAAATACGTTTTCAGTCTCTCGCTCTTTCTCTTCTCCTTCTGGCACCGCTAGGATTCAGATGTTGGTATGTTTAAAGTTGTCCTAGATGTTCGATTCTTGTTTTTCCTTTCTGTTTTGGGCACATGTTTATTTCTATCTTTTGTTCCACATTGCTGAATTGAATCCTGGCTTCTTCCTATCTCCGTTGGTTCCTTGTATATTTTTCTTCATTTCACTTTGTATAACCTTCACTTTTTTTAATTTATTTTGTGGTTTTACTCAATAATTTCTTTGAGCATTCTGATTACCAGTGTTTTGAACTCCGCATCTGATGGGTTGGCTATCTACATTTCATATATTTCTTTATCTGGGTTTTGTTCTGTTTTTTCATGTGGGCCATATTTCTTTGCCTCTTCAATTTAGCAGGCTCCCTGTGTTTGTTTCTGTGTACTAGGTAGAACTGCCTTGACTCCGGTTCTTGGTAGCATGACCTACTGTAGTACGTGTCCTATAGGGTCCCATTCCACAGCCTCCCCTATCACCCAAGCTGGGTACTTGAGGTGTGCCAGCGGTGTGGGCTGAGTACACCTTCCCCTTGTAGTTGAGCCTTGGTTGGTGTTGGCAGGTTATGGCGGTGGTGCCACACACACACCCTCTCCCCCCGAGGCTCAGTTGGAAGTCGCTCTGTTCAGTAGAGGCCTCGTGGCCACAGCAGAACAAACTTACCCAGGACACTTTATTATATCTGGGGGAAGGAAGGTGACTGCCTCTCTAGCGGAGACCAGCAGCCAAACCTTCATCCCTCATGCCATTTCTTGAGGAGGATACATACGAGAGATGCAAGGCCAAAATTCATAAATTGTCTATTGTATTCAGTTGTTTGACAGTAACAGGTAACATACACTAATTCAGGAATCGCTCTTACCGATCAGAGTCAAGGTCTATAAAACGTTTGGACCAGTTGCAGGGTCCCATAGACTCCCTGCTAAAGATAGCTTACACCGCATTGCTGATAAGAAAAGCAGAGCAAGTTCTAAAGCATAATGAGCATGAGGAGCGCTCTTTGATCTAATTCCCGTGTCCACCCTCTGAGTGGTTGACAGTGACATTCCGCGTGCGGCCTTATGTTGAGACATAGAGACAAGAGCGGCCAGGATGCTGGCGACTCGTCATGCTGGGGCCGGGTCTACAATTCCTGAAACCATGAGGAGTGTTTGCCCACAATAGTTTTATGGGAACTTCTTTGTAGGTAACTCTGTTATTTTCTATCATTGCCTTTAAGATTCTCTCTTTGTCTTCCACCTTTGGCATTTTAATTATGATGTGTCTTGGTGTGGTCTGCTTTCGGTATAGCTTGTTTGGGACTCTCTTTGCTTCCTGGACTTGTACGTCTATTTCCTGGACCAAATTTGGGAAGTTAGTTTTCATTTTTTCAAATACGTTTTCAGTCTCTTGCTCTTTCTCTTCTCCTTCTGGCACCGCTAGGATTCAGATGTTGGTATGTTTAAAGTTGTCCTAGATGTTCGATTCTTGTTTTTCCTTTCTGTTTTGGGCACATGTTTATTTCTATCTTTTGTTCCACATTGCTGAATTGAATCCTGGCTTCTTCCTATCTCCGTTGGTTCCTTGTATATTTTTCTTCATTTCACTTTGTATAACCTTCACTTTTTTTAATTTATTTTGTGGTTTTACTCAATAATTTCTTTGAGCATTCTGATTACCAGTGTTTTGAACTCCGCATCTGATGGGTTGGCTATCTACATTTCATATATTTCTTTATCTGGGTTTTGTTCTGTTTTTTCATGTGGGCCATATTTCTTTGCCTCTTCAATTTAGCAGGCTCCCTGTGTTTGTTTGTGTGTACTAGGTAGAACTGCCTTGACTCCGGTTCTTGGTAGCATGACCTACTGTAGTACGTGTCCTATAGGGTCCCATTCCACAGCCTCCCCTATCACCCAAGCTGGGTACTTGAGGTGTGCCAGCGGTGTGGGCTGAGTACACCTTCCCCTTGTAGTTGAGCCTTGGTTGGTGTTGGCAGGTTATGGCGGTGGTGCCACACACACACCCTCCCCCCCCGAGGCTCAGTTGGAAGTCGCTCTGTCCAGTAGAGGCCTCGTGGCCACAGCAGAACAAACTTACCCAGGACACTTTATTATATCTGGGGGAAGGAAGGTGACTGCCTCTCTAGCGGAGACCAGCAGCCAAACCTTCATCCCTCATGCCATTTCTTGAGGAGGATACATACGAGAGATGCAAGGCCAAAATTCATAAATTGTCTATTGTATTCAGTTGTTTGACAGTAACAGGTAACATACACTAATTCAGGAATCGCTCTTACCGATCAGAGTCAAGGTCTATAAAACGTTTGGACCAGTTGCAGGGTCCCATAGACTCCCTGCTAAAGATAGCTTACACCGCATTGCTGATAAGAAAAGCAGAGCAAGTTCTAAAGCATAATGAGCATGAGGAGCGCTCTTTGATCTAATTCCCGTGTCCACCCTCTGAGTGGTTGACAGTGACATTCCGCGTGCGGCCTTATGTTGAGACATAGAGACAAGAGCGGCCAGGATGCTGGCGACTCGTCATGCTGGGGCCGGGTCTACAATTCCTGAAACCATGAGGAGTGTTTGCCCACAATAGTTTTATGGGAACTTCTTTGTAGGTAACTCTGTTATTTTCTATCATTGCCTTTAAGATTCTCTCTTTGTCTTCCACCTTTGGCATTTTAATTATGATGTGTCTTGGTGTGGTCTGCTTTCGGTATAGCTTGTTTGGGACTCTCTTTGCTTCCTGGACTTGTACGTCTATTTCCTGGACCAAATTTGGGAAGTTAGTTTTCATTTTTTCAAATACGTTTTCAGTCTCTTGCTCTTTCTCTTCTCCTTCTGGCACCGCTAGGATTCAGATGTTGGTATGTTTAAAGTTGTCCTAGATGTTCGATTCTTGTTTTTCCTTTCTGTTTTGGGCACATGTTTATTTCTATCTTTTGTTCCACATTGCTGAATTGAATCCTGGCTTCTTCCTATCTCCGTTGGTTCCTTGTATATTTTTCTTCATTTCACTTTGTATAACCTTCACTTTTTTTAATTTATTTTGTGGTTTTACTCAATAATTTCTTTGAGCATTCTGATTACCAGTGTTTTGAACTCCGCATCTGATGGGTTGGCTATCTACATTTCATATATTTCTTTATCTGGGTTTTGTTCTGTTTTTTCATGTGGGCCATATTTCTTTGCCTCTTCAATTTAGCAGGCTCCCTGTGTTTGTTTCTGTGTACTAGGTAGAACTGCCTTGACTCCGGTTCTTGGTAGCATGACCTACTGTAGTACGTGTCCTATAGGGTCCCATTCCACAGCCTCCCCTATCACCCAAGCTGGGTACTTGAGGTGTGCCAGCGGTGTGGGCTGAGTACACCTTCCCCTTGTAGTTGAGCCTTGGTTGGTGTTGGCAGGTTATGGCGGTGGTGCCACACACACACCCTCCCCCCCCGAGGCTCAGTTGGAAGTCGCTCTGTCCAGTAGAGGCCTCGTGGCCACAGCAGAACAAACTTACCCAGGACACTTTATTATATCTGGGGGAAGGAAGGTGACTGCCTCTCTAGCGGAGACCAGCAGCCAAACCTTCATCCCTCATGCCATTTCTTGAGGAGGATACATACGAGAGATGCAAGGCCAAAATTCATAAATTGTCTATTGTATTCAGTTGTTTGACAGTAACAGGTAACATACACTAATTCAGGAATCGCTCTTACCGATCAGAGTCAAGGTCTATAAAACGTTTGGACCAGTTGCAGGGTCCCATAGACTCCCTGCTAAAGATAGCTTACACCACATTGCTGATAAGAAAAGCAGAGCAAGTTCTAAAGCATAATGAGCATGAGGAGCGCTCTTTGATCTAATTCCCGTGTCCACCCTCTGAGTGGTTGACAGTGACATTCCGCGTGCGGCCTTATGTTGAGACATAGAGACAAGAGCAGCCAGGATGCTGGTGGCTCGTCATGCTGGGGCCGGGTCTACAATTCCTGAAACCATGAGGAGTGTTTGCCCACAATAGTTTTATGGGAACTCCTTTGTAGGTAACTCTGTTATTTTCTATCATTGCCTTTAAGATTCTCTCTTTATCTTCCACCTTTGGCATTTTAATTATGATGTGTCTTGGTGTCGTCTGCTTTCGGTATAGCTTGTTTGGGACTCTCTTTGCTTCCTGGACTTGTACGTCTATTTCCTGGACCAAATTTGGGAAGTTAGTTTTCATTTTTTCAAATACGTTTTCAGTCTCTTGCTCTTTCTCTTCTCCTTCTGGCACCGCTAGGATTCAGATGTTGGTATGTTTAAAGTTGTCCTAGATGTTCGATTCTTGTTTTTCCTTTCTGTTTTGGGCACATGTTTATTTCTATCTTTTGTTCCACATTGCTGAATTGAATCCTGGCTTCTTCCTATCTCCGTTGGTTCCTTGTATATTTTTCTTCATTTCACTTTGTATAACCTTCACTTTTTTTAATTTATTTTGTGGTTTTACTCAATAATTTCTTTGAGCATTCTGATTACCAGTGTTTTGAACTCTGCATCTGATGGGTTGGCTATCTACATTTCATATATTTCTTTATCTGGGTTTTGTTCTGTTTTTTCATGTGGGCCATATTTCTTTGCCTCTTCAATTTAGCAGGCTCCCTGTGTTTGTTTCTGTGTACTATGTAGAAGTGCCTTGACTCCGGTTCTTGGTAGCATGACCTACTGTAGTACGTGTCCTATAGGGTCCCATTCCACAGCCTCCCCTATCACCCAAGCTGGGTACTTGAGGTGTGCCAGCGGTGTGGGCTGAGTACACCTTCCCCTTGTAGTTGAGCCTTGGTTGGTGTTGGCAGGTTATGGCGGTGGTGCCACACACACACCCTCCCCCCCCCGAGGCTCAGTTGGAAGTCGCTCTGTCCAGTAGAGGCCTCGTGGCCACAGCAGAACAAACTTACCCAGGACACTTTATTATATCTGGGGGAAGGAAGGTGACTGCCTCTCTAGCGGAGACCAGCAGCCAAACCTTCATCCCTCATTTCTTTTCTTGAGGAGCATACATACGAGAGATGCAAGGCTAAAATTCATAAATTGTCTATTGTATTCAGTTGTTTGACAGTAACAGATAACATACACTAATTCAGGAATCGCTCTTACCGATCAGAGTCAAAGTCTATAAAACGTTTGGACCAGTTGCAGGGTCCCATAGACTCCCTGCTAAAGATAGCTTACACCGCATTGCTGATAAGAAAAGCAGAGCAAGTTCTAAAGCATAATGAGCATGAGGAGCGCTCTTTGATCTAATTCCCGTGTCCACCCTCTGAGTGGTTGACAGTGACATTCCGCGTGCGGCCTTATGTTGAGACATAGAGACAAGAGCGGCCAGGATGCTGGCGGCTCGTCATGCTGGGGCCGGGTCTACAATTCCTGAAACCATGAGGAGTGATTGCCCACAATAGTTTTATGGGAACTTCTTTGTAGGTAACTCTGTTATTTTCTATCGTTGCCTTTAAGATTCTCTCTTTATCTTCCACCTTTGGCATTTTAATTATGATGTGTCTTGGTGTGGTCTGCTTTCGGTCTAGCTTGTTTGGGACTCTCTTTGCTTCCTAGACTTGTACTTCTATTTCCTGGACCAAATTTGGGAAGTTAGTTTTCATATTTTCAAATACGTTTTCAGTCTCTTGCTCTTTCTCTTCTCCTTCTGGCACCGCTAGGATTCAGATGTTGGTATGTTTAAAGTTGTCCTAGATGTTCGATTCTTGGTTCTCCTTTCTGTTTTGGGCACATCTTTCTTTCTTTCTTTTGTTCCACATTGCTGAATTGAATCCTGGCTTCTTCCTATCTCCGTTGGTTCTTTGTATATTTTTCTTCATTTCACTTTGTATAACCTTCACTTCTTTTTATTTATTTTGTGGTTTTACTCAATAATTTCTTTGAGCATTCTGATTACCAGTGTTTTGAACTCTGCATCTGATGGGTTGGCTATCTACATTTCATATATTTCTTTATCTGGGTTTTGTTCTGTTCTTCATGTGGGCCATATTTCTTTGCCTCTTCAATTTAGCAGGCTCCCTGTGTTTGTTTCTGTGTACTAGGTAGAACTGCCTTGACTCCGGTTCTTGGTAGCATGACCTACTGTAGTACGTGTTCTATAAGGTCCCATTCCACAGCCTCCCCTATCACCCAAGCTGGGTACTTGAGGTGTGCCAGCGGTGTGGGCTGAGTACACCTTCCCCTTGTAGTTGAGCCTTGGTTGGTGTTGGCAGGTTATGGCGGTGGTGCCACACACACACCCTCCCCCCCCGAGGCTCAGTTGGAAGTCGCTCTGTCCAGTAGAGGCCTCGTGGCCACAGTAGAACAAACTTACCCAGGACACTTTATTATATCTGGGGGAAGGAAGGTGACTGCCTCTCTAGCGGAGACCAGCAGCCAAACCTTCATCCCTCATGCCATTTCTTGAGGAGGATACATACGAGAGATGCAAGGCCAAAATTCATAAATTGTCTATTGTATTCAGTTGTTTGACAGTAACAGGTAACATACACTAATTCAGGAATCGCTCTTACCGATCAGAGTCAAGGTCTATAAAACTTTTGGACCAGTTGCAGGGTCCCATAGACTCCCTGCTAAAGATAGCTTACACCACATTGCTGATAAGAAAAGCAGAGCAAGTTCTAAAGCATAATGAGCATGAGGAGCGCTCTTTGATCTAATTCCCGTGTCCACCCTCTGAGTGGTTGACAGTGACATTCCGCGTGCGGCCTTATGTTGAGACATAGAGACAAGAGCAGTCAGGATGCTGGTGGCTCGTCATGCTGGGGCCGGGTCTACAATTCCTGAAACCATGAGGAGTGTTTGCCCACAATAGTTTTATGGGAACTCCTTTGTAGGTAACTCTGTTATTTTCTATCATTGCCTTTAAGATTCTCTCTTTATCTTCCATCTTTGGCATTTTAATTATGATGTGTCTTGGTGTGGTCTGCTTTCGGTCTAGCTTGTTTGGGACTCTCTTTGCTTCCTGGACTTGTACGTCTATTTCCTGGGCCAAATTTGGGAAGTTAGTTTTCATTTTTTCAAATACGTTTTCAGTCTCTTGCTCTTTCTCTTCTCCTTCTGCCACCGCTAGGATTCAGATGTTGGTATGTTTAAAGTTGTCCTAGATGTTCGATTCTTGTTTTTCCTTTCTGTTTTGGGCACATGTTTATTTCTATCTTTTGTTCCACATTGCTGAATTGAATCCTGGCTTCTTCCTATCTCCGTTGCTTCCTTGTATATTTTTTTTCATTTCACTTTGTATAACCTTCACTTTTTTAAATTTATTTTGTGGTTTTACTCAATAATTTCTTTGAGCATTCTGATTACCAGTGTTTTGAACTCCGCATCTGATGGGTTGGCTATCTACATTTCATATATTTCTTTATCTGGGTTTTGTTCTGTTTTTTCATGTGGGCCATATTTCTTTGCCTCTTCAATTTAGCAGGCTCCCTGTGTTTGTTTCTGTGTACTAGGTAGAACTGCCTTGACTCCGGTTCTTGGTAGCATGACCTACTGTAGTACGTGTCCTATAGGGTCCCATTCCACAGCCTCCCCTATCACCCAAGCTGGGTACTTGAAGTGTGCCAGCGGTGTGGGCTGAGTACACCTTCCCCTTGTAGTTGAGCCTTGGTTGGTGTTGGCAGGTTATGGCGGTGGTGCCACACACACACCCTCCCCCCCCGAGGCTCAGTTGGAAGTCGCTCTGTCCAGTAGAGGCCTCGTGGCCACAGTAGAACAAACTTACCCAGGACACTTTATTATATCTGGGGGAAGGAAGGTGACTGCCTCTCTAGCGGAGACCAGCAGCCAAACCTTCATCCCTCATGCCATTTCTTGAGGAGGATACATACGAGAGATGCAAGGCCAAAATTCATAAATTGTCTATTGTATTCAGTTGTTTGACAGTAACAGGTAACATACACTAATTCAGGAATCGCTCTTACCGATCAGAGTCAAGGTCTATAAAACGTTTGGACCAGTTGCAGGGTCCCATAGACTCCCTGCTAAAGATAGCTTACACCACATTGCTGATAAGAAAAGCAGAGCAAGTTCTAAAGCATAATGAGCATGAGGAGCGCTCTTTGATCTAATTCCCGTGTCCACCCTCTGAGTGGTTGACAGTGACATTCCGCGTGCGGCCTTATGTTGAGACATAGAGACAAGAGCAGTCAGGATGCTGGTGGCTCGTCATGCTGGGGCCGGGTCTACAATTCCTGAAACCATGAGGAGTGTTTGCCCACAATAGTTTTATGGGAACTCCTTTGTAGGTAACTCTGTTATTTTCTATCATTGCCTTTAAGATTCTCTCTTTATCTTCCATCTTTGGCATTTTAATTATGATGTGTCTTGGTGTGGTCTGCTTTCGGTATAGCTTGTTTGGGACTCTCTTTGCTTCCTGGACTTGTACGTCTATTTCCTGGACCAAATTTGGGAAGTTAGTTTTCATTTTTTCAAATACTTTTTCAGTCTCTTGCTCTTTCTCTTCTCCTTCTGGCACCGCTAGGATTCAGATGTTGGTATGTTTAAAGTTGTCCTAGATGTTCGATTCTTGTTTTTCCTTTCTGTTTTGGGCACATGTTTATTTCTATCTTTTGTTCCACATTGCTGAATTGAATCCTGGCTTCTTCCTATCTCCGTTGGTTCCTTGTATATTTTTCTTCATTTCACTTTGTATAACCTTCACTTTTTTTAATTTATTTTGTGGTTTTACTCAATAATTTCTTTGAGCATTCTGATTACCAGTGTTTTGAACTCCGCATCTGATGGGTTGGCTATCTACATTTCATATATTTCTTTATCTGGGTTTTGTTCTGTTTTTTCATGTGGGCCATATTTCTTTGCCTCTTCAATTTAGCAGGCTCCCTGTGTTTGTTTCTGTGTACTAGGTAGAACTGCCTTGACTCCGGTTCTTGGTAGCATGACCTACTGTAGTACGTGTCCTATAAGGTCCCATTCCACAGCCTCCCCTATCACCCAAGCTGGGTACTTGAGGTGTGCCAGCGGTGTGGGCTGAGTACACCTTCCCCTTGTAGTTGAGCCTTGGTTGGTGTTGGCAGGTTATGGCGGTGGTGCCACACACACACCCTCCCCCCCCCGAGGCTCAGTTGGAAGTCGCTCTGTCCAGTAGAGGCCTCGTGGCCACAGCAGAACAAACTTACCCAGGACACTTTATTATATCTGGGGGAAGGAAGGTGACTGCCTCTCTAGCGGAGACCAGCAGCCAAACCTTCATCCCTCATTTCTTTTCTTGAGGAGGATACATACGAGAGATGCAAGGCTAAAATTCATAAATTGTCTATTGTATTCAGTTGTTTGACAGTAACAGATAACATACACTAATTCAGGAATCGCTCTTACCGATCAGAGTCAAGGTCTATAAAACGTTTGGACCAGTTGCAGGGTCCCCTAGACTCCCTGCTAAAGATAGCTTACACCGCATTGCTGATAAGAAAAGCAGAGCAAGTTCTAAAGCATAATGAGCATGAGGAGCGCTCTTTGATCTAATTCCCGTGTCCACCCTCTGAGTGGTTGACAGTGACATTCCGCGTGCGGCCTTATGTTGAGACATAGAGACAAGAGCGGCCAGGATGCTGGTGGCTCGTCATGCTGGGGCCGGGTCTACAATTCCTGAAACCATGAGGAGTGATTGCCCACAATAGTTTTATGGGAACTTCTTTGTAGGTAACTCTGTTATTTTCTATCGTTGCCTTTAAGATTCTCTCTTTATCTTCCACCTTTGGCATTTTAATTATGATGTGTCTTGGTGTGGTCTGCTTTCGGTCTAGCTTGTTTGGGACTCTCTTTGCTTCCTGGACTTGTACTTCTATTTCCTGGACCAAATTTGGGAAGTTAGTTTTCATTTTTTCAAATACGTTTTCAGTCTCTTGCTCTTTCTCTTCTCCTTCTGGCACCGCTAGGATTCAGATGTTGGTATGTTTAAAGTTGTCCTAGATGTTCGATTCTTGGTTCTCCTTTCTGTTTTGGGCACATCTTTCTTTCTTTCTTTTGTTCCACATTGCTGAATTGAATCCTGGCTTCTTCCTATCTCCGTTGGTTCTTTGTATATTTTTCTTCATTTCACTTTGTATAACCTTCACTTCTTTTTATTTATTTTGTGGTTTTACTCAATAATTTCTTTGAGCATTCTGATTACCAGTGTTTTGAACTCTGCATCTGATGGGTTGGCTATCTACATTTCATATATTTCTTTATCTGGGTTTTGTTCTGTTCTTCATGTGGGCCATATTTCTTTGCCTCTTCAATTTAGCAGGATCCCTGTGTTTGTTTCTGTGTACTATGTAGAACTGCCTTGACTCCGGTTCTTGGTAGCATGACCTACTGTAGTACGTGTTCTATAAGGTTCCATTCCACAGCCTCCACTATCACCCAAGCTGGGTACTTGAGGTGTGCCAGCGATGTGGGCTGAGTACACCTTCCTCTTGTAGTTGAGCCTTGGTTGGTGTTGGCAGGTTATGGCGGTGGTGCCACACACACACCCTCCCCCCCCGAGGCTCAGTTGGAAGTCGCTCTGTCCAGTAGAGGCCTCGTGGCCACAGCAGAACAAACTTACCCAGGACACTTTATTATATCTGGGGGAAGGAAGGTGACTGCCTCTCTAGCGGAGACCAGCAGCCAAACCTTCATCCCTCATGTCTTTTCTTGAGGAGGATACATACGAGAGATGCAAGGCTAAAATTCATAAATTGTCTATTGTATTCAGTTGTTTGACAGTAACAGGTAACATACACTAATTCAGGAATCGCTCTTACCGATCAGAGTCAAGGTCTATAAAACGTTTGGACCAGTTGCAGGGTCCCATAGACTCCCTGCTAAAGATAGCTTACACCGCATTGCTGATAAGAAAAGCAGAGCAAGTTCTAAAGCATAATGAGCATGAGGAGCGCTCTTTGATCTAATTCCTATGTCCACCCTCTGAGTGGTTGACAGTGACATTCCGCGTGCGGCCTTTTGTTGAGACATAGAGACAAGAGCGGCCAGGATGCTGGCGACTCGTCATGCTGGGGCCGGGTCTACAATTCCTGAAACCATGAGGAGTGTTTGCCCACAATAGTTTTATGGGAACTTCTTTGTAGGTAACTCTGTTATTTTCTATCATTGCCTTTAAGATTCTCTCTTTATCTTCCACCTTTGGCATTTTAATTATGATGTGTCTTGGTGTGGTCTGCTTTCGGTCTAGCTTGTTTGGGACTCTCTTTGCTTCCTGGACTTGTACGTCTATTTCCTGGACCAAATTTGGGAAGTTAGTTTTCATTTTTTCAAATACTTTTTCAGTCTCTTGCTCTTTCTCTTCTCCTTCTGGCACCGCTAGGATTCAGATGTTGGTATGTTTAAAGTTGTCCTAGATGTTCGATTCTTGTTTTTCCTTTCTGTTTTGGGCACATGTTTATTTCTATCTTTTGTTCCACATTGCTGAATTGAATCCTGGCTTCTTCCTATCTCCGTTGGTTCCTTGTATATTTTTCTTCATTTCACTTTGTATAACCTTCACTTTTTTTAATTTATTTTGTGGTTTTACTCAATAATTTCTTTGAGCATTCTGATTACCAGTGTTTTGAACTCCGCATCTGATGGGTTGGCTATCTACATTTCATATATTTCTTTATCTGGGTTTTGTTCTGTTTTTTCATGTGGGCCATATTTCTTTGCCTCTTCAATTTAGCAGGCTCCCTGTGTTTGTTTCTGTGTACTAGGTAGAACTGCCTTGACTCCGGTTCTTGGTAGCATGACCTACTGTAGTACGTGTCCTATAAGGTCCCATTCCACAGCCTCCCCTATCACCCAAGCTGGGTACTTGAGGTGTGCCAGCGGTGTGGGCTGAGTACACCTTCCCCTTGTAGTTGAGCCTTGGTTGGTGTTGGCAGGTTATGGCGGTGGTGCCACACACACACCCTCCGCCCCCGAGGCTCAGTTGGAAGTCGCTCTGTCCAGTAGAGGCCTCGTGGCCACAGCAGAACAAACTTACCCAGGACACTTTATTATATCTGGGGGAAGGAAGGTGACTGCCTCTCTAGCGGAGACCAGCAGCCAAACCTTCATCCCTCATTTCTTTTCTTGAGGAGGATACATACGAGAGATGCAAGGCTAAAATTCATAAATTGTCTATTGTATTCAGTTGTTTGACAGTAACAGATAACATACACTAATTCAGGAATCGCTCTTACCGATCAGAGTCAAGGTCTATAAAACGTTTGGACCAGTTGCAGGGTCCCATAGACTCCCTGCTAAAGATAGCTTACACCGCATTGCTGATAAGAAAAGCAGAGCAAGTTCTAAAGCATAATGAGCATGAGGAGCGCTCTTTGATCTAATTCCCGTGTCCACCCTCTGAGTGGTTGACAGTGACATTCCGCGTGCGGCCTTATGTTGAGACATAGAGACAAGAGCGGCCAGGATGCTGGTGGCTCGTCATGCTGGGGCCGGGTCTACAATTCCTGAAACCATGAGGAGTGATTGCCCACAATAGTTTTATGGGAACTTCTTTGTAGGTAACTCTGTTATTTTCTATCGTTGCCTTTAAGATTCTCTCTTTATCTTCCACCTTTGGCATTTTAATTATGATGTGTCTTGGTGTGGTCTGCTTTCGGTCTAGCTTGTTTGGGACTCTCTTTGCTTCCTGGACTTGTACTTCTATTTCCTGGACCAAATTTGGGAAGTTAGTTTTCATTTTTTCAAATACGTTTTCAGTCTCTTGCTCTTTCTCTTCTCCTTCTGGCACCGCTAGGATTCAGATGTTGGTATGTTTAAAGTTGTCCTAGATGTTCGATTCTTGGTTCTCCTTTCTGTTTTGGGCACATCTTTCTTTCTTTCTTTTGTTCCACATTGCTGAATTGAATCCTGGCTTCTTCCTATCTCCGTTGGTTCCTTGTATATTTTTCTTCATTTCACTTTGTATAACCTTCACTTTTTTAAATTTATTTTGTGGTTTTACTCAATAATTTCTTTGAGCATTCTGATTACCAGTGTTTTGAACTCCGCATCTGATGGGTTGGCTATCTACATTTCATATATTTCTTTATCTGGGTTTTGTTCTGTTTTTTCATGTGGGCCATATTTCTTTGCCTCTTCAATTTAGCAGGCTCCCTGTGTTTGTTTCTGTGTACTAGGTAGAACTGCCTTGACTCCGGTTCTTGGTAGCATGACCTACTGTAGTACGTGTCCTATAAGGTCCCATTCCACAGCCTCCCCTATCACCCAAGCTGGGTACTTGAGGTGTGCCAGCGGTGTGGGCTGAGTACACCTTCCCCTTGTAGTTGAGCCTTGGTTGGTGTTGGCAGGTTATGGCGGTGGTGCCACACACACACCCTCCGCCCCCGAGGCTCAGTTGGAAGTCGCTCTGTCCAGTAGAGGCCTCGTGGCCACAGCAGAACAAACTTACCCAGGACACTTTATTATATCTGGGGGAAGGAAGGTGACTGCCTCTCTAGCGGAGACCAGCAGCCAAACCTTCATCCCTCATTTCTTTTCTTGAGGAGCATACATACGAGAGATGCAAGGCTAAAATTCATAAATTGTCTATTGTATTCAGTTGTTTGACAGTAACAGATAACATACACTAATTCAGGAATCGCTCTTACCGATCAGAGTCAAGGTCTATAAAACGTTTGGACCAGTTGCAGGGTCCCATAGACTCCCTGCTAAAGATAGCTTACACCGCATTGCTGATAAGAAAAGCAGAGCAAGTTCTAAAGCATAATGAGCATGAGGAGCGCTCTTTGATCTAATTCCCGTGTCCACCCTCTGAGTGGTTGACAGTGACATTCCGCGTGCGGCCTTATGTTGAGACATAGAGACAAGAGCGGCTAGGATGCTGGTGGCTCGTCATGCTGGGGCCGGGTCTACAATTCCTGAAACCATGAGGAGTGATTGCCCACAATAGTTTTATGGGAACTTCTTTGTAGGTAACTCTGTTATTTTCTATCGTTGCCTTTAAGATTCTCTCTTTATCTTCCACCTTTGGCATTTTAATTATGATGTGTCTTGGTGTGGTCTGCTTTCGGTCTAGCTTGTTTGGGACTCTCTTTGCTTCCTGGACTTGTACTTCTATTTCCTGGACCAAATTTGGGAAGTTAGTTTTCATTTTTTCAAATACGTTTTCAGTCTCTTGCTCTTTCTCTTCTCCTTCTGGCACCGCTAGGATTCAGATGTTGGTATGTTTAAAGTTGTCCTAGATGTTCGATTCTTGGTTCTCCTTTCTGTTTTGGGCACATCTTTCTTTCTTTCTTTTGTTCCACATTGCTGAATTGAATCCTGGCTTCTTCCTATCTCCGTTGGTTCTTTGTATATTTTTCTTCATTTCACTTTGTATAACCTTCACTTCTTTTTATTTATTTTGTGGTTTTACTCAATAATTTCTTTGAGCATTCTGATTACCAGTGTTTTGAACTCTGCATCTGATGGGTTGGCTATCTACATTTCATATATTTCTTTATCTGGGTTTTGTTCTGTTCTTTCATGTGGGCCATATTTCTTTGCCTCTTCAATTTAGCAGGCTCCCTGTGTTTGTTTCTGTGTACTAGGTAGAACTGCCTTGACTCCGGTTCTTGGTAGCATGACCTACTGTAGTACGTGTCCTATAAGGTCCCATTCCACAGCCTCCCCTATCACCCAAGCTGGGTACTTGAGGTGTGCCAGCGGTGTGGGCTGAGTACACCTTCCCCTTGTAGTTGAGCCTTGGTTGGTGTTGGCAGGTTATGGCGGTGGTGCCACACACACACCCTCCCCCCCCGAGGCTCAGTTGGAAGTCGCTCTGTCCAGTAGAGGCCTCGTGGCCACAGCAGAACAAACTTACCCAGGACACTTTATTATATCTGGGGGAAGGAAGGTGACTGCCTCTCTAGCGGAGACCAGCAGCCAAACCTTCATCCCTCATGTCTTTTCTTGAGGAGGATACATACGAGAGATGCAAGGCTAAAATTCATAAATTGTCTATTGTATTCAGTTGTTTGACAGTAACAGGTAACATACACTAATTCAGGAATCGCTCTTACCGATCAGAGTCAAGGTCTATAAAACGTTTGGACCAGTTGCAGGGTCCCATAGACTCCCTGCTAAAGATAGCTTACACCGCATTGCTGATAAGAAAAGCAGAGCAAGTTCTAAAGCATAATGAGCATGAGGAGCGCTCTTTGATCTAATTCCCATGTCCACCCTCTGAGTGGTTGACAGTGACATTCCGCGTGCGGCCTTATGTTGAGACATAGAGACAAGAGCGGCCAGGATGCTGGCGGCTCGTCATGCTGGGGCCGGGTCTACAATTCCTGAAACCATGAGGAGTGATTGCCCACAATAGTTTTATGGGAACTTCTTTGTAGGTAACTCTGTTATTTTCTATCGTTGCCTTTAAGATTCTCTCTTTATCTTCCACCTTTGGCATTTTAATTATGATGTGTCTTGGTGTGGTCTGCTTTCGGTCTAGCTTGTTTGGGACTCTCTTTGCTTCCTGGACTTGTACTTCTATTTCCTGGACCAAATTTGGGAAGTTAGTTTTCATTTTTTCAAATACGTTTTCAGTCTCTTGCTCTTTCTCTTCTCCTTCTGGCACCGCTAGGATTCAGATGTTGGTATGTTTAAAGTTGTCCTAGATGTTCGATTCTTGGTTCTCCTTTCTGTTTTGGGCACATCTTTCTTTCTTTCTTTTGTTCCACATTGCTGAATTGAATCCTGGCTTCTTCCTATCTCCGTTGGTTCTTTGTATATTTTTCTTCATTTCACTTTGTATAACCTTCACTTCTTTTTATTTATTTTGTGGTTTTACTCAATAATTTCTTTGAGCATTCTGATTACCAGTGTTTTGAACTCTGCATCTGATGGGTTGGCTATCTACATTTCATATATTTCTTTATCTGGGTTTTGTTCTGTTCTTTCATGTGGGCCATATTTCTTTGCCTCTTCAATTTAGCAGGCTCCCTGTGTTTGTTTCTGTGTACTATGTAGAACTGCCTTGACTCCGGTTCTTGGTAGCATGACCTACTGTAGTACGTGTTCTATAAGATCCCATTCCACAGCCTCCCCTATCACCCAAGCTGGGTACTTGAGGTGTGCCAGCGGTGTGGGCTGAGTAGACCTTCCTCTTGTAGTTGAGCCTTGGTTGGTGTTGGCAGGTTATGGCGGTGGTGCCACACACACACCCTCCCCCCCCGAGGCTCAGTTGGAAGTCGCTCTGTCCAGTAGAGGCCTCGTGGCCACAGCAGAACAAACTTACCCAGGACAGTTTATTATATCTGGGGGAAGGAAGGTGACTGCCTCTCTAGCGGAGACCAGCAGCCAAACCTTCATCCCTCATGTCTTTTCTTGAGGAGGATACATACGAGAGATGCAAGGCTAAAATTCATAAATTGTCTATTGTATTCAGTTGTTTGACAGTAACAGGTAACATACACTAATTCAGGAATCGCTCTTACCGATCAGAGTCAAGGTCTATAAAACGTTTGGACCAGTTGCAGGGTCCCATAGACTCCCTGCTAAAGATAGCTTACACCGCATTGCTGATAAGAAAAGCAGAGCAAGTTCTAAAGCATAATGAGCATGAGGAGCGCTCTTTGATCTAATTCCCATGTCCACCCTCTGAGTGGTTGACAGTGACATTCCGCGTGCGGCCTTATGTTGAGACATAGAGACAAGAGCGGCCAGGATGCTGGCGACTCGTCATGCTGGGGCCGGGTCTACAATTCCTGAAACCATGAGGAGTGTTTGCCCACAATAGTTTTATGGGAACTTCTTTGTAGGTAACTCTGTTATTTTCTATCGTTGCCTTTAAGATTCTCTCTTTATCTTCCACCTTTGGCATTTTAATTATGATGTGTCTTGGTGTGGTCTGCTTTCGGTCTAGCTTGTTTGGGACTCTCTTTGCTTCCTGGACTTGTACGTCTATTTCCTGGACCAAATTTGGGAAGTTAGTTTTCATTTTTTCAAATACGTTTTCAGTCTCTTGCTCTTTCTCTTCTCCTTCTGGCACCGCTAGGATTCAGATGTTGGTATGTTTAAAGTTGTCCTAGATGTTCGATTCTTGTTTTTCCTTTCTGTTTTGGGCACATATTTATTTCTATCTTTTGTTCCACATTGCTGAATTGAATCCTGGCTTCTTCCTATCTCCGTTGGTTCCTTGTATATTTTTCTTCATTTCACTTTGTATAACCTTCACTTTTTTTAATTTATTTTGTGGTTTTACTCAATAATTTCTTTGAGCATTCTGATTACCAGTGTTTTGAACTCTGCATCTGATGGGTTGGCTATCTACATTTCATATATTTCTTTATCTGGGTTTTGTTCTGTTTTTTCATGTGGGCCATATTTCTTTGCCTCTTCAATTTAGCAGGCTCCCTGTGTTTGTTTCTGTGTACTAGGTAGAACTGCCTTGACTCCGGTTCTTGGTAGCATGACCTACTGTAGTACGTGTCCTATAAGGTCCCATTCCACAGCCTCCCCTATCACCCAAGCTGGGTACTTGAGGTGTGCCAGCGGTGTGGGCTGAGTACACCTTCCCCTTGTAGTTGAGCCTTGGTTGGTGTTGGCAGGTTATGGCGGTGGTGCCACACACACACCCTCCCCCCCCGAGGCTCAGTTGGAAGTCGCTCTGTCCAGTAGAGGCCTCGTGGCCACAGCAGAACAAACTTACCCAGGACACTTTATTATATCTGGGGGAAGGAAGGTGACTGCCTCTCTAGCGGAGACCAGCAGCCAAACCTTCATCCCTCATTTCTTTTCTTGAGGAGGATACATACGAGAGATGCAAGGCTAAAATTCATAAATTGTCTATTGTATTCAGTTGTTTGACAGTAACAGATAACATACACTAATTCAGGAATCGCTCTTACCGATCAGAGTCAAGGTCTATAAAACGTTTGGACCAGTTGCAGGGTCCCCTAGACTCCCTGCTAAAGATAGCTTACACCGCATTGCTGATAAGAAAAGCAGAGCAAGTTCTAAAGCATAATGAGCATGAGGAGCGCTCTTTGATCTAATTCCCGTGTCCACCCTCTGAGTGGTTGACAGTGACATTCCGCGTGCGGCCTTATGTTGAGACATAGAGACAAGAGCGGCCAGGATGCTGGTGGCTCGTCATGCTGGGGCCGGGTCTACAATTCCTGAAACCATGAGGAGTGATTGCCCACAATAGTTTTATGGGAACTTCTTTGTAGGTAACTCTGTTATTTTCTATCGTTGCCTTTAAGATTCTCTCTTTATCTTCCACCTTTGGCATTTTAATTATGATGTGTCTTGGTGTGTTCTGCTTTCGGTCTAGCTTGTTTGGGACTCTCTTTGCTTCCTGGACTTGTACTTCTATTTCCTGGACCAAATTTGGGAAGTTAGTTTTCATTTTTTCAAATACGTTTTCAGTCTCTTGCTCTTTCTCTTCTCCTTCTGGCACCGCTAGGATTCAGATGTTGGTATGTTTAAAGTTGTCCTAGATGTTCGATTCTTGGTTCTCCTTTCTGTTTTGGGCACATCTTTCTTTCTTTCTTTTGTTCCACATTGCTGAATTGAATCCTGGCTTCTTCCTATCTCCGTTGGTTCTTTGTATATTTTTCTTCATTTCACTTTGTATAACCTTCACTTCTTTTTATTTATTTTGTGGTTTTACTCAATAATTTCTTTGAGCATTCTGATTACCAGTGTTTTGAACTCTGCATCTGATGGGTTGGCTATCTACATTTCATATATTTCTTTATCTGGGTTTTGTTCTGTTCTTTCATGTGGGCCATATTTCTTTGCCTCTTCAATTTAGCAGGCTCCCTGTGTTTGTTTCTGTGTACTATGTAGAACTGCATTGACTCCGGTTCTTGGTAGCATGACCTACTGTAGTACGTGTTCTATAAGGTCCCATTCCACAGCCTCCCCTATCACCCAAGCTGGGTACTTGAGGTGTGCCAGCGGTGTGGGCTGAGTACACCTTCCTCTTGTAGTTGAACCTTGGTTGGTGTTGGCAGGTTATGGCGGTGGTTCCACACACACACCCTCCCCCCCCGAGGCTCAGTTGGAAGTCGCTCTGTCCAGTAGAGGCCTCGTGGCCACAGCAGAACAAACTTACCAGGACACTTTATTATATCTGGGGGAAGGAAGGTGACTGCCTCTCTAGCGGAGACCAGCAGCCAAACCTTCATCCCTCATGTCTTTTCTTGAGGAGGATACATACGAGAGATGCAAGGCTAAAATTCATAAATTGTCTATTGTATTCAGTTGTTTGACAGTAACAGGTAACATACACTAATTCAGGAATCGCTCTTACCGATCAGTGTCAAGGTCTATAAAACGTTTGGACCAGTTGCAGGGTCCCATAGACTCCCTGCTAAAGATAGCTTACACCGCATTGCTGATAAGAAAAGCAGAGCAAGTTCTAAAGCATAATGAGCATGAGGAGCGCTCTTTGATCTAATTCCCATGGCCACCCTCTGAGTGGTTGACAGTGACATTCCGCGTGCGGCCTTATGTTGAGACATAGAGACAAGAGCGGCCAGGATGCTGGTGGCTCGTCATGCTGGGGCCGGGTCTACAATTCCTGAAACCATGAGGAGTGATTGCCCACAATAGTTTTATGGGAACTTCTTTGTAGGTAACTCTGTTATTTTCTATCGTTGCCTTTAAGATTCTCTCTTTATCTTCCACCTTTGGCATTTTAATTATGATGTGTCTTGGTGTGGTCTGCTTTCGGTCTAGCTTGTTTGGGACTCTCTTTGCTTCCTGGACTTGTACGTCTATTTCCTGGACCAAATTTGGGAAGTTAGTTTTCATTTTTTCAAATACGTTTTCAGTCTCTTGCTCTTTCTCTTCTCCTTCTGGCACCGCTAGGATTCAGATGTTGGTATGTTTAAAGTTGTCCTAGATGTTCGATTCTTGGTTCTCCTTTCTGTTTTGGGCACATCTTTCTTTCTTTCTTTTGTTCCACATTGCTGAATTGAATCCTGGCTTCTTCCTATCTCCGTTGGTTCTTTGTATATTTTTCTTCATTTCACTTTGTATAACCTTCACTTCTTTTTATTTATTTTGTGGTTTTACTCAATAATTTCTTTGAGCATTCTGATTACCAGTGTTTTGAACTCTGCATCTGATGGGTTGGCTATCTACATTTCATATATTTCTTTATCTGGGTTTTGTTCTGTTCTTTCATGTGGGCCATATTTCTTTGCCTCTTCAATTTAGCAGGCTCCCTGTGTTTGTTTCTGTGTACTATGTAGAACTGCATTGACTCCGGTTCTTGGTAGCATGACCTACTGTAGTACGTGTTCTATAAGGTCCCATTCCACAGCCTCCCCTATCACCCAAGCTGGGTACTTGAGGTGTGCCAGCGGTGTGGGCTGAGTACACCTTCCTCTTGTAGTTGAACCTTGGTTGGTGTTGGCAGGTTATGGCGGTGGTTCCACACACACACCCTCCCCCCCCCGAGGCTCAGTTGGAAGTCGCTCTGTCCAGTAGAGGCCTCATGGCCACAGCAGAACAAACTTACCCAGGACACTTTATTATATCTGGGGGAAGGAAGGTGACTGCCTCTCTAGCGGAGACCAGCAGCCAAACCTTCATCCCTCATGTCTTTTCTTGAGGAGGATACATACGAGAGATGCAAGGCTAAAATTCATAAATTGTCTATTGTATTCAGTTGTTTGACAGTAACAGGTAACATACACTAATTCAGGAATCGCTCTTACCGATCAGTGTCAAGGTCTATAAAACGTTTGGACCAGTTGCAGGGTCCCATAGACTCCCTGCTAAAGATAGCTTACACCGCATTGCTGATAAGAAAAGCAGAGCAAGTTCTAAAGCATAATGAGCATGAGGAGCGCTCTTTGATCTAATTCCCATGGCCACCCTCTGAGTGGTTGACAGTGACATTCCGCGTGCGGCCTTATGTTGAGACATAGAGACAAGAGCGGCCAGGATGCTTGCGGCTCGTCATGCTGGGGCCGGGTCTACAATTCCTGAAACCATGAGGAGTGTTTGCCCACAATAGTTTTATGGGAACTTCTTTGTAGGTAACTCTGTTATTTTCTATCGTTGCCTTTAAGATTCTCTCTTTATCTTCCACCTTTGGCATTTTAATTATGATGTGTCTTGGTGTGGTCTGCTTTCGGTCTAGCTTGTTTGGGACTCTCTTTGCTTCCTGGACTTGTACGTCTATTTCCTGGACCAAATTTGGGAAGTTAGTTTTCATTTTTTCAAATACGTTTTCAGTCTCTTGCTCTTTCTCTTCTCCTTCTGGCACCGCTAGGATTCAGATGTTGGTATGTTTAAAGTTGTCCTAGATGTTCGATTCTTGGTTCTCCTTTCTGTTTTGGGCACATCTTTCTTTCTTTCTTTTGTTCCACATTGCTGAATTGAATCCTGGCTTCTTCCTATCTCCGTTGGTTCTTTGTATATTTTTCTTCATTTCACTTTGTATAACCTTCACTTCTTTTTATTTATTTTGTGGTTTTACTCAATAATTTCTTTGAGCATTCTGATTACCAGTGTTTTGAACTCTGCATCTGATGGGTTGGCTATCTACATTTCATATATTTCTTTATCTGGGTTTTGTTCTGTTCTTTCATGTGGGCCATATTTCTTTGCCTCTTCAATTTAGCAGGCTCCCTGTTTTTGTTTCTGTGTACTATGTAGAACTGCATTGACTCCGGTTCTTGGTAGCATGACCTACTGTAGTACGTGTTCTATAAGGTCCCATTCCACAGCCTCCCCTATCACCCAAGCTGGGTACTTGAGGTGTGCCAGCGGTGTGGGCTGAGTACACCTTCCTCTTGTAGTTGAACCTTGGTTGGTGTTGGCAGGTTATGGCGGTGGTTCCACACACACACCCTCCCCCCCCCGAGGCTCAGTTGGAAGTCGCTCTGTCCAGTAGAGGCCTCATGGCCACAGCAGAACAAACTTACCCAGGACACTTTATTATATCTGGGGGAAGGAAGGTGACTGCCTCTCTAGCGGAGACCAGCAGCCAAACCTTCATCCCTCATGTCTTTTCTTGAGGAGGATACATACGAGAGATGCAAGGCTAAAATTCATAAATTGTCTATTGTATTCAGTTGTTTGACAGTAACAGGTAACATACACTAATTCAGGAATCGCTCTTACCGATCAGTGTCAAGGTCTATAAAACGTTTGGACCAGTTGCAGGGTCCCATAGACTCCCTGCTAAAGATAGCTTACACCGCATTGCTGATAAGAAAAGCAGAGCAAGTTCTAAAGCATAATGAGCATGAGGAGCGCTCTTTGATCTAATTCCCATGGCCACCCTCTGAGTGGTTGACAGTGACATTCCGCGTGCGGCCTTATGTTGAGACATAGAGACAAGAGCGGCCAGGATGCTTGCGGCTCGTCATGCTGGGGCCGGGTCTACAATTCCTGAAACCATGAGGAGTGTTTGCCCACAATAGTTTTATGGGAACTTCTTTGTAGGTAACTCTGTTATTTTCTATCGTTGCCTTTAAGATTCTCTCTTTATCTTCCACCTTTGGCATTTTAATTATGATGTGTCTTGGTGTGGTCTGCTTTCGGTCTAGCTTGTTTGGGACTCTCTTTGCTTCCTGGACTTGTACGTCTATTTCCTGGACCAAATTTGGGAAGTTAGTTTTCATTTTTTCAAATACGTTTTCAGTCTCTTGCTCTTTCTCTTCTCCTTCTGGCACCGCTAGGATTCAGATGTTGGTATGTTTAAAGTTGTCCTAGATGTTCGATTCTTGTTTTTCCTTTCTGTTTTGGGCACATGTTTATTTCTATCTTTTGTTCCACATTGCTGAATTGAATCCTGGCTTCTTCCTATCTCCGTTGGTTCCTTGTATATTTTTCTTCATTTCACTTTGTATAACCTTCACTTTTTTTAATTTATTTTGTGGTTTTACTCAATAATTTCTTTGAGCATTCTGATTACCAGTGTTTTGAACTCTGCATCTGATGGGTTGGCTATCTACATTTCATATATTTCTTTATCTGGGTTTTGTTCTGTTTTTTCATGTGGGCCATATTTCTTTGCCTCTTCAATTTAGCAGGCTCCCTGTGTTTGTTTCTGTGTACTAGGTAGAACTGCCTTGACTCCGGTTCTTGGTAGCATGACCTACTGTAGTACGTGTCCTATAAGGTCCCATTCCACAGCCTCCCCTATCACCCAAGCTGGGTACTTGAGGTGTGCCAGCGGTGTGGGCTGAGTACACCTTCCCCTTGTAGTTGAGCCTTGGTTGGTGTTGGCAGGTTATGGCGGTGGTGCCACACACACACCCTCCCCCCCCGAGGCTCAGTTGGAAGTCGCTCTGTCCAGTAGAGGCCTCGTGGCCACAGCAGAACAAACTTACCCAGGACACTTTATTATATCTGGGGGAAGGAAGGTGACTGCCTCTCTAGCGGAGACCAGCAGCCAAACCTTCATCCCTCATTTCTTTTCTTGAGGAGGATACATACGAGAGATGCAAGGCTAAAATTCATAAATTGTCTATTGTATTCAGTTGTTTGACAGTAACAGATAACATACACTAATTCAATTATCGCTCTTAACGATCAGAGTCAAGGTCTATAAAACGTTTGGACCAGTTGCAGGGTCCCCTAGACTCCCTGCTAAAGATAGCTTACACCGCATTGCTGATAAGAAAAGCAGAGCAAGTTCTAAAGCATAATGAGCATGAGGAGCGCTCTTTGATCTAATTCCCGTGTCCACCCTCTGAGTGGTTGACAGTGACATTCCGCGTGCGGCCTTATGTTGAGACATAGAGACAAGAGCGGCCAGGATGCTGGTGGCTCGTCATGCTGGGGCCGGGTCTACAATTCCTGAAACCATGAGGAGTGATTGCCCACAATAGTTTTATGGGAACTTCTTTGTAGGTAACTCTGTTATTTTCTATCGTTGCCTTTTAGATTCTCTCTTTATCTTCCACCTTTGGCATTTTAATTATGATGTGTCTTGGTGTGGTCTTCTTTGGGTCTCGCTTGTTTGGGAGTCTCTTTGCTTCCTGGACTTGTACGTCTATTTCCTGGGCCAAATTTGGGAAGTTAGTTTTCATTTTTTCAAATACGTTTTCAGTCTCTTGCTCTTTCTCTTCTTCTGGCACCGCTAGGATTCAGATGTTGGTATGTTTAAAGTTGTCCTAGATGTTCGATTCTTGGTTCTCCTTTCTGTTTTGGGCACATGTTTCTTTTTTCTTTTGTTCCACATTCCTGAATTGAATCCTGGCTTCTTCCTATCTCCGTTGGTTCCTTGTATATTTTTCTTCATTTCACTTTGTATAACCTTCACTTCTTTTTATTTATTTTGTGGTTTTACTCAATAATTTCTTTGAGCATTCTGATTACCAGTGTTTTGAACTCTGCATCTGATGGGTTGGCTATCTACATTTCATATATTTCTTTATCTGGGTTTTGTTCTGTTTTTTCATGTGGGCCATATTTCTTTGCCTCTTCAACTTAGCAGGCTCCCTGTGTTTGTTTCTGTGTACTAGGTAGAACTGCCTTGACTCCGGTTCTTGGTAGCATGACCTACTGTAGTACGTGTCCTATAAGGTCCCATTCCACAGCCTCCCCTATCACCCAAGCTGGGTACTAGAGGTGTGCCAGCGGTGTGGGCTGAGTACACCTTCCTCTTGTAGTTGAGCCTTGGTTGGTGTTGGCAGGTTATGGCGGTGGTTCCACACACACACCCTCCCCCCCCGAGGCTCAGTTGGAAGTCGCTCTGTCCAGTAGAGGCCTCGTGGCCACAGCAGAACAAACTTACCCAGGACACTTTATTATATCTGGGGGAAGGAAGGTGACTGCCTCTCTAGCGGAGACCAGCAGCCAAACCTTCATCCCTCATGTCTTTTCTTGAGGAGGATACATACGAGAGATGCAAGGCTAAAATTCATAAATTGTCTATTGTATTCAGTTGTTTGACAGTAACAGGTAACATACACTAATTCAGGAATCGCTCTTACCGATCAGTGTCAAGGTCTATAAAACGTTTCGACCAGTTGCAGGGTCCCATAGACTCCCTGCTAGAGATAGCTTACACCGCATTGCTGATAAGAAAAGCAGAGCAAGTTCTAAAGCATAATGAGCATGAGGAGCGCTCTTTGATCTAATTCCCATGGCCACCCTCTGAGTGGTTGACAGTGACATTCCGCGTGCGGCCTTATGTTGAGACATAGAGACAAGAGCGGCCAGGATGCTGGCGGCTCGTCATGCTGGGGCCAGGTCTACAATTCCTGAAACCATGAGGAGTGTTTGCCCACAATAGTTTTATGGGAACTTCTTTGTAGGTAACTCTGTTATTTTCTATCATTGCCTTTAAGATTCTCTCTTTATCTTCCACCTTTGGCATTTTAATTATGATGTGTCTTGGTGTGGTCTGCTTTCGGTCTAGCTTGTTTGGGACTCTCTTTGCTTCCTGGACTTGTACGTCTATTTCCTGGACCAAATTTGGGAAGTTAGTTTTCATTTTTTCAAATACGTTTTCAGTCTCTTGCTCTTTCTCTTCTCCTTCTGGCACCGCTAGGATTCAGATGTTGGTATGTTTAAAGTTGTCCTAGATGTTCGATTCTTGTTTTTCCTTTCTGTTTTGAGCACATGTTTATTTCTTTCTTTTGTTCCACATTGCTGAATTGAATCCTGGCTTCTTCCTATCTCCGTTGGTTCCTTGTATATTTTTCTTCATTTCACTTTGTATAACCTTCACTTTTTTTTATTTATTTTGTGGTTTTACTCAATAATTTCTTTGAGCATTCTGATTACCAGTGTTTTGAACTCTGCATCTGATGGGTTGGCTATCTACATTTCATATATTTCTTTATCTGGGTTTTGTTCTGTTTTTTCATGTGGGCCATATTTCTTTGCCTCTTCAATTTAGCAGGCTCCCTGTGTTTGTTTCTGTGTACTAGGTAGAACTGCCTTGACTCCGGTTCTTGGTAGCATGACCTACTGTAGTACGTGTCCTATAAGGTCCCATTCCACAGCCTCCCCTATCACCCAAGCTGGGTACTTGAGGTCTACCAGCGGTGTGGGCTGAGTACACCTTCCCCTTGTAGTTGAGCCTTGGTTGGTGTTGGCAGGTTATGGCGGTGGTGCCACACACACCCTCCCCCCCCGAGGCTCAGTTGGAAGTCGCTCTGTCCAGTAGAGGCCTCGTGGCCACAGCAGAACAAACTTACCCAGGACACTTTATTATATCTGGGGGAAGGAAGGTGACTGCCTCTCTAGCGGAGACCAGCAGCCAAACCTTCATCCCTCATTTCTTTTCTTGAGGAGGATACATACGAGAGATGCAAGGCTAAAATTCATAAATTGTCTATTGTATTCAGTTGTTTGACAGTAACAGATAACATACACTAATTCAGGAATCGCTCTTACCGATCAGAGTCAAGGTCTATAAAACGTTTGGACCAGTTGCAGGGTCCCATAGACTCCCTGCTAAAGATAGCTTACACCGCATTGCTGATAAGAAAAGCAGAGCAAGTTCTAAAGCATAATGAGCATGAGGAGCGCTCTTTGATCTAATTCCCGTGTCCACCCTCTGAGTGGTTGACAGTGACATTCCGCGTGCGGCCTTATGTTGGGACAGAGAGACAAGAGCGGCCAGGATGCTGGCGACTCGTCATGCTGGGGCCGGGTCTACAATTCCTGAAACCATGAGGAGTGTTTGCCCACAATAGTTTTATGGGAACTTCTTTGTAGGTAACTCTGTTATTTTCTATCATTGCCTTTAAGATTCTCTCTTTATCTTCCTCCTTTGGCATTTTAATTATGATGTGTCTTGGTGTGGTCTGCTTTCGGTCTAGCTTGTTTGGGACTCTCTTTGCTTCCTGGACTTGTACGTCTATTTCCTGGACCAAATTTGGGAAGTTAGTTTTCATTTTTTCAAATACGTTTTCAGTCTCTTGCTCTTTCTCTTCTCCTTCTGGCACCGCTAGGATTCAGATGTTGGTATGTTTAAAGTTGTCCTAGATGTTCGATTCTTGTTTTTCCTTTCTGTTTTGGGCACATGTTTATTTCTTTCTTTTGTTCCACATTGCTGAATTGAATCCTGGCTTCTTCCTATCTCCGTTGGTTCCTTGTATATTTTTCTTCATTTCACTTTGTATAACCTTCACATTTTTTTATTTATTTTGTGGTTTTACTCAATAATTTCTTTGAGCATTCTGATTACCAGTGTTTTGAACTCTGCATCTGATGGGTTGGCTATCTACATTTCATATATTTCTTTATCTGGGTTTTGTTCTGTTTTTTCATGTGGGCCATATTTCTTTGCCTCTTCAATTTAGCAGGCTCCCTGTGTTTGTTTCTGTGTACTAGGTAGAACTGCCTTGACTCCGGTTCTTGGTAGCATGACCTACTGTAGTACGTGTCCTATAGGGTCCCATTCCACAGCCTCCCCTATCACCCAAGCTGGGTACTTGAGGTGTGCCAGCGGTGTGGGCTGAGTACACCTTCCTCTTGTAGTTGAGCCTTGGTTGGTGTTGGCAGGTTATGGCGGTGGTGCCACACACACACACCCCCGCCCGAGGCTCAGTTGGAAGTCGCTCTGTCCAGTAGAGGCCTCATGGCCACAGCAGAACAAACTTACCCAGGACACTTTATTATATCTGGGGGAAGGAAGGTGACTGCCTCTCTAGCGTAGACCAGCAGCCAAACCTTCATCCCTCATTTCTTTTCTTGAGGAGGATACATACGAGAGATGCAAGGCTAAAATTCATAAATTGTCTATTGTATTCAGTTGTTTGACAGTAACAGATAACATACACTAATTCAGGAATCGCTCTTACCGATCAGAGTCAAGGTCTATAAAACGTTTGGACCAGTTGCAGGGTCCCATAGACTCCCTGCTAAAGATAGCTTACACCGCATTGCTGATAAGAAAAGCAGAGCAAGTTCTAAAGCATAATGAGCATGAGGAGCACTCTTTGATCTAATTCCCGTGTCCACCCTCTGAGTGGTTGACAGTGACATTCCGCGTGCGGCCTTATGTTGGGACAGAGAGACAAGAGCGGCCAGGATGCTGGCGACTCGTCATGCTGGGGCCGGGTCTACAATTCCTGAAACCATGAGGAGTGTTTGCCCACAATAGTTTTATGGGAACTTCTTTGTAGGTAACTCTGTTATTTTCTATCATTGCCTTTAAGATTCTCTCTTTATCTTCCTCCTTTGGCATTTTAATTATGATGTGTCTTGGTGTGGTCTGCTTTCGGTCTAGCTTGTTTGGGACTCTCTTTGCTTCCTGGACTTGTACGTCTATTTCCTGGACCAAATTTGGGAAGTTAGTTTTCATTTTTTCAAATACTTTTTCAGTCTCTTGCTCTTTCTCTTCTCCTTCTGGCACCGCTAGGATTCAGATGTTGGTATGTTTAAAGTTGTCCTAGATGTTCGATTCTTGTTTTTCCTTTCTGTTTTGGGCACATGTTTATTTCTTTCTTTTGTTCCACATTGCTGGATTGAATCCTGGCTTCTTCCTATCTCCGTTGGTTCCTTGTATATTTTTCTTCATTTCACTTTGTATAACCTTCACTTTTTTTTATTTATTTTGTGGTTTTACTCAATAATTTCTTTGAGCATTCTGATTACCAGTGTTTTGAACTCCGCATCTGATGGGTTGGCTATCTACATTTCATATATTTCTTTATCTGGGTTTTGTTCTGTTCTTTCATGTGGGCCATATTTCTTTGCCTCTTCAATTTAGCAGGCTCCCTGTGTTTGTTTCTGTGTACTAGGTAGAACTGCCTTGACTCCGGTTCTTGGTAGCATGACCTACTGTAGTACGTGTCCTATAGGGTCCCATTCCACAGCCTCCCCTATCACCCAAGCTGGGTACTTGAGGTGTGCCAGCGGTGTGGGCTGAGTACACCTTCCCCTTGTAGTTGAGCCTTGGTTGGTGTTGGCAGGTTATGGCGGTGGTGCCACACACACACCCTCCCCCCCCGAGGCTCAGTTGGAAGTCGCTCTGTCCAGTAGAGGCCTCGTGGCCACAGCAGAATAAACTTACCCAGGACGCTTTATTATATCTGGGGGAAGGAAGGTGACTGCCTCTCTAGCGGAGACCAGCAGCCAAACCTTCATCCCTCATGCCATTTCTTGAGGAGGATACATACGAGAGATGCAAGGCCAAAATTCATAAATTGTCTATTGTATTCAGTTGTTTGACAGTAACAGGTAACATACACTAATTCAGGAATCGCTCTTACCGATCATAGTCAAGGTCTATAAAACGTTTGGACCAGTTGCAGGGTCCCATAGACTCCCTGCTAAAGATAGCTTACACCACATTGCTGATAAGAAAAGCAGAGCAAGTTCTAAAGCATAATGAGCATGAGGAGCGCTCTTTGATCTAATTCCCGTGTCCACCCTCTGAGTGGTTGACAGTGACATTCCGCGTGCGGCCTTATGTTGAGACATAGAGACAAGAGCAGCCAGGATGCTGGTGGCTCGTCATGCTGGGGCCGGGTCTACAATTCCTGAAACCATGAGGAGTGTTTGCCCACAATAGTTTTATGGGAACTCCTTTGTAGGTAACTCTGTTATTTTCTATCATTGCCTTTAAGATTCTCTCTTTATCTTCCTCCTTTGGCATTTTAATTATGATGTGTCTTGGTGTGGTCTGCTTTCGGTCTAGCTTGTTTGGGACTCTCTTTGCTTCCTGGACTTGTACGTCTATTTCCTGGACCAAATTTGGGAAGTTAGTTTTCATTTTTTCAAATACTTTTTCAGTCTCTTGCTCTTTCTCTTCTCCTTCTGGCACCGCTAGGATTCAGATGTTGGTATGTTTAAAGTTGTCCTAGATGTTCGATTCTTGTTTTTCCTTTCTGTTTTGGGCACATGTTTATTTCTTTCTTTTGTTCCACATTGCTGGATTGAATCCTGGCTTCTTCCTATCTCCGTTGGTTCCTTGTATATTTTTCTTCATTTCACTTTGTATAACCTTCACTTTTTTTTATTTATTTTGTGGTTTTACTCAATAATTTCTTTGAGCATTCTGATTACCAGTGTTTTGAACTCCGCATCTGATGGGTTGGCTATCTACATTTCATATATTTCTTTATCTGGGTTTTGTTCTGTTCTTTCATGTGGGCCATATTTCTTTGCCTCTTCAACTTAGCAGCCTCCCTGTGTTTGTTTCTGTGTACTAGGTAGAACTGCCTTGACTCCGTGTCTTGGTAGCATGGCCTACTGTAGTACGTGTCCTATAGGGTCCCATTCCACAGCCTCCCCTATCACCCAAGCTGGGTACTTGAGGTGTGCCAGCGGTGTGGGCTGAGTACACCTTCCCCTTGTAGTTGAGCCTTGGTTGGTGTTGGCAGGTTATGGCGGTGGTGCCACACACACACCCTCCCCCCCCCGAGGCTCAGTTGGAAGTCGCTCTGTCCAGTAGAGGCCTCGTGGCCACAGCAGAACAAACTTACCCAGGACACTTTATTATATCTGGGGGAAGGAAGGTGACTGCCTCTCTAGCTGAGACCAGCAGCCAAACCTTCATCCCTCATGCCATTTCTTGAGGAGGATACATACGAGAGATGCAAGGCCAAAATTCATAAATTCTCTATTGTATTCAGTTGTTTGACAGTAACAGGTAACATACACTAATTCAGGAATCGCTCTTACCGATCAGAGTCAAGGTCTATAAAACGTTTGGACCAGTTGCAGGA
Organism: Furipterus horrens; assembly: GCF_987537825.1. Lineage (NCBI taxonomy): Eukaryota > Metazoa > Chordata > Mammalia > Chiroptera > Furipteridae > Furipterus > Furipterus horrens. Next base: position 636,946 of record NW_028327195.1, on the reverse strand, counting down.
TCCCATAGACTCCCTGCTAAAGATAGCTTACACCGCATTGCTGATAAGAAAAGCAGAGCAAGTTCTAAAGCATAATGAGCATGAGGAGCGCTCTTTGATCTAATTCCCGTGTCCACCCTCTGAGTGGTTGACAGTGACATTCCGCGTGCGGCCTTATGTTGAGACATAGAGACAAGAGCGGCCAGGATGCTGGCGGCTCGTCATGCTGGGGCCGGGTCTACAATTCCTGAAACCATGAGGAGTGTTTGCCCACAATAGTTTTATGGGAACTTCTTTGTAGGTAACTCTGTTATTTTCTATCATTGCCTTTAAGATTCTCTCTTTATCTTCCTCCTTTGGCATTTTAATTATGATGTGTCTTGGTGTGGTCTGCTTTCGGTCTAGCTTGTTTGGGACTCTCTTTGCTTCCTGGACTTGTACGTCTATTTCCTGGACCAAATTTGGGAAGTTAGTTTTCATTTTTTCAAATACGTTTTCAGTCTCTTGCTCTTTCTCTTCTCCTTCTGGCACCGCTAGGATTCAGATGTTGGTATGTTTAAAGTTGTCCTAGATGTTCGATTCTTGTTTTTCCTTTCTGTTTTGGGCACATGTTTATTTCTTTCTTTTGTTCCACATTGCTGAATTGAATCCTGGCTTCTTCCTATCTCCGTTGGTTCCTTGTATATTTTTCTTCATTTCACTTTGTATAACCTTCACTTTTTTTTATTTATTTTGTGGTTTTACTCAATAATTTCTTTGAGCATTCTGATTACCAGTGTTTTGAACTCCGCATCTGATGGGTTGGCTATCTACATTTCATATATTTCTTTATCTGGGTTTTGTTCTGTTTTTTCATGTGGGCCATATTTCTTTGCCTCTTCAATTTAGCAGGCTCCCTGTGTTTGTTTCTGTGTACTAGGTAGAACTGCCTTGACTCCGGTTCTTGGTAGCATGACCTACTGTAGTACGTGTCCTATAGGGTCCCATTCCACAGCCTCCCCTATCACCCAAGCTGGGTACTTGAGGTGTGCCAGCGGTGTGGGCTGAGTACACCTTCCCCTTGTAGTTGAGCCTTGGTTGGTGTTGGCAGGTTATGGCGGTGGTGCCACACACACACCCTCCCCCCCCGAGGCTCAGTTGGAAGTCGCTCTGTCCAGTAGAGGCCTCGTGGCCACAGCAGAATAAACTTACCCAGGTCGCTTTATTATATATGGGGGAAGGAAGGTGACTGCCTCTCTAGCGGAGACCAGCAGCCAAACCTTCATCCCTCATGCCATTTCTTGAGGAGGATACATACGAGAGATGCAAGGCCAAAATTCATAAATTGTCTATTGTATTCAGTTGTTTGACAGTAACAGGTAACATACACTAATTCAGGAATCGCTCTTACCGATCATAGTCAAGGTCTATAAAACGTTTGGACCAGTTGCAGGGTCCCATAGACTCCCTGCTAAAGATAGCTTACACCACATTGCTGATAAGAAAAGCAGAGCAAGTTCTAAAGCATAATGAGCATGAGGAGCGCTCTTTGATCTAATTCCCGTGTCCACCCTCTGAGTGGTTGACAGTGACATTCCGCGTGCGGCCTTATGTTGAGACATAGAGACAAGAGCAGCCAGGATGCTGGTGGCTCGTCATGCTGGGGCCGGGTCTACAATTCCTGAAACCATGAGGAGTGTTTGCCCACAATAGTTTTATGGGAACTCCTTTGTAGGTAACTCTGTTATTTTCTATCATTGCCTTTAAGATTCTCTCTTTATCTTCCTCCTTTGGCATTTTAATTATGATGTGTCTTGGTGTGTTCTGCTTTCGGTCTAGCTTGTTTGGGACTCTCTTTGCTTCCTGGACTTGTACTTCTATTTCCTGGACCAAATTTGGGAAGTTAGTTTTCATTTTTTCAAATACGTTTTCAGTCTCTTGCTCTTTCTCTTCTCCTTCTGGCACCGCTAGGATTCAGATGTTGGTATGTTTAAAGTTGTCCTAGATGTTCGATTCTTGGTTCTCCTTTCTGTTTTGGGCACATCTTTCTTTCTTTCTTTTGTTCCACATTGCTGAATTGAATCCTGGCTTCTTCCTATCTCCGTTGGTTCTTTGTATATTTTTCTTCATTTCACTTTGTATAACCTTCACTTCTTTTTATTTATTTTGTGGTTTTACTCAATAATTTCTTTGAGCATTCTGATTACCAGTGTTTTGAACTCTGCATCTGATGGGTTGGCTATCTACATTTCATATATTTCTTTATCTGGGTTTTGTTCTGTTCTTTCATGTGGGCCATATTTCTTTGCCTCTTCAATTTAGCAGGCTCCCTGTGTTTGTTTCTGTGTACTATGTAGAACTGCATTGACTCCGGTTCTTGGTAGCATGACCTACTGTAGTACGTGTTCTATAAGGTCCCATTCCACAGCCTCCCCTATCACCCAAGCTGGGTACTTGAGGTGTGCCAGCGGTGTGGGCTGAGTACACCTTCCTCTTGTAGTTGAACCTTGGTTGGTGTTGGCAGGTTATGGCGGTGGTTCCACACACACACCCTCCCCCCCCGAGGCTCAGTTGGAAGTCGCTCTGTCCAGTAGAGGCCTCGTGGCCACAGCAGAACAAACTTACCAGGACACTTTATTATATCTGGGGGAAGGAAGGTGACTGCCTCTCTAGCGGAGACCAGCAGCCAAACCTTCATCCCTCATGTCTTTTCTTGAGGAGGATACATACGAGAGATGCAAGGCTAAAATTCATAAATTGTCTATTGTATTCAGTTGTTTGACAGTAACAGGTAACATACACTAATTCAGGAATCGCTCTTACCGATCAGTGTCAAGGTCTATAAAACGTTTGGACCAGTTGCAGGGTCCCATAGACTCCCTGCTAAAGATAGCTTACACCGCATTGCTGATAAGAAAAGCAGAGCAAGTTCTAAAGCATAATGAGCATGAGGAGCGCTCTTTGATCTAATTCCCATGGCCACCCTCTGAGTGGTTGACAGTGACATTCCGCGTGCGGCCTTATGTTGAGACATAGAGACAAGAGCGGCCAGGATGCTGGTGGCTCGTCATGCTGGGGCCGGGTCTACAATTCCTGAAACCATGAGGAGTGATTGCCCACAATAGTTTTATGGGAACTTCTTTGTAGGTAACTCTGTTATTTTCTATCGTTGCCTTTAAGATTCTCTCTTTATCTTCCACCTTTGGCATTTTAATTATGATGTGTCTTGGTGTGGTCTGCTTTCGGTCTAGCTTGTTTGGGACTCTCTTTGCTTCCTGGACTTGTACGTCTATTTCCTGGACCAAATTTGGGAAGTTAGTTTTCATTTTTTCAAATACGTTTTCAGTCTCTTGCTCTTTCTCTTCTCCTTCTGGCACCGCTAGGATTCAGATGTTGGTATGTTTAAAGTTGTCCTAGATGTTCGATTCTTGGTTCTCCTTTCTGTTTTGGGCACATCTTTCTTTCTTTCTTTTGTTCCACATTGCTGAATTGAATCCTGGCTTCTTCCTATCTCCGTTGGTTCTTTGTATATTTTTCTTCATTTCACTTTGTATAACCTTCACTTCTTTTTATTTATTTTGTGGTTTTACTCAATAATTTCTTTGAGCATTCTGATTACCAGTGTTTTGAACTCTGCATCTGATGGGTTGGCTATCTACATTTCATATATTTCTTTATCTGGGTTTTGTTCTGTTCTTTCATGTGGGCCATATTTCTTTGCCTCTTCAATTTAGCAGGCTCCCTGTGTTTGTTTCTGTGTACTAGGTAGAACTGCATTGACTCCGGTTCTTGGTAGCATGACCTACTGTAGTACGTGTTCTATAAGGTCCCATTCCACAGCCTCCCCTATCACCCAAGCTGGGTACTTGAGGTGTGCCAGCGGTGTGGGCTGAGTACACCTTCCTCTTGTAGTTGAACCTTGGTTGGTGTTGGCAGGTTATGGCGGTGGTTCCACACACACACCCTCCCCCCCCCGAGGCTCAGTTGGAAGTCGCTCTGTCCAGTAGAGGCCTCATGGCCACAGCAGAACAAACTTACCCAGGACACTTTATTATATCTGGGGGAAGGAAGGTGACTGCCTCTCTAGCGGAGACCAGCAGCCAAACCTTCATCCCTCATGTCTTTTCTTGAGGAGGATACATACGAGAGATGCAAGGCTAAAATTCATAAATTGTCTATTGTATTCAGTTGTTTGACAGTAACAGGTAACATACACTAATTCAGGAATCGCTCTTACCGATCAGTGTCAAGGTCTATAAAACGTTTGGACCAGTTGCAGGGTCCCATAGACTCCCTGCTAAAGATAGCTTACACCGCATTGCTGATAAGAAAAGCAGAGCAAGTTCTAAAGCATAATGAGCATGAGGAGCGCTCTTTGATCTAATTCCCATGGCCACCCTCTGAGTGGTTGACAGTGACATTCCGCGTGCGGCCTTATGTTGAGACATAGAGACAAGAGCGGCCAGGATGCTTGCGGCTCGTCATGCTGGGGCCGGGTCTACAATTCCTGAAACCATGAGGAGTGTTTGCCCACAATAGTTTTATGGGAACTTCTTTGTAGGTAACTCTGTTATTTTCTATCGTTGCCTTTAAGATTCTCTCTTTATCTTCCACCTTTGGCATTTTAATTATGATGTGTTTTGGTGTGGTCTGCTTTCGGTCTAGCTTGTTTGGGACTCTCTTTGCTTCCTGGACTTGTACGTCTATTTCCTGGACCAAATTTGGGAAGTTAGTTTTCATTTTTTCAAATACGTTTTCAGTCTCTTGCTCTTTCTCTTCTCCTTCTGGCACCGCTAGGATTCAGATGTTGGTATGTTTAAAGTTGTCCTAGATGTTCGATTCTTGGTTCTCCTTTCTGTTTTGGGCACATCTTTCTTTCTTTCTTTTGTTCCACATTGCTGAATTGAATCCTGGCTTCTTCCTATCTCCGTTGGTTCTTTGTATATTTTTCTTCATTTCACTTTGTATAACCTTCACTTCTTTTTATTTATTTTGTGGTTTTACTCAATAATTTCTTTGAGCATTCTGATTACCAGTGTTTTGAACTCTGCATCTGATGGGTTGGCTATCTACATTTCATATATTTCTTTATCTGGGTTTTGTTCTGTTCTTTCATGTGGGCCATATTTCTTTGCCTCTTCAATTTAGCAGGCTCCCTGTTTTTGTTTCTGTGTACTATGTAGAACTGCATTGACTCCGGTTCTTGGTAGCATGACCTACTGTAGTACATGTTCTATAAGGTCCCATTCCACAGCCTCCCCTATCACCCAAGCTGGGTACTTGAGGTGTGCCAGCGGTGTGGGCTGAGTACACCTTCCTCTTGTAGTTGAACCTTGGTTGGTGTTGGCAGGTTATGGCGGTGGTTCCACACACACACCCTCCCCCCCCCGAGGCTCAGTTGGAAGTCGCTCTGTCCAGTAGAGGCCTCATGGCCACAGCAGAACAAACTTACCCAGGACACTTTATTATATCTGGGGGAAGGAAGGTGACTGCCTCTCTAGCGGAGACCAGCAGCCAAACCTTCATCCCTCATGTCTTTTCTTGAGGAGGATACATACGAGAGATGCAAGGCTAAAATTCATAAATTGTCTATTGTATTCAGTTGTTTGACAGTAACAGGTAACATACACTAATTCAGGAATCGCTCTTACCGATCAGTGTCAAGGTCTATAAAACGTTTGGACCAGTTGCAGGGTCCCATAGACTCCCTGCTAAAGATAGCTTACACCGCATTGCTGATAAGAAAAGCAGAGCAAGTTCTAAAGCATAATGAGCATGAGGAGCGCTCTTTGATCTAATTCCCATGGCCACCCTCTGAGTGGTTGACAGTGACATTCCGCGTGCGGCCTTATGTTGAGACATAGAGACAAGAGCGGCCAGGATGCTTGCGGCTCGTCATGCTGGGGCCGGGTCTACAATTCCTGAAACCATGAGGAGTGTTTGCCCACAATAGTTTTATGGGAACTTCTTTGTAGGTAACTCTGTTATTTTCTATCGTTGCCTTTAAGATTCTCTCTTTATCTTCCACCTTTGGCATTTTAATTATGATGTGTCTTGGTGTGGTCTGCTTTCGGTCTAGCTTGTTTGGGACTCTCTTTGCTTCCTGGACTTGTACGTCTATTTCCTGGACCAAATTTGGGAAGTTAGTTTTCATTTTTTCAAATACGTTTTCAGTCTCTTGCTCTTTCTCTTCTCCTTCTGGCACCGCTAGGATTCAGATGTTGGTATGTTTAAAGTTGTCCTAGATATTCGATTCTTGTTTTTCCTTTCTGTTTTGGGCACATGTTTATTTCTATCTTTTGTTCCACATTGCTGAATTGAATCCTGGCTTCTTCCTATCTCCGTTGGTTCCTTGTATATTTTTCTTCATTTCACTTTGTATAACCTTCACTTTTTTTAATTTATTTTGTGGTTTTACTCAATAATTTCTTTGAGCATTCTGATTAGCAGTGTTTTGAACTCTGCATCTGATGGGTTGGCTATCTACATTTCATATATTTCTTTATCTGGGTTTTGTTCTGTTTTTTCATGTGGGCCATATTTCTTTGCCTCTTCAATTTAGCAGGCTCCCTGTGTTTGTTTCTGTGTACTAGGTAGAACTGCCTTGACTCCGGTTCTTGGTAGCATGACCTACTGTAGTACGTGTCCTATAAGGTCCCATTCCACAGCCTCCCCTATCACCCAAGCTGGGTACTTGAGGTGTGCCAGCGGTGTGGGCTGAGTACACCTTCCCCTTGTAGTTGAGCCTTGGTTGGTGTTGGCAGGTTATGGCGGTGGTGCCACACACACACCCTCCCCCCCCGAGGCTCAGTTGGAAGTCGCTCTGTCCAGTAGAGGCCTCGTGGCCACAGCAGAACAAACTTACCCAGGACACTTTATTATATCTGGGGGAAGGAAGGTGACTGCCTCTCTAGCGGAGACCAGCAGCCAAACCTTCATCCCTCATTTCTTTTCTTGAGGAGGATACATACGAGAGATGCAAGGCTAAAATTCATAAATTGTCTATTGTATTCAGTTGTTTGACAGTAACAGATAACATACACTAATTCAATTATCGCTCTTAACGATCAGAGTCAAGGTCTATAAAACGTTTGGACCAGTTGCAGGGTCCCCTAGACTCCCTGCTAAAGATAGCTTACACCGCATTGCTGATAAGAAAAGCAGAGCAAGTTCTAAAGCATAATGAGCATGAGGAGCGCTCTTTGATCTAATTCCCGTGTCCACCCTCTGAGTGGTTGACAGTGACATTCCGCGTGCGGCCTTATGTTGAGACATAGAGACAAGAGCGGCCAGGATGCTGGTGGCTCGTCATGCTGGGGCCGGGTCTACAATTCCTGAAACCATGAGGAGTGATTGCCCACAATAGTTTTATGGGAACTTCTTTGTAGGTAACTCTGTTATTTTCTATCGTTGCCTTTTAGATTCTCTCTTTATCTTCCACCTTTGGCATTTTAATTATGATGTGTCTTGGTGTGGTCTTCTTTGGGTCTCGCTTGTTTGGAAGTCTCTTTGCTTCCTGGACTTGTACGTCTATTTCCTGGGCCAAATTTGGGAAGTTAGTTTTCATTTTTTCAAATACGTTTTCAGTCTCTTGCTCTTTCTCTTCTTCTGGCACCGCTAGGATTCAGATGTTGGTATGTTTAAAGTTGTCCTAGATGTTCGATTCTTGGTTCTCCTTTCTGTTTTGGGCACATGTTTCTTTTTTCTTTTGTTCCACATTCCTGAATTGAATCCTGGCTTCTTCCTATCTCCGTTGGTTCCTTGTATATTTTTCTTCATTTCACTTTGTATAACCTTCACTTCTTTTTATTTATTTTGTGGTTTTACTCAATAATTTCTTTGAGCATTCTGATTACCAGTGTTTTGAACTCTGCATCTGATGGGTTGGCTATCTACATTTCATATATTTCTTTATCTGGGTTTTGTTCTGTTTTTTCATGTGGGCCATATTTCTTTGCCTCTTCAATTTAGCAGGCTCCCTGTGTTTGTTTCTGTGTACTAGGTAGAACTGCCTTGACTCCGGTTCTTGGTAGCATGACCTACTGTAGTACGTGTCCTATAAGGTCCCATTCCACAGCCTCCCCTATCACCCAAGCTGGGTACTAGAGGTGTGCCAGCGGTGTGGGCTGAGTACACCTTCCTCTTGTAGTTGAGCCTTGGTTGGTGTTGGCAGGTTATGGCGGTGGTTCCACACACACACCCTCCCCCCCCGAGGCTCAGTTGGAAGTCGCTCTGTCCAGTAGAGGCCTCGTGGCCACAGCAGAACAAACTTACCCAGGACACTTTATTATATCTGGGGGAAGGAAGGTGACTGCCTCTCTAGCGGAGACCAGCAGCCAAACCTTCATCCCTCATGTCTTTTCTTGAGGAGGATACATACGAGAGATGCAAGGCTAAAATTCATAAATTGTCTATTGTATTCAGTTGTTTGACAGTAACAGGTAACATACACTAATTCAGGAATCGCTCTTACCGATCAGTGTCAAGGTCTATAAAACGTTTCGACCAGTTGCAGGGTCCCATAGACTCCCTGCTAAAGATAGCTTACACCGCATTGCTGATAAGAAAAGCAGAGCAAGTTCTAAAGCATAATGAGCATGAGGAGCGCTCTTTGATCTAATTCCCATGGCCACCCTCTGAGTGGTTGACAGTGACATTCCGCGTGCGGCCTTATGTTGAGACATAGAGACAAGAGCGGCCAGGATGCTGGCGGCTCGTCATGCTGGGGCCAGGTCTACAATTCCTGAAACCATGAGGAGTGTTTGCCCACAATAGTTTTATGGGAACTTCTTTGTAGGTAACTCTGTTATTTTCTATCATTGCCTTTAAGATTCTCTCTTTATCTTCCACCTTTGGCATTTTAATTATGATGTGTCTTGGTGTGGTCTGCTTTCGGTCTAGCTTGTTTGGGACTCTCTTTGCTTCCTGGACTTGTACGTCTATTTCCTGGACCAAATTTGGGAAGTTAGTTTTCATTTTTTCAAATACGTTTTCAGTCTCTTGCTCTTTCTCTTCTCCTTCTGGCACCGCTAGGATTCAGATGTTGGTATGTTTAAAGTTGTCCTAGATGTTCGATTCTTGTTTTTCCTTTCTGTTTTGAGCACATGTTTATTTCTTTCTTTTGTTCCACATTGCTGAATTGAATCCTGGCTTCTTCCTATCTCCGTTGGTTCCTTGTATATTTTTCTTCATTTCACTTTGTATAACCTTCACTTTTTTTTATTTATTTTGTGGTTTTACTCAATAATTTCTTTGAGCATTCTGATTACCAGTGTTTTGAACTCTGCATCTGATGGGTTGGCTATCTACATTTCATATATTTCTTTATCTGGGTTTTGTTCTGTTTTTTCATGTGGGCCATATTTCTTTGCCTCTTCAATTTAGCAGGCTCCCTGTGTTTGTTTCTGTGTACTAGGTAGAACTGCCTTGACTCCGGTTCTTGGTAGCATGACCTACTGTAGTACGTGTCCTATAAGGTCCCATTCCACAGCCTCCCCTATCACCCAAGCTGGGTACTTGAGGTCTACCAGCGGTGTGGGCTGAGTACACCTTCCCCTTGTAGTTGAGCCTTGGTTGGTGTTGGCAGGTTATGGCGGTGGTGCCACACACACCCTCCCCCCCCGAGGCTCAGTTGGAAGTCGCTCTGTCCAGTAGAGGCCTCGTGGCCACAGCAGAACAAACTTACCCAGGACACTTTATTATATCTGGGGGAAGGAAGGTGACTGCCTCTCTAGCGGAGACCAGCAGCCAAACCTTCATCCCTCATTTCTTTTCTTGAGGAGGATACATACGAGAGATGCAAGGCTAAAATTCATAAATTGTCTATTGTATTCAGTTGTTTGACAGTAACAGATAACATACACTAATTCAGGAATCGCTCTTACCGATCAGAGTCAAGGTCTATAAAACGTTTGGACCAGTTGCAGGGTCCCATAGACTCCCTGCTAAAGATAGCTTACACCGCATTGCTGATAAGAAAAGCAGAGCAAGTTCTAAAGCATAATGAGCATGAGGAGCGCTCTTTGATCTAATTCCCGTGTCCACCCTCTGAGTGGTTGACAGTGACATTCCGCGTGCGGCCTTATGTTGGGACAGAGAGACAAGAGCGGCCAGGATGCTGGCGACTCGTCATGCTGGGGCCGGGTCTACAATTCCTGAAACCATGAGGAGTGTTTGCCCACAATAGTTTTATGGGAACTTCTTTGTAGGTAACTCTGTTATTTTCTATCATTGCCTTTAAGATTCTCTCTTTATCTTCCTCCTTTGGCATTTTAATTATGATGTGTCTTGGTGTGGTCTGCTTTCGGTCTAGCTTGTTTGGGACTCTCTTTGCTTCCTGGACTTGTACGTCTATTTCCTGGACCAAATTTGGGAAGTTAGTTTTCATTTTTTCAAATACGTTTTCAGTCTCTTGCTCTTTCTCTTCTCCTTCTGGCACCGCTAGGATTCAGATGTTGGTATGTTTAAAGTTGTCCTAGATGTTCGATTCTTGTTTTTCCTTTCTGTTTTGGGCACATGTTTATTTCTTTCTTTTGTTCCACATTGCTGAATTGAATCCTGGCTTCTTCCTATCTCCGTTGGTTCCTTGTATATTTTTCTTCATTTCACTTTGTATAACCTTCACATTTTTTTATTTATTTTGTGGTTTTACTCAATAATTTCTTTGAGCATTCTGATTACCAGTGTTTTGAACTCTGCATCTGATGGGTTGGCTATCTACATTTCATATATTTCTTTATCTGGGTTTTGTTCTGTTTTTTCATGTGGGCCATATTTCTTTGCCTCTTCAATTTAGCAGGCTCCCTGTGTTTGTTTCTGTGTACTAGGTAGAACTGCCTTGACTCCGGTTCTTGGTAGCATGACCTACTGTAGTACGTGTCCTATAGGGTCCCATTCCACAGCCTCCCCTATCACCCAAGCTGGGTACTTGAGGTGTGCCAGCGATGTGGGCTGAGTACACCTTCCTCTTGTAGTTGAGCCTTGGTTGGTGTTGGCAGGTTATGGCGGTGGTGCCACACACACACACCCCCGCCCGAGGCTCAGTTGGAAGTCGCTCTGTCCAGTAGAGGCCTCATGGCCACAGCAGAACAAACTTACCCAGGACACTTTATTATATCTGGGGGAAGGAAGGTGACTGCCTCTCTAGCGTAGACCAGCAGCCAAACCTTCATCCCTCATTTCTTTTCTTGAGGAGGATACATACGAGAGATGCAAGGCTAAAATTCATAAATTGTCTATTGTATTCAGTTGTTTGACAGTAACAGATAACATACACTAATTCAGGAATCGCTCTTACCGATCAGAGTCAAGGTCTATAAAACGTTTGGACCAGTTGCAGGGTCCCATAGACTCCCTGCTAAAGATAGCTTACACCGCATTGCTGATAAGAAAAGCAGAGCAAGTTCTAAAGCATAATGAGCATGAGGAGCACTCTTTGATCTAATTCCCGTGTCCACCCTCTGAGTGGTTGACAGTGACATTCCGCGTGCGGCCTTATGTTGGGACAGAGAGACAAGAGCGGCCAGGATGCTGGCGACTCGTCATGCTGGGGCCGGGTCTACAATTCCTGAAACCATGAGGAGTGTTTGCCCACAATAGTTTTATGGGAACTTCTTTGTAGGTAACTCTGTTATTTTCTATCATTGCCTTTAAGATTCTCTCTTTATCTTCCTCCTTTGGCATTTTAATTATGATGTGTCTTGGTGTGGTCTGCTTTCGGTCTAGCTTGTTTGGGACTCTCTTTGCTTCCTGGACTTGTACGTCTATTTCCTGGACCAAATTTGGGAAGTTAGTTTTCATTTTTTCAAATACTTTTTCAGTCTCTTGCTCTTTCTCTTCTCCTTCTGGCACCGCTAGGATTCAGATGTTGGTATGTTTAAAGTTGTCCTAGATGTTCGATTCTTGTTTTTCCTTTCTGTTTTGGGCACATGTTTATTTCTTTCTTTTGTTCCACATTGCTGGATTGAATCCTGGCTTCTTCCTATCTCCGTTGGTTCCTTGTATATTTTTCTTCATTTCACTTTGTATAACCTTCACTTTTTTTTATTTATTTTGTGGTTTTACTCAATAATTTCTTTGAGCATTCTGATTACCAGTGTTTTGAACTCCGCATCTGATGGGTTGGCTATCTACATTTCATATATTTCTTTATCTGGGTTTTGTTCTGTTTTTTCATGTGGGCCATATTTCTTTGCCTCTTCAATTTAGCAGGCTCCCTGTGTTTGTTTCTGTGTACTAGGTAGAACTGCCTTGACTCCGGTTCTTGGTAGCATGACCTACTGTAGTACGTGTCCTATAGGGTCCCATTCCACAGCCTCCCCTATCACCCAAGCTGGGTACTTGAGGTGTGCCAGCGGTGTGGGCTGAGTACACCTTCCCCTTGTAGTTGAGCCTTGGTTGGTGTTGGCAGGTTATGGCGGTGGTGCCACACACACACCCTCCCCCCCCGAGGCTCAGTTGGAAGTCGCTCTGTCCAGTAGAGGCCTCGTGGCCACAGCAGAATAAACTTACCCAGGACGCTTTATTATATCTGGGGGAAGGAAGGTGACTGCCTCTCTAGCGGAGACCAGCAGCCAAACCTTCATCCCTCATGCCATTTCTTGAGGAGGATACATACGAGAGATGCAAGGCCAAAATTCATAAATTGTCTATTGTATTCAGTTGTTTGACAGTAACAGGTAACATACACTAATTCAGGAATCGCTCTTACCGATCATAGTCAAGGTCTATAAAACGTTTGGACCAGTTGCAGGGTCCCATAGACTCCCTGCTAAAGATAGCTTACACCACATTGCTGATAAGAAAAGCAGAGCAAGTTCTAAAGCATAATGAGCATGAGGAGCGCTCTTTGATCTAATTCCCGTGTCCACCCTCTGAGTGGTTGACAGTGACATTCCGCGTGCGGCCTTATGTTGAGACATAGAGACAAGAGCAGCCAGGATGCTGGTGGCTCGTCATGCTGGGGCCGGGTCTACAATTCCTGAAACCATGAGGAGTGTTTGCCCACAATAGTTTTATGGGAACTCCTTTGTAGGTAACTCTGTTATTTTCTATCATTGCCTTTAAGATTCTCTCTTTATCTTCCTCCTTTGGCATTTTAATTATGATGTGTCTTGGTGTGGTCTGCTTTCGGTCTAGCTTGTTTGGGACTCTCTTTGCTTCCTGGACTTGTACGTCTATTTCCTGGACCAAATTTGGGAAGTTAGTTTTCATTTTTTCAAATACTTTTTCAGTCTCTTGCTCTTTCTCTTCTCCTTCTGGCACCGCTAGGATTCAGATGTTGGTATGTTTAAAGTTGTCCTAGATGTTCGATTCTTGTTTTTCCTTTCTGTTTTGGGCACATGTTTATTTCTTTCTTTTGTTCCACATTGCTGGATTGAATCCTGGCTTCTTCCTATCTCCGTTGGTTCCTTGTATATTTTTCTTCATTTCACTTTGTATAACCTTCACTTTTTTTTATTTATTTTGTGGTTTTACTCAATAATTTCTTTGAGCATTCTGATTACCAGTGTTTTGAACTCCGCATCTGATGGGTTGGCTATCTACATTTCATATATTTCTTTATCTGGGTTTTGTTCTGTTCTTTCATGTGGGCCATATTTCTTTGCCTCTTCAACTTAGCAGCCTCCCTGTGTTTGTTTCTGTGTACTAGGTAGAACTGCCTTGACTCCGTGTCTTGGTAGCATGGCCTACTGTAGTACGTGTCCTATAGGGTCCCATTCCACAGCCTCCCCTATCACCCAAGCTGGGTACTTGAGGTGTGCCAGCGGTGTGGGCTGAGTACACCTTCCCCTTGTAGTTGAGCCTTGGTTGGTGTTGGCAGGTTATGGCGGTGGTGCCACACACACACCCTCCCCCCCCCGAGGCTCAGTTGGAAGTCGCTCTGTCCAGTAGAGGCCTCGTGGCCACAGCAGAACAAACTTACCCAGGACACTTTATTATATCTGGGGGAAGGAAGGTGACTGCCTCTCTAGCTGAGACCAGCAGCCAAACCTTCATCCCTCATGCCATTTCTTGAGGAGGATACATACGAGAGATGCAAGGCCAAAATTCATAAATTCTCTATTGTATTCAGTTGTTTGACAGTAACAGGTAACATACACTAATTCAGGAATCGCTCTTACCGATCAGAGTCAAGGTCTATAAAACGTTTGGACCAGTTGCAGGATCCCATAGACTCCCTGCTAAAGATAGCTTACACCGCATTGCTGATAAGAAAAGCAGAGCAAGTTCTAAAGCATAATGAGCATGAGGAGCGCTCTTTGATCTAATTCCCGTGTCCACCCTCTGAGTGGTTGACAGTGACATTCCGCGTGCGGCCTTATGTTGAGACATAGAGACAAGAGCGGCCAGGATGCTGGCGGCTCGTCATGCTGGGGCCGGGTCTACAATTCCTGAAACCATGAGGAGTGTTTGCCCACAATAGTTTTATGGGAACTTCTTTGTAGGTAACTCTGTTATTTTCTATCATTGCCTTTAAGATTCTCTCTTTATCTTCCTCCTTTGGCATTTTAATTATGATGTGTCTTGGTGTGGTCTGCTTTCGGTCTAGCTTGTTTGGGACTCTCTTTGCTTCCTGGACTTGTACGTCTATTTCCTGGACCAAATTTGGGAAGTTAGTTTTCATTTTTTCAAATACGTTTTCAGTCTCTTGCTCTTTCTCTTCTCCTTCTG